>NC_045511.1:0-300000 GCF_009650955.1 Corvus moneduloides
TAAGAACAAGGACAAAGAACAATGCTGTAACACAGCCACCATATACACTTACTCTGCAAACACAAACGGTGACCGACCTTCATGCGGGAACCCCCTCACCCTGTATGGGGCGCTCTGCCAAAGATTTAATCCTTCTGCATGTGCAAGAAAGCGATGACAGAAGTCAAAGGGCTGCACGAGAACTTAACAGCTCCAGCCATCTTGTGTCAATCTAGGAATATCATCTAGAGGCCAAACTACACCCTACATTACAGATTTAAAGGCCTTGGGCTTTGTTCTATTACACCTATATGCCAGGGTATGCAACAGGGCAGAGCAGCTGCGGGCCAAACCCACGCAGGCACCCATGACACAGGAGATGACAAACAAGGGGATGCAACAAGGAGAGAAAACTCTGGGCTAGATGATCACAAGGACCGAGCAAACGAGGAATGAGATGACCTAGGTGAGACCGACGGGGAGCCAAGGAGGTTGCACGAACCCTGGCAGAAGAGGATCATAACAGAAGGACTTATTCCAAGAACTGCAAAGATGGATGCCCGAGAATTGGACGGGTGGAATCCTCTAGCTATCTTCGCATTCTTACAAGTCCTCATGCCCTATAATGGATCGTTGCAGTGCACAGCTGTCGATGCAGCTCAGAACAAGACCTGAAAAGACACCCGACTCAATGTCGCTGAAGAGAGACGTGATGCTGATGCACCTCCAAGCTCACGAGTCAAAGGATCAATGGTATCGGCACCGCACTGAGGAACACCAAGAACAGAGATGCTAAGAATAATGCCCAGCGTTTGCAATAAGCATCTCAAAGGGCTAAGGCAAAAGACCTGCGACACAAGATGCGCAAAAGACAGAGAACGCACAATAGACTAGTGACATGTACCGGGACCGCTCTGCCCTGCGCACCTCGGCACCGTGATCAAATCCAAGACTTTTGCTTTACGGGGCCTAAGGGGCCCCTTCTTGGGTATCCCCACCTCCAAATCTGACTCAAAAATACCTCCCGGTGAGTCCCAACTCGACACCCCGCTTTCACCCCCTCTGTGGGTCGCAGGCCTCGACTTATCTCCTGGATGTCTGAGGATATCAGTCTGCCTCGGGTGCAAAAGAAGGCCACCTTGCCAGGCGGGAACCTCATGTCTTCATCGGGCTGGTTATCTCTTGGTCAGCTACAATAAACAAAAGCAAACGAACATCAGTGCATGACCTTAGTGGCACCTCAACCAAAACCCATCAGTTCTGCCACTCACCGTCTCCTACGAAGGCCGTGGTCCTCGGGCCGCACGCTTTGGCCAAGCTCCGAGGCCAACACCATCGCCATCATCGCAGGGTATACCTGGGTTAAGAGGAGACAAGGTGATGCGGCATCGCCTAAACTTGAGGGGGCCCTCGCTCCTCCCTCCCTCCGCAACTCACTGCAAGTCCTCGGCCGTTGCCGAAGGCTTCCCGGACGGTACCGTCACGTGGAAAAGCTAAAGGCTTCGTCGCAGAGTCCCTTAATACTTCTGGAGGGCTCACGAGGGCGGCAAGCCAGGTCTGTCAGCCGGTGGCGAGGGGTTTTGGCATACTACAAGCGGACTATCTAAAACACACAAATGACAACGGATGCTTAGAGCTGTACTAGAACTTGGCACCCAAGGAATAACAAGTGGTTCTTACCACCAGGGACTTCTTACCTCGTTCACTTGACCTCGACTGCTGAGATCTGGCTTTATCTCCTCCTAAGAACAAGGACAAAGAACAACGCTGTAACACAGCCACCATATACACTTGCTCTGCAAACACAAACGGTGACCGACCTTCCTGCGGGAACCCCCTCACCCTGTATGGGGCGCTCTGCCACGGATTCTAATCCGTCTGCATGTGCAAGAAAGCGATGACAGAAGTCAAAGGGCTGCACGAGAACTTAACAGCTCCAGCCATCTTGTGTCAATCTAGGAATATCATCTAGAGGCCAAACTACACCCTACATTACAGACTTAAAGGCCTTGGGCCTTGTTCTAATACACCTATATGCCAGGGTATACAGCAGGGCAGAGCAGCTCTAGGCCAAACCCATGCAGGCACTCGTGACAGAGGAGATGACAAACAAGAGGATGCCAAGAGGAGAGAGAACTCTCGGCGGAAAGCATGACTGCAAGCACATCGAAGGGCTAAGGCAAAAGACCTGTGACACAAGACACCCAAAAGACACGGCGTACACAATAGACAAGCGACGCAACATGCACTGGGACTGCTCTGCCCTGCGCACCTCAGCACTGTGATCAAACGTGAGAGTTTTCCATTATGCGGGCTAAGGCGCCCCTTCTTGGGTATCCCCATCTCCAAAGCTGACTCAAAACTCCCTCCCAGAGAGCCCCGACCCGACACGCCGCTTTCATTCCCTCCGTGGGTCATATCCCTCAACTTATCTCTCGGACGTCTGGGGATGTGAATCTTCCTGGGGAGCAAAAGAAGGCCGCCTCCCGCCGTCCCAGAAGCTCCTGCCATTGCCAGGCTGTTGTCTCTCAGTCAGCTACAATAAAGAAAACCGAACATCAGTACACGAGCTTAGTGGCACATCGGCCAAAACCCAACAATTCCACTACTCACTGTCTCCTAAAAAGGCCAGGGTCCTCGGGCCGCACGCTTCGGCCAAGCTCCGAGGCCAACGCCGTCATCACAGGGTATACCTGGGTTGAGTGGAGACGAGCTAATGTGGCATTACTGAAACTTGAGTGGGCCCTCGCTCCTCCTCCCTCCATCCCTCCCTCCCTCCCGCCCCGACTTGCCGCAACTCCTCGGCCGTTGCCAAAGGCCACCCGGACAGTACCTTCACATGGAAAAGGTAAAGGCTTCGTCGCTGAGTCCCATGATACTTGCAGAGGACTCACGAGGGCGGTGAGACACATCCGTCGGCCGGTCAGTGAGGGGTTTTGGTGTACTACAAGTGGACCGCCTGAAACACACGAATGACAATGGATGCTTAGAGCTGTACCGGAACTTGACACCCAAGGAATAACAAGTGGTTCTTACCACCAGGGACTTCTTACCTCGTTCACTTGACCTCGACTGCTGAGATCTGGCTTTATCTCCTCCTAAGAACAAGGACAAAGAACAATGCTGTAACACAGCCACCATATACACTTACTCTGCAAACACAAACGGTGACCGACCTTCATGCGGGAACCCCCTCACCCTGTATGGGGCGCTCTGCCAAGGATTTAATCCTTCTGCATGTGCAAGAAAGTGATGACAGAAGTCAAAGGGCTGCACGAGAACTTAACAGCTCCAGCCATCTTGTGTCAATCTAGGAACATCATCTAGAGGCCAAACTACACTCTACATTACAGATTTAAAGGCCTTGGGCTTTGTTCTATTACACCTATATGCCAGGGTATGCAACAGGGCAGAGCAGCTGCGAGCCAACCCCACGCAGGCACCCGTGACACAGGAGATGACAAACAAGGGGATGCAACAAGGAGAGAAAACTCTGGGCTAGATGATCACAAGGACCGAGCAAATGAGGAATGAGATGACCTAGGCGAGACCGACGGGGAGCCAAGGAGGTTGCACGAACCCTGGCAGAAGAGGATCATAACAGAAGGACTTATTCCAAGAACTGCAAAGATGGATGCCCGAGAATTGGACGGGTGGAATCCTCTAGCTATCTTCGCATTCTTACAAGTCCTCATGCCCTATAATGGATCGTTGCAGTGCACAGCTGTCGATGCAGCTCAGAACAAGACCTGAAAAGACACCCGACTCAATGTCGCTGAAGAGAGACGTGATGCTGATGCACCTCCAAGCTCACGAGTCAAAGGATCAATGGTATCGGCACTGCACTGAGGAACACCAAGAACAGAGATGCTAAGAATAATGCCCAGCG
This sequence comes from Corvus moneduloides, assembly GCF_009650955.1. Lineage (NCBI taxonomy): Eukaryota > Metazoa > Chordata > Aves > Passeriformes > Corvidae > Corvus > Corvus moneduloides. The sequence continues at coordinate 3,869 of NC_045511.1, forward strand.
TTTGCAATAAGCATCTCAAAGGGCTAAGGCAAAAGACCTGCGACACAAGATGCGCAAAAGACAGAGAACGCACAATAGACTAGTGACATGTACCGGGACCGCTCTGCCCTGCGCACCTCGGCATCGTGATCAAATCCAAGACTTTTGCTTTATGGGGCCTAAGGGGCCCCTTCTTGGGTATCCCCACCTCCAAATCTGACTCAAAAATACCTCCCGGTGAGTCCCAACTCGACACCCCGCTTTCACCCCCTCTGTGGGTCGCAGGCCTCGACTTATCTCCTGGATGTCTGAGGATATCAGTCTGCCTTGGGTGCAAAAGAAGGCCACCTTGCCAGGCGGGAACCTCATGTCTTCATCGGGCTGGTTATCTCTTGGTCAGCTACAGTAAACAAAAGCAAAAAACATCAGTGCATGAACTTAGTGGAACCTCCGCCAAAACCCATCAGTTCTGCCACTCACCGTCTCCTAAGAAGGCCGTGGTCCTCGGGCCGCACGCTTTGGCCAAGCTCCGAGGCCAACACCATCGCCATCATCGCAGGGTATACCTGGGTTAAGAGGAGACAAGGTGATGCGGCATCGCCAAAACTTGAGGGGGCCCTCGCTCCTCCCTCCCTCCGCAACTCACTGCAAGTCCTCGGCCGTTGCCGAAGGCTTCCCGGACGGTACCTTCACATGGAAAAGCTAAAGGCTTCGTCGCAGAGTCCCTTAATACCTCTGTGGGTCGCAGGCCTCGACTTATCTCCTGGATGTCAGGGGATGTCAATCTGCCTAGGGTGTAAAAGAAGGCCGCCTCACCATGCAGGCAGCTTGTGCCTTCACCGGGCTGGTTATCTCTTGGTCAGCTATAATAAACAAAAGCAAAAAACATCAGTGCATGAACTTAGTGGCACCTCAGCCGAAACCTGTCAATTCTGCCCCTCACCGTCTCCTAACAGGAGATGACAAACAAGACGATGCCAAGAGGAGAGAGAACTCTCGGCGGAAAGCATGACTGCAAGCACATCGAAGGGCTAAGGTAAAAGACCTGTGACACAAGACACCCAAAAGACACAATATACAATAGACAAGTGACCCAACATGCACTGGGACCGCTCTGCCCTGTGCACCTCAGCATTGTGATCAAATGTGAGACTTTCCCATTATGCGGGCTAAGGGGCCACTTCTTGGGTATCCCCATCTCCAAAGCTGACTCAAAACTCTGTCCCAGAGAGCCCCAACTCGATACTCCGCTTTCATCCCCTTGACTTATCTCTTAGACATCTGGGGATGTGAATCCACCTGGAACGCAAAAGAAGACCGCCTCACCATCCTGGAAGCTCCTGCCCTCGCCAGGCTGTTTGCTCTTAGATGGCTACAATAAAGAAAACCAAACATCAGTACAGGAACTTTGTCGCACACTGGCCAAACCCAACAATTCTGCTACTCACCATTTCCTAAGAAAGCCAGTGTCCTCGGGCCGCATGCTTTGGCCAAGCTTGGAGACCGACGCTGTCATCACAGGGTATACCCGGGTTAAGAGGAGACGAGGTGATGCGGCACTGCTGAAACCTGAGTGGACCCTCGCTCCTCCTCCCTCCCTCCCTCCCCGACTTGCCGCAACTCCTCGGCCGTTGCCAAAGGCTACCCGGTGGTACCTTCGAATGGAAAATATAATGACTTCAGTGCCGAGTCCTGTAATACTTCCAGAGGGCTCACGAGGGCGGCAAACCGGGTCCGTCGGCTGGTTGGCGAGGGGTTTCAGCGTAATACAAGGGGACCGCCTGAAACACACAAATGACAATGGATGCTTAGAGCTGTACCAGAACTTGACACCCAAGGAATAACAACTTTTTCTTTCCACCGGTCACCGCTTACCTTGCTCACTTCACCTTGACTGCTACTATCTGGCTTTACCTCCTAAAAATAAAGACGCAGAACACTGCTGTAACACAGCCACCATTTACATGTGCCATACAAAGACAAACTGTGACTAACTTCCCTGCAGGAGCCCCCTCACCCCGTATAGGGCGCCCTGCCATGGATTTAACCCTTCCGCATCTGCAAGAAAGTGATGACGAAAGCCAAAGTGCTGCACGAGAACTTAACAGCTACAGCCATCCTGTGTCAATCACGGAATGCCGTCTAGAGGTCAAACTACACCCTACATTACAAATTTCATGTCCCGGGGCCCTGTCCTATTACACTTATAGGCCAGGCTATGCAGCAGGGCAGAGCAGCTCCAGGCTAAACCCATGCAGGCACCCGTGATACAGCAAATAAACAAGGGGACGTGATGAGGAGAGAAAACTCTCAGCAAGAAGAACAACCGCAAGCACATCGAAGGGCTAAGGCAGATGACACAAGATGCCCAAAGGACGGAGAACGCACAATAGACAAGTAACATGACATGCACCATGATTCCTCTGCTCTGCACATTTTAGCATTGCGAACAAAAGTGAGAATTCCCCTTTATGGGGACTAAGGGGCCCCTTCTTGGGTATCCCCGTCTCCAAAGCCGACTCAAAAATTCCTCCTGGCGAGTCCCGACCCAAGACCCCGCTTTCATCCCCTCTGTGGGTCTTAGCCCTCGACTTATCTTTCTGAAGCCCGGGGCTGCGAATCCTCCTCGCGCGCAAAAGAAGGCTGCCTCGCCCTCCAGGAAGCTCCTGCCATCATCGGGCTGTTGTCTCTTGGGCGGCTGCAATAGAAAAAAAACCAAACTTCAAGGCCTGAACTTAGTGGCATATGGGCCAAAACCCTACGGTTCCTGTACTCACCGTCTCCTAAGATGGCAGGGGTTCTCGGGCCGCACGCTTCGGCCACGCTGCGAGGCCGACGCTGCCGTTGCAGGGTACACCCGAGTTAAGAGGAGACGAGCTGATGTAGCATTGCGGAAACTTGAGTGGACCCTCGCTCCTCCGTCCCTCCCTGACTCACCCCACCTCCTCGGCCATGGCCAAAGGCAACACGGCGAGCACCTTCAAATGGAAAAAGTAATGGTTTCGTCTCAGAGTCCCATGATACTTGGGGAGGGCTAACGAGGGCAGTGAGCCGAGTACGTCAGCTGGGCGGTGAGGGGGTTCGGCATAATACCAGTGGACCGCCTAAAATGCACAAATAACAAGGGATGTTAAGAGCTGCACCAGAACCTGGCACCCAAGCAAGAACAACTTTTTCTTTGCGCCCATCACTGCTTACCTCACTCGCTTGACATTGACTGCTGCTATCTGGCTTTACCTCCTAAAAATGAAGACAGAGAACTCGGCTGTAACATAGCCACCATTCACGCTTGCCCTGCAAACACAAACGGCGACTGACCTTCCTGCAGGAACCCCCTCAGTCGGTATGGGGGCGCTCTGCCACGGAGTTAATCCATCTGCCTCTGAAAGAAAGCGATGACAAAAGTTCAAAGGGTCGCATGAGAACTTAACAGCTCCAGCCATCCTGTGCCCAACCAGGAATACCACCGAGAGGCCAAACTACACCCCACATTACAAATGTCAAGTCCCTGGGCTTTGTCCTATTGCACCTGTACACCAGTCTATGCAGCAGTGCAGAGCAGCTCCGGGCCAAATAGGTGCAGGCAGCCGTGACACGGGACATGACAAACCAGGGGGTGCAACAAGGAGAGAAAACTCTCACCAAGAATGACCGCAGGCACCTCAAAGGGCTAAGGCAAAAGACATGACACACGAGATGCCCAAAAGACACAGAACACACGATAGACAAGCGACACGACACCCACCGGGACTGCTCTGCCTTGTGCACCTCAGCGCCGTGATCAAAAGTGAGACTGTCCCTTTATGGGGACTAAAGGGCCTCTTCTTGGGTATCCCCATCTCCAAAGCCGACTCAAAAATCCCTCCTGGCGAGTCCCGACCCAAGACCCCACTTTCATCCCCTCTGTGGGTCTTAGCCCTCGACTCATCTCTCAGAAGCCCAGGCTGCGAATCCTCCTCGGGCGCAAAAGAAGGCCTCCTCGCCGTCCGGGAACCTCCTGTCGTCATCGGGCTGTTGTCTCTTGGGCGGCTGCGATAGAAAAAAAACCAAACTTTAAGGCCTGAACTTAGTGGCACGTGGGCCAAAACCCTACGGTTCCTGTACTCACCATCTCCTAAGATGGCAGGGGTTCTCAGGCCACACGCTTTGGCCATGCTTCGAGGCTGACGCTGCCGTGGCAGGGTTCACCTGAGTTAAGAGGAGACAAGGTGATGTGCCATTGCAGAAACTTGAGTGGACCCTCGCTACACCCTCCCTCCCCTCCCTGACTCACCCCACCTCCTCGGCCATTGCCAAAGGCAACACAGAGAGCACCTTCAAATGGAAAAGGTAACGGCTTCTTCTCAGAGTCCAGTGATACTTGGGGAGGGCTCACAAGGAGAGCGAGCCGGGTACGTCAGCTGGTCGGTGAGGGGGTTTGGCATAATACAAATGGACCGCCTAAAACGCACAAATTGACTTTGGATGTTAAGAGCTGCGCCGGAACTTGGCACCCAAGCAATAACAACATTTTCTTTCCACCCGTCACTGCTTACCTCACTCACTTGACATTGACTGCTGGTATCTGGCTTTACCTCCTAAAAATAAAACCAGAGAACTAGGCTGTAACATAGCCACCATTTACACTTGCCCTGCCAAAACAAACAGTGAGTCACCTTCCTGCAGGAAGCCCCTCTCCCAGTGTGGGGTGCTCTGCCACAGAGTTAATCCATCTGCATCTGAAAGAAAGTGATGACAAAAGTCAGAGTCCTGCACGATAACTTAGCAGCTCCAGCCACCTTGTGTCAATCTAACAATACAATCTAGAGTCCAACTACAGCCTACATTACAAATTTTAAGTCCCCAGGCCTTGTCCTATCACACCTATACTCCAGACTATGCAGCAGGGCAGAGCAGCTCCGGGCCAAACCCACGTAGGCCCCAGCGACAACAGGAGATGACAAACAAGGGGGAGCAACAAGGAGAGAAAATTCACTGCAAGAAGAATGACCACAAAGGCACCTCAAAGGGCTAAGGAAAATGATGTGCAACGTGAAATGCCCAAAAGACACAGAAGACACGATAGACGAGTAAGGCAACACACACTGGACTGCTCTGCCGTACGCGCCTCAGCATTGTGATCAAAAGTGAGACTTTCCCATTATGTGGCCTAAGGGGCCCTTTCTTGGACAGCCCCATCTCCAGAGCTAATTCAAAAATCCCTCTGGGCGACTCCTGACCAGGCACCCCGCTCTCATCCCCTCTGTGGGGCATAGCCCTCAACTTATCTGTCAGATGTCCAGGCATGCAAATCTGCATCAGGTGTGAGAGAAGGCCGCCTCACCATCTGGGAAGTTCCAGCCATCGCTGGGCCATTGTCTCTTAGTCGGCTACCATAAAGAGAACCAAACATTAAGGGGTGAACTTAGTGGCATGTCGGCCAAAACCCAACAATTTCTCTACTCACCGTCTACTAAGAGGGCCGGGCTCCTCGGGGCCCCACGCTTCGGCCATGCTCCAAGACTAACGCCGTCATCGCGGCGCATACCTAAGATAAGAGGAGACAAGGCACTGTGGCACCACTGAAACTTTAACAGACCCTGGCTCCTCCTCCCTCCCTCCCTGACTCACCGCACCTCCTCAGCCATTGCCTTCACATGGAAAAGGTCAAGGCTTCATCGCAGAGTCCCGTGATACTTGTGGAGGGCTCACAAAGACGGCAAGCGGGGTACGTCGGCCAGTAGGCGAGGGGGTACAGCGTAATACAAGTGGACCTCCTAAAACACACAAATGACAATGGATGTTAAGAGCTGCACCAGAACCTGGCACCCAACCAATAACAACTTTTTCTTTCTGCCTGTCACCGCTTACCTCACTCACTTGACCTTGACTGCTGAGATGTGGCTTTACCTCCTAAAAATGAAGACAGAGAACTAGGCTGTAACATAGCCACCATTTACCCTTGCCCTACAAACACAAACGGTGACTCACCTTCCCATGGGAACCTGCTCACCCGGTGTGGGGCGCTCTGCCGTGGATTTAATCCATCTGCATCTGAAAGATAGTGATGACAAAAGTCAAAGTGCTGCAGGAGAACTTAACAGCTCCAGCCATCCTGTGTCAATCTAGGAATGCCATCTAGAGGCCAAACTACACTCTACACTACAAATTTCAAGTCCCCGGGCCTTGTCCTATTACATCCATACACCAGGCTGTGCAGCAGGGCAGAGCAGCTCCGGGACAAACCCGAGCAGGCACCCGTGACACAGGAGATGACAAACAAGGGGATGCAACAAGGAGAGAAAACTCTGGGCTAGATGATCACAAGGACCAAGAGAATGAGGAATTAGATGACCTAGGCAAGACCGATGGTGAGCGAACGAGGCTCCAAGAACCCTGGCAGAAGAGGACGCTAACAGAAAGACTTAATCCAAGAACCGCAAAGACAGATGCCCGAGAATTGGACGGGTGGAATCCTCTAGGTATCTTCGCATTCTTACAAGTCCTCATGCCCTATAATGGATCGTTGCAGTGCACAGCTGTCAATGCAGCTCAGAACAAGACCTGAAAAGACACCCGACTCAACATTGCTAAAGAGATGCAATTCTGAATGAAGTTCCAAGCTCAAGAGTCAAAGGATCGATGGTATCAGCACCACACTGAGGAACACCAAGAGCAGAGATGCTAAGAATAATGCCCAGCGTTTGCAATAAACAGCTCAAAGGGCTAAGACAAAACACCTGTGACACGAGATGCCCAAAAGACAGAACACACAACAGACACGTGACATGTACCAGGACTGCTCTGCCCGGCACACCTGGGCATTGAGAGCAAAATCAAGGTTTTCCCTTTATGTTGGCCTAAGGGGCCCCTTCTTGGGTATCCCCGTCTCCAAACCTGACTCAAAAATCCCTCCTGGCGAGTCCCAGCTCAACACCCTGCCGTCACCCCCTCTGTGGGTCACAAGCCCTCAACTTATCTCTCTGAAGCCCAGGCTGCGAATCCTCCTCGGGCGCAAAAGAAGGCCTCCTCGCCGCCGGGGAAGCTCCTGCCGTCATCGGGCTGTTGTCTCTTGGGCGGCTGTGATTAAAAAAAAAAACACTAAACTTCAAGGCCTGAACTTAGTGGCACGTGGGCCAAAACCCTACGGTTCCTGTACTCACCTTCTCCTAAGATGGCAGGGGTTCTCAGGCCGCATGCTTCGACCACGCTTCGAGGCAGACGCCATCGTCGCAGGGTACACCCGAGTTAAGAGGAGACAAGGTGATGTAGCATTGCAGAAACTTGAGTGGACCCTCGCTCCACCCTCCCTCCCTGACTCACTCCACCTCCTCGGCCATTGTGAAAGGCAACACAGAGAGCACCTTCAAATGGAAAAGGTAACGGCTTCTTCTCAGAGTCCAGCGATACTTTGGGAGGGCTCACGAGGGCAGCGAGCCGGGTATGTCAGCTGGGCGGTGAGGGGGTTCGGCATAATACGACTGGACCGCCTAAAACACACAAATGACAATGGATGCTAAGAGCTTCACCAGAACTTGGCACCCAAGCAATTACAACTTTTTCTTTGCGCCCATCACTGCTTACCTCGCTCACTTGACATTGACTGCTGGTATCTGGCTTTACCTCCTAAAAATAAGAACAGAGAACTAGGCTGTAACAGTCACCATTCACACTTGCCCCGCAAACACAAACGGCGACTGACCTTCCTGCAGGAACCCCCTCAGCCGGTATGGAGGCGCTCTGCCACAGAGTTACTCCATCTGCCTCTGAAAGAAAGCGATGACAAAAGTTCAAAGGGTCGCATGAGAACTTAACAGCTCCAGCCATCCTGTGCCCAACCAGGAATACCACCGAGAGGCCAAACTACACCCCACATTACAAATGTCAAGTCCCTGGGCTTTGTCCTATTGCACCTGTACACCAGTCTATGCAGCAGTGCAGAGCAGCTCCGGGCCAAATAGGTGCAGGCAGCCGTGACACGGGATATGACAAACCAGGGGGTGCAACAAGGAGAGAAAACTCTCACCAAGAATGACCGCAGGCACCTCAAAGGGCTAAGGCAAAAGACATGACACACGAGATGCCCAAAAGACACAGAACACACGATAGACAAGTGACACGACACCCACCGGGACTGCTCTGCCCTGTGCACCTCAGCACTGTGATCAAAAGTGAGACTGTCCCTTTATGGGGACTAAGGGGCCCCTTCTTGTGTATCCCCGTCTCCAAAGCCGACTCAAAAATCCCTCCTGGCGAGTCCCGACCCAAGATCCCGCTTTCATCCCCTCTGTGGGTCTTAGCCCTCGACTTATCTCTCTGAAGCCCAAGCTGCGAATCCTCCTCGGGCGCAAAAGAAGGCCTCCTTGCCATCTGGGAAGCTCCTGCCGTCATCGGGCTGTTGTCTCTTGGGCGGCTGCGATAAAAAAAACCACTAAACTTCAAGGCCTGAACTTAGTGGCACGTGGGCCAAAACCCTACGGTTCCTGTACTCACCGTCTCCTAAGACGGCAGGGGTTCTCGGGCCGCACGCTTCGGCCGCGCTTCGAGGCCGACGCCGCTGTCGCAGGGCACACCTGAGTTGAGAGGGGACAAGGTGATGTGGCGTTGTGGAAACTTGAGTGGACCCTCGCTCCTCCCTCCCTCCCTGACTCACCCCACCGGCCATTGCCAAAGGCAACATGGAGAGCAACTTCAAATGTAAAAGGTAATGGTTTCGTCTCACAGTCCATTGATACTTGGGGAAGGCTCACGAGGCCACCGAGCCGGGTCCGTCAGCCGGTCAGCAACGGGTTTCGGCATAATACGAGTGGACCCCCTCAATCATACAAATGACAACGGATTCTTAGAGCTTCACCAGAACTTGGCAACCGAGCAATGACAACTGGTTCTTTCCACCCATCACTGCTGTCTTGACCTTGACTGTTGCTATCTGGATTTACTTCCTAAAAATAAAGACAAAGAACAATGCTGTAACATAGCCACCGTTTCTGCCTTCCCTGAAGGGCTGAACCACAAGCGACCTTCTCAGGAAAGAAGGGGCAAAAGAAAAAGTAAAGGCACGTACCCATGCATGGTCTGAAAGCATGGCGTTGCCACAATAGATTCCATCAGAAACCACTTGACCGTGACTTCTTGCCACAAGAGTCTCTGTCATATTAGACTAGTGGTTTGAAGGCTGCAGACCACCTGTAAAATGCAAAAAACCACAAAGGATGCTTGTAGTTTTATGGCTAACACACCAACTCCAGTAGCATCTAGTTCTGAGCTGGAATCAATACTAATCTCAGTCACCGGTACTCAGCTGGCTCACGGTCTCCCCGGTGCTGACACCCGGCCGTGCCGAGCGCTTCGCATCTTCAAAATGAAATGAAGACCGAATGATGAGGTGAACATAGAGCCGAAAACCGGGCCTTCGCTTGGACGTCAGGTGCCGACCCACCTCGTCGCCGTGCTCCTCCGGCCTCCTCCATTTCTATTGGGTTTACAGTCTATACCTCTGCAAAAAAGCTATTTGTCAACGTCCCTTAGACACACAGGGAAAGTTTAACCCTTCCCAAGTTCTCATTACTCAAAGCAAATCGCCTAAGATCCAACAACAGCGTGCACTATGACAAATGCCTAGAAAACTGTGAGACGTCACCGTACCGCTCCCGCCGAACCCCATGTGGTCCGGCTGCGGTCGCTCCGTCCGAGGTGTGGCTTGGGCGGCTAAGCAAAGCAAAATGTTTCCTGTAAAGTCTTCTTTCTATTCCACCCATCCCCCAATCTATTCCACAGGGCAGAGCAGTTCCAGGCTAGACACAAACTCAAAAGACACATTATGCTACAAACAGTGTGACACGAGGATGAGAAAAAAAGCTCTCAGGGAGAAGAATGACAACGAGGACCAAGATGATGCCAAAAGAGATGACCGATCATATGGCCACAGTGGACGGAGGAGGCTCTAAGGAACAGAAGAAAAGACTGTGACAGTGACCTGTTATACGAACTGTCAGTCACAATGATCAAGATGGCTGTGAGACAATGCTACATTCAGAATGCTCCCCATATCCTTACAATCTTACAAGCCCCAGGAGGTTACAGCTCATGGCTGGAAAGGATGGATAGCAATACAGCCAGGAACAAGGCCTCAAAAGAGATCGGACTCCACACTTCCGAGATGCGATTCCAAGACGCGGCCGAGCCCGCCGGTAAAAGAATAAACTATATCAGCATTGTGCTGAGAAGCGCAAACGTTCGAGAACCTAGAGATAGCGGCCAACGCTTGCGATAAGGCCCTCGAGGGGAAAAGGCAGAGATATCTTATCCAAGCTATCCCAAATGCACGCTAGACCACACAAGATAGACTGGAACTGCTCTGCGCTGCACACCCTACCGTTGCAATTGGAAGTAAAGCCACACCCTTCAGCTGTCCCAAGAAGCCCCTTAAAGACCATCCCTTTCTCCTCTACTAATTTTTAAATGTCTCCCAGGAATTTCCAACCCGCTGCTCTGCTATCATCCCATCTCCGGGCCACGGCCCCTGACTCATCTTTCACGTGATCGGCGACGTGAATCCACGTCAGATGCGAAATGAGTCCGTCCCGGCCTTCCTGGAAGGCCCCGTGATCGCCGGTTAGCCTCTTAGTCAGTTACAATAAAGAAAACCAAAATCAAAGGATGAGTTCTGTGGCACATGGGCCAAATCCCAACAAGGCAGCTGCTCAATTGCTAAGTGCTCCTAGATCCTCAAGACTCTGGCTTCATCCCTAGTCTAAGGCTGTGGCTGCTATTATGATAGGCACCTGCATCAGCCGCAAAGTCATTTGGTATTTCTGTACGCAAAGTGTATGTGCTTGCATGCTGTAAGACACGTAAATGCTGCTGTTGGAAAAGCCTTAAGGGGATCCTGCATGGACACTGTTTCCCACCGTGCTGCCTTCAAACCCCCACCCATGGTAACTCCTAACTCAATACCCTGCTCACCCTACCTCTCCTGATCGCAATCCTCAACTTACCTATCGGTAGCCTTGATCTCAGGCATAGTCTTTGACATGGGGCAGATCCCTTTTGGAACACAATGAGTTTGCTAAAAAAATTTGAAGTGTCGTACTTGACACAACCTGAAATTGCAGGAAGTTGCACTGCTCTTAAGAAAAACAAAGCAGAGCAAAACCAGAAATTACAAAAGCACCTTACTGCCCTGAGACACACAACCCAAAAGAGTAAACTTAAATACTCCCTGTGCTCAATGGTATCTTCGAAGCCTCTGTTGCATTAGATGCCAAAAGAACCTGCTGAAAACAAGCTGACATAAGCAGAAAAATTCCCTTCATTGAAATAAGAGGAGAGCTCTCATCCCATTCAATCCTAGAGAGAGAATGAAGCTCCTTGTAAAAGGCTGGGGTTAATATACCCCTTGCTGGGCCCGCCTCTCATTCCCATGATGCCTGGGAAAAGGGAGGGGCCATATACTGCAAGGTATAAAAGCCTTCATAGGGGTTGCCACTGTTTGGCTCCTCCGACTTAAACTTGAGATGAGTAAAGGCCTCAATAGAGAAGACAACTCTTCAGGGAAATAACAATGCTTTCTTTTTTTGCTTTTACATCAAGCGAAAGGGCAGACAACGGGTAAGAAATAAAACTTTGTGTTTTGGTAGCACAGCTAGGTAATTTATTGTTAACTTGCATAATTATTCCTTAGTGATTACTGAGTAGTACTCCACTTGTGACTAAGTAGGGTGGAGAAGAATAGTAATTGTATGAAAGATGTAACTCTCCTTGGGACCTCTAATTAGGGCTGTATACATTACAAATAAAAATGATTAAAATTTATACACTCCTACGTGCCAATTAGGGTTACGTCCGTACTGCGCTCGCTCCTGTATGACGTTCGGTACTGGAGCTCGGGTAGGAGCGCCCTGAAATGCAGATTTAAATCCTAAAAATGCTCAAAAAGGGAGAGCTTCCTACAAGTGAGCTCCTTACAGTCAGGGAATGGGTGGGAGTTGCCTCCACTTGAACCGATACAATGGCAAATAAATGGCTTCTCCTCTTCAATTTAATCCCCATAACTAGGGGGAAAAGGGAGGTTTTCCTCACTTTAAATCTCTCTGGTGCTAGAAAAAGGGGGATTTTTCCTCAATTCAAACCCTTAGAAGGGAGGAACAACTGAGCTTCCCCCTCACTTTAAACCTTAGGATGATGAAAATGGGGGTACTACTCTTAATTCAAACACATAAAATAGCATTGTCAAGGTTTTCCCCTTCCCTTTGAACTGGAAAATAATGGACAATGGGGGTTCCCTGTGAATTTATACCCCTGATGGCATGGAAAATGCAGGATTTCCTTCAACTTAGACCATTAAACCCACAGGGGAAGCGGATTCCCCCACAATTTTAACCAAGACGATTATGGAAAAGGAAGTTGATTGCTTCAATTTAAGCTCCTTTTCTCCTAATAACCCCTCTCTTTTCTAGGGGCACTGGGGAGGGACTGGGGGCTCTGGAGAGGGACTGACGAGATGAAAGGGAGCTCACACGCTCCCCCACCTGCTCAGGTGCTGCCCCTTGGTAGCCTTTTCTTGGTCTTAAAATCAAAAGTCATGCACAGTTAGAAGGGGAAAAGGGATTTTACCTTGGTATTTATTTTAAGGACCCTTAGGTGCACGTGTCCTGGTCCTATGCACCGAAATGCACCCCGCAAATTGCACACCCCAAAAGATCTAGTATAACATTATAGGTTTTACTAATTAGCATATCTATCAAAGATTCCCCAATGAGAGGCTTGAGTGAGACCCCCTCTCCAAGGAGCCTTCCCCTGGATGGTTCTATCTTGGTTTACAGGATGTGTTCTGGAGAGGACCTTGGGGTCTGGGGCACGCTGATCCCTAGCTACGAAGCTTCTAAAATGTTTAGTCTCTTGGCTTGACAAACAAGTCCAAGAATGTCGGCAAAAAGCACTAAGAATACAGAAGTTGCAAAAAAGGTATAACAGGGGTATAAAAGAAAAGGCAAAAAATCATCATGGCATCATTTCCCCCCTTTTAGAGACTAACAAAACTCTACCTTGTCTAGTCTCTACTCTACTCTATTTTTTAGCCACAGAACTGGTTTACACATCTGGCTGCTCCACAGGCAATTACACAGATAATAACTACAATTGCAGCTGTTATGAATGTTTCTTTTACCCAGGCCCAGTTTGGTAACCATGAGGTGAGGGTATCAGAAATAGGATCAAATTTTAAGGTGTTATTTCTTGAAGCTACTTCATGTAGAATTTGAGTTCTCTTCCAAATTTCATCCAAATCTTTCTTAATTCTTCCATTTTGGTCCACATAATAACAACAGGCGGTATTGACAGTAGCACATACACCTCCTTGTGCGGCAAGTATGAAATTGAGAGCTATCCCGTTTTGCGTAACTGCACGGGACAGACTGTCAACTTCTTGTAAGGCTGAAATTGCATCTGCAATATGCTGCTCATTACGTTCAATGACAGCCAAGATGTTTACAATTGCTCTCTCTAGTTCAACTACTACGTAAGTGAGTATAAGGGCTCTGATTATGCTATGGAAACGTGTGGGACGTTCAATGAGGGGATTAAGAGATCTTTTTCTCCTCTCGTTTGGTTTTTCAAGATGGTCAAATATTGTTATATTTTGGACCATAGCCCCAATGGCACAAGCTTGGTCTTTGTTCACGGGCATAACTTTCCAGGCCTTATCACCACATATCCAATACAACCCCGTCCCAAATGGCTGAGGCGGTCTCCACCCTGTCAATTTCATCTTTGCTGTAATTCTTGGGTCTATTATTTCCCTGAAATGGGTCTGATGACAATATGAAGGAAGAACGGCTTTTCCCGTGGCATTTACAATTGCACAAGGAACTTTATCCTTTGCACGCTCTACCAGGCCACTCAGGGGTATGGGAGGCAGAAGGGTGCTATTAATTGGTTCTCACGTTTCAGTGCTGTTCTCTTCCATTAAAATGCCAATCGATGGCCAGTGACCCCTCCCATCTAGGGGTGGTAACTGAGTACAGATCCAGCAATCGCTCTTATTAAGAATTTTGGACGCATTTTGGACCGCAGTCTTATGCAAATCATGGGGTGAACCCTGAACCGTGGTTACCAGTTGGGCAAACAGCAAACATGTAAAAAACAGTTTAAACTGCATCTTTCTGATTTGTATCAGTCTCTGTCTTCTTGGTGATTTCAGGAGCAGAAGCTTGCTTCACCCTGGAGTAGTGAATCCATGGTCCCTTGCCAGCAACCTTGACTGCAGCAAAACTTGGAACGGTCCCTTCCACTTGGCTTGCAAGGGGTCGCTGTCCCACTGCTTGATGTAGACCTGGTCTCCAGGCTGGAATGGATGAGCAGGTGTGTCCAATCCTATTGGTTTGGATAACACGACGAATCTCTAGAGCTTCTGCAAAGTGGAACTCAGAGCCATTAAATATTTCTGCAAATCATTTTTACCTCTCATATGAATTTCCCCCGGGATATGTGGAACCTGGTATGGCCTGCCATATAATATTTCATAGGGACTGATGTTGTCCCTTCTCCTTGGCTGTATGTGGACTCTCAGCAAGGCTATAGGCAGGGCTTGAACCCACGTTATGGATGTCTCTTGACAAATCTTGCAAATCTGGGTTTTGAGGGGCCCGTTCATGCGTTCAATTTTGCCACTTGCCCGGGGCCTGTATGGTGTGTGCAGGTCCCAGGTAAGTCCCAGAATCCTGCTAACTTCCCCAACCACTGTTGCAACAAAATGTGGTCCATCTGATGACATTCCCAAAGGAACCCCAAATCTTGGTATTATATGATTGAGCAAAGCTTTCACTACTTCTTTTGCTGTGTTAGTGCGACAGGGGAACGCCTCAGGCCATTCACTGAAGGTGTCAACCGGTACCAGTATATACCTGCATCCCTCTTTGTGTGGCATCTCAGCAAAATCTATTTGCCAATAATCTCCCGGGAGATCTCCTGTTTCTGTCACTCCTAACATAACTCTCTTGCTTGTGCTAGGGTTGTTTTTACAGCAGGTTTCACACTTACTCATTACAGATTGTACAATATCAGTCATCCCTCTCCCTATTGCTACTTTCCTCAAATGTTTTAAATGATTTTCTGTTCCCCAATAGGTACTTTCATGCTCTCGTTGGGCTATTTCCCGAAGGATCAGGGGTGGAACTACGACTTGTCCTACCGGGGTAACAGCCCACCCACCTTCTTTGATTTCAGCCTTAAGCAACTTAATTAATTTGTGATCCCTCTGATCGTATTTTGGGGTAAGTGATGACAAATCTATCTCTTTCTGTGGTACCACTGCAAAAATGCCTTTTTCCGCAATCCCCCTGGCTGTTTCGTCAGCAAAACGATTTCCCAGTTTGGGGGCCGTTTTCCCTTTTTGATGACCCTTGCGATGCACGATGGCCATTTCTGTAGGCTTCCAAAAGCTCTGTAAAAGTGCAAGAATCTGTTTAGCGTGCTTAACCTCATTACCTTGAGCAGTCAGCAGGCCACGTTCCTTCCGAATAGCTCCGTGGGCAAGAACAACACTGAAGGCATATTTGGAATCGGTCCATATGTTCACCTTCCTCCCCTCGCTCAGTTCTAGAGCTCTCGTTAGTGCAATGAGTTCAGCTTTCTCTGATGATACATCTGGGGGCAAGGCTTTTGCCTCAATGATTTTCTCTGAGGTGGTTACGGCGTAACCGGTCATCCTCCTACCCTTTTTCATGAAGCTGCTCCCATCAGTGTACGATTCCCAGTCTGGATCCTTCAAAGGAACGTCTTTCAGGTCTGGTCTGCTGGAATAAGTCTCCTCTATTGTCTGCAAACAATCATGCTCAGGCACGCTGTCAAGTAATGTGGATGATAAAAATATCGCAGGGTTTACCACAGAAGTTGTCTTTAGAGTAACATCGTCCCGTTCTAATAACACAGACTGGTATTTGAGCATCCTGCTAGGGGAGAGCCAGTGTCCCCCTCTTTTGCTCCAGCACATTTATCACTGCATGGGGTACATACGTGACAATGTGCTGCCCAAGGGTGAATTTACAGGCCTCCTGTATCAGAAGGACTGTTTCTGCCACAGCTTTCAAGCATCTTGGCCAACCCTGGGCTACATTGTCCGGTTGTTTTGAAAAATAGGCCACAGCTCTTTGCCGGTCTCCAAGGTGCTGTGCCAGTACCCCCAGAGCAACATTCAGTCGCTCATGTGTAAAAAGTTCAAAAGGTTTAGTCAAGTCCGGCAGCCCCAGAGATGGGGCTGACATCAAGGAACATTTCAGCTGTTTAAATGCAGCCCTGGCATTCTCTGTCCACATGATTGTCCCTTTTTCAGCTGCTTTAAGGACCTCATATAAAAGTCTCACCAATATACCGTAGTTTGATATCCACAGGCGACTCCAACCTACCATCCCCAGGAAGGCCTGCATCTCCCTTATGGTATGGGGCTCTGGAAGTCGACAGATGGCTTCCTTCCGTTCTCTGCTGAGTTGTTGATGTCCATGGAAAATTTCCAGGCCCAGGTATACTACAGTTTCTCTGGCAACCTGTGCCTTCTCTTTCAAGACCCGATACCCACTTTGGCCAAAAAGTTCAACAGACTTACAGTGAGCTCGATGCAGTCATCTAGTGTCTTGGCCGCTATCAAGATGTCATTGACGTACTGGAGAACCGCTCCCCCTGGTTCTTGTTTCCTCCAGTCCTCAAGCTCCTTTGACAGCTGGTTTCCAAATATGGTCGGGCTGTTTTCGAATCCTTGTGGTAAAACTGTCCAGGTGAGCTGGGTCTTTCTCCCTGTTTCAGGATTCTCCCACTCAAAAGCGAAGAGTTCTTGGCTATTCTTATGCACAGGAATGCAGAAAAAGGCATCCTTGAGATCTAAAACAGTGAACCACCCTAATTCATTTGTTAGTGTTGTCGAAAGTGTGTAAGGATTCGCTACCACTGGGTGTACGTCCTCTGTCATCTTGTCTATTTCCCTCAAATCCTGTAGCAACCTGTAGCTTTTACCATCAGCTTTCTTTACTGGCAAGATTGATGTGTTGTAGCTGGATTCACACTCTACTAACAACCCAAATTTGAGAAACTTTTCAATCACAGATACTAATCCCTTGCAAGCTTCTAATTGCAGAGGATATTGTCTTTGCCTTACTGCTGGAGCCCCTGCTTTGAGAGTGATACTCACAGGTTCAGCTTTTTTGGATTTCCCAGGAGAATCATTGGCCCACACTATTTGAATGACAGCCTCTTCAACTTCTTTGGGAATTTTTCCATGGCATTCCTGTACAAGTATAGTGGCTACTTCGATAGTTTTAGATTCTGGGATTATAACTTTCACTCCCCCCTCCTTGGAAAACTTAATTTCTGCTTCCAATTTTTCCAATAAATCTCTGCCCAATAATGGCATTGGGGAATTTGGCATATACAGGAACTGGTGAGTGACCCACTGTTTTCCCAATTTAAATTTTAAAGGTTGGAGAAAAGGCCTTGTTTCACTTACCCCTATAGTTCTGATCACACCCACAGTGTCTTGACTCAGTTTACCTTTTAAAGTGTTTAACACAGAATACGTTGCCCCTGTATCAACCAGAAATTCAACATCATCATTCCCCAGCTTAGCTACAACCGAAGGTTCTGCTGGGGTAGTTACCTTCGGTCCCTGTCGGTCCGTATTTACAGTTAGTTCTGGAACTGGGGGCTTCTTTTCTGCTCGCGATGGACACTCATTTTTCCAGTGCCCCCGCTTTTTGCAAATTGCGCATTGGCCCTCAGCTAGGGGAAAAGGGGGACCCCTTTTTGATGTGTCAGATGACTGTCCCTTATCATACTTCTTGTGGTGGGGTTTATTATGTTTCTCTTTGTCTGCTAAGTCTCTGTTCTGGTATACCTTCCAGGCTACACTCAACAATTTACTTATGTCCCGTGGCCCATCTATCTTTTGCAGCTTTTTCTTTATGTCATTAGCTGATTGACCTATAAACAGGTAGGCCAGGTGGATCTGCTGCTCAGGTGAGTCAGGGTCTAAGGTAGTGTATTTTTGTGCAGCCTCTTTAAGCCTATTTAAAAACTCTGTGGGGGTCTCATTTGGATTTTGTTTGATCTCATATAACCTAGCCCAATTCACTGCTTTAGGAAGGGCACATTTTAAACCAACAACCACCCTTTTTTGGTATCGCTTCAGCTTTTCCATCTGTTCTGGGACATTAGGATCCCAGCCAAGGTTTGCTAGGGGATGGATATCGTTAACTGACCCTTGGAGACTCCTAGTTCCAATTTGAGTTTCTATAGCAGATATAGCAGCCTTGTTGACCATTTCTCTCTCTGTTTTAGCCAATAATTCATCTAGCATAACATTTAGATCACCCCAATCTGGGTTTTGGGATTTTATGGCCATTTCTACACTACTCTCTCTGGGTTGTCCCTGTACTTCCCAATTGAGTTTTTCCACTGCTGTAATTCTCTGAGGGAAAACGGTGTCTTCATATAAATCGCTCCTTGATTTCCAACAGCCTGTCTCAGAGGTGCTTCTAATGCAAGTTCTTCCTCCCCCCCTTTATCTGCTTTGGACCTTGTGTGTTTAGCGATGGGACTGACTGCTTTCATAGCTTCTCGGGCTATCCTGCTCCTTCTTCTACCACCCTCCCCGTGAGAACCATCTGTATCAGAATCATCCCATTTGCTTTTGATTGTAATTGCTTCATTGGTTTTAAAGATTGTTCCAGACGAACGTTGATCATGAACTGTCTTGTTTTTTGCGGCAGTGGAGGGGTAGGGAGGCAGGGGCTGCAAGCAGCTTCTCCCGTCCCTAGCTCCGCAAGAGGTGCCTGGGTCGGGGCCATCCCGTCTGCCCTCAGCTTTAACATTGGCCGCGCTGCAGGGTGGGGAGAGCGAGCGGCTCCTCCTATCTCTGGCTCGGAAACTTGCGGATCTCCGTACCCGGGAATGCCGCCGCAATTGCCCGTGTCCATTTCTGCCTTCACTTCCACGTTCGGGGTATTTGGGGAAAGGTGGCCAGCCTGCCCCTTCCCCCTTCCCCTTCTCTGCCTCCGTAAAAATCAGGGGGCGGTGGCCAGTGTGCACGTTCTCCGCCTCCGGGGCGGTGGCATACCCGCATCTCTCCCACCTCTGTGCCCGCCCTCCGCCCCTGACGAGTCTGTGGGGGGAGGCTCCGTGCCGCTCCTCTGGCTTGGAGCAGGCCGCTCACTCCCTCCCCTGACCCCACTCGGACAGCAGTGGAGGCCGTGGCAGTGGAGCCACTGCGCCTCCACCTCCCGCCCCCGCCCCCACCTGTGCAGGCTTCCCCGGTGGTTGAACAGGGTGGGGAGATTACCCCCCCCCCCCCCCCCCAGCGCAAAGCTGGGCCCACCATATCGATATCTGTCATATCTATTTCTCTGTCCGTATTAGTATACGAGCTGGCTTGTTGTAGCTTTTTCTTTCCCTTTCTCCTCCTCAAAGTCATTTCCATATTACTTTTGTCTACTACACATGCTTTTTCTTCAGATACATAGTAAAAAGTTCTGCATATCTTAGGTCATCAAACCTACGTAATGATCTCAGTTCTACTATCAGGTCAGTAATGATGTTGCTTTCCAAACTCCCATAACGAGGCAAATTTCCTTGACTTAATTTTAAAGACGGCCAAACCCGTGTGGACACTCTGATCAATTCTCGGGTGTCCAAAGTAGTTTTTCGTCCTGTCAGCAATTTCCAGTGTTTTATTATCAATTCCAATGGGCTGTTAGGAGGCATTTTTTCATTTTCATCTGAAAAAACACCACCCATGTTTGCTCACAGACAGAAAAACTCTGCCAGAGGAAAGCTTTTAACTCCAGAATTCAGCCTGCAATCCGGCCTTGGAATTTCGACTTCCCGGACAGTTTATTTAGCTTACTACACAAAACCTTCAAAACAGCACTGTAAAATACTAAAAAGCAACTAGTTTAAGCAAACAGTAACTGTGTGCGCACGAAGATCTGGTCTCAACGGGATTCAAACCCACAGCTTCCCGACGTCCCAACAAACCAACCTCTGAGCCGCTCCTGTGGCTGCGTAAGGTGCAGCCTCTGGGCTCTTGTGGACTCCACGGAGGGCGTCCCCTCCTTTCCACAGTTTGCAGGGGAAAAGTTTAAGCTTTCCCCTTTTGTGGGCTTCTCTGCCCCCAACCTCTCCAACCCCCTTGGAGATCTCCTTCCCTAGTGCTAGAAACAACAAGAAAGAAACTAATTTAGAAAGGTAGAAAGAAAGTTAGAAATGTAGAAGGTTGGAGTAGTAAAAAGTTCGGAAGAAACAAAGTTAGAAAGGTCAAAACTTGGAAGCAAACAAATTTTTAAAGGTAGTAAGCTAGAGAGGTAGAAAGATCGAAACAAACTAAATTAGAATAGAACAACTTTAGGAAAGTAGAAAGTTGGAAACAAACTAAGTTAGAAAGGTGGAAAGTAAAAATCACCAAAGTTAGAAGTCCAGAAAGTCAGAGAGGCAGAAAGTAGGAGAGGCAAAAACCAACAAAGTTAGAAAGGAAGAAAATAATAAACTAATTTAGAAAGGTACAAAGGAGAACCAAAAACATTTAGAAAAATAGATAAAACATTAGAAAGGTAGAAAGTTAGACGTGTTGAAAGTTAGAGAGGGAGAAAGGAACAAAATAAGAAATAAACAAATTTAGGAAGGTAGAAAGTAAGAACCCAAAAAATTTGGAAAGGCAGAAAAAACGTTAGAAATCTAGAAAGTTAGAGTAGTAAAAAGGAAGAAACAAAGTAAGAAATGTCAAAAATTAAGAGTAGTAAAAAGTTAGGAAGAAACAAGCTTAGAAATGTAAAAATTTAGAAACAAACCAAGTTAGAAAGGTAGAAAGATAGAAACAAACTAAATTAGAAAGGTAAAAACTTAGAAAGACAAAAAGTTAGAAACAAAGTTAGAAAGGTAGAAAAATAGAAACAAACTAAGTTAGAATAGAACAAAGGGAGAAAAGTAGAAGGTTAGAAACAAATCAAGAAAGAAAAGTAGAACATTAGATGGGCAGAAAGTTAAAAGGGCAGAAAGGCACAAAGCAACAAAGTTAGAAAGAAAGAAAATAAGAAATAAATTTAGGAAAGTAAAAATCTAGAAAGGTACAAAGTAAGAACCAAAAAAATTCTGAAAGGTAAAAAGGTAGAAAGTTAAAAGGTGGAAAGTTAGAAATCAACAAAGTTAGAAAGGGTGCAAAATAGAAACAAAGTTAGAAAAGAACAAAGGTAGAAAGGTGGAAGGGTAGGAAAAAACCAAGACAGAAAGGTAGAAGGTGAGAAGGGCAGAAAGTAAGAGAGGCAGAAAAGCACAAACCAACAAAGTTAGAAAGGAAGAAAATAAGAAATAAAAGAATTTAGAAAAGTAAAAATTTAGAAAGGTACAAAGTTAGAACCAAAAAATTTTCGTCAGGTAGAAAGGTAGACAGTTAAAAGGTGGAAAGTCAGAAACCAACAAAGTTAGAAAAGAACAAAGGCAGAAAGGTCGAAGGTTAGAAACAAATCAAGATAGAAAGGAAGGAAGTTAGAAGGGCAGAAAGTTAGAGGGGCAGAAACAAACAAAGTTAGGAAGAAAGAAAGTAAGAAATGAACCAATTTAGAAAGGTAAGAATTTAGAAAGGTAAAAAGTAAGAACCGAAAAAGTTTATAAAGCTAGAAAGGTAGAAAGATAGACATAAAGTTAAAAATATATAAATTTAGAGTAGTAAGAAGTTAGCAAGAATCAAAGTTGGAAAGGTAGAAACTTAGATATGAGGAAAGTTAGAAACCAACAAGTCAGAAAGGTAGAAAAATAGAAACGAACAAAGTTAGAAAAGAACAAAGGCAGAAAGGCAGAAGGTTAGAAACAAATCAAGAAAGAAAAGTAGAAAAGTTAGGAGGGCAGAAAGTTAGAAGGGCAAAAACAAACCAAGTTAGGAAGGAAGGAAGAAAATAAGAAATGAACAAATTTAGAAAGGTAAGAATTTAGAAAGGTAGAAAGTAATAACCAAAAAAATTTAGAAAGCTGAAGAGGTAGAAAGGTAGAAATAAAGTTAGAAATGTAGAAAATATGAGTAGTAAACATTTAGGAAGAAACAAAGTGTAAAAGGTAGAAAAATAGAAACAAAGTTAGAAAAGAACAAAGACAGAAAGGTATACAGTTAGAAACAAATCAAGATAGAAAGGTAGAAAGTCAGAAGGGCATAAAGTTAGGGAGGAAGAAATTTAGAGAGGCAGAAAGAAGAGTAAAAAGAGCGGCAGGAAGTTAGAGGACTTAAAAGTTAGAGAGGCAGAAAGTCGGAAGGGCAGAAACTCGGAAGGGCAGAAACCAACAAAGTCAGAAAAGTAGAAACGTAGAAAAATAGAAACAAAGTTAGAAAAGAACAAATGCAGAAATGTAGAAGGTTAGAAACAAATCAAGATAGAAAGGAAGAAAGTTAGAAGGGCAGAAAGTTAGAGAAGTAAAACGTTAGAGGGACAGAAAGTTAAAAGGGCAGAAACAAAGCAACTTAGGAAGGAAGGAAGAAATGAACCAATTTAGAAAGGTAAGATTTTAGAAAGGTAGAAAGTAAGAACCAAATAAATTCAGAAAGGTAGAAATAAAGTTAGAAATATAGAAATTTAGAGTAGTAAAAAGTTAGCAATGAACAAAGTTGGAAAGGTAGAAAATTAGAAATTTGGAAAGTAAGAAACAGAGTTAGAAAGGTAGAAAAATAGGAACAAACAAAGAAAAGAACAACGGCAGAAAGGTAGACAGAAACAAATCAAGATAGAAAGGTAGAAATTTAGAAGGCAGAAATTTAGAGAGGCAGAAAGAAGAGTAGAAAGTTAGAGAGGTGTAGGGGCTTGGTCCAAAATAGTCATTACTTACTTATTTACCTTCTGTAAGATAAGAATTAGGAGAAAACAAAGCAGGCACAAAACTTGAAATAACATAAAGAAGTTTATTAACAGACCTAAAAGAAAGGAAAAAAAATAAACAGACCACACCTTCAGAACACTTCTCCTCCGCCCATCTTTCTTTCTTCTCCCACTGACAATGTAAAAACACAACTCTTGAGATTTTCAGTGAGTTTACCACTTCCATAATAACTTTGTTCCGTTCACTTAGGGAGAGGAGTGTGTCTTGATCATGCTATGGAGACATCACCACAAGAAGTTCTCTTCATGGCTTCAAAGTCACAACGAGACGGCCGCCCGGGTTGGTTCTCTGCTCGCATGTGAGAGGCCCTTCCCGCAACTTGCACCTTTCCCCACAACTGCTTTCAAGGGTCCAATCTTGAGCTACTGGAGTACCATTGTAAGGTTGAGCTGTCCAAAAACAAAGGTTCTCTTCACCCATCTCTGGGAGCATCTTCATCTCTAGGAATAGAGGCCCTCCCCCAGAAGCAAAAAGGGTCCCCACCATCTTCATCTCTAGGAACAGAGGTCTGCCCCTTCCAGTTGGAGCAAGAGTCCTTGTCACTTCCATCTCTCCCTGTTCAAACTTCTCATCAAATTATGGCTGCTTCAGCATCCGCTTATTTTAGCGCAAGTACTTTTGCTCACAAGTACAGTTTGAACGCTCCATCCCCCATGCTTTCGTGAAATTACAACGGGTACTCTGATATATCATAGTCGATCACCACCATGGGTTTACAATAGAATTTCAGCTTTTGAGCATCTCCTCTTTCTCCTCCCTCAGGATTTCAGCTCTTCTTTCTTTACTTAATGTCTGCAGGCTTCATCTGTTCTGGAGGAAACTTACACCACTAAAAGGGTTAATCTCACCAGGGTCTTGCAGCTCGAATTTGCTTATCGCTGTTCATCACATGATCTTTGCCTGGCAGCTTCAGCTGAATCTTCGGCCGCACTGGAGAGGGGCTGTAGAGACAGGCCATGCTGTCTGCATGTCAAAGGCCTGGGGGGGGAGGGCCATGGGCAGAACAGGGCCGCACAGCTCCAGGATGGCTGTGTCCTGGCCCAGCCCAGTACCTGCCCCAAGACCAGAGGCAAGAGGGAGCTTCCCCAGGGTTTGTCCATTCTTAAATGTGGACTATAGAGGCAGTCAAAATTTTTTAAGTGGCTTAAAAAGTTGTCAATATTCAAACTAGGCAGTTTGATAGGTTCTGTCAGGTCATAGGGGAAGCTGTAAGCACATCTTTGCAAAAGAATCACTTCTGGAGTTATGTTAACCCATGACAAAGGCAGAAAGTTAGAAGGGCAGAAACCAACAAAGTTAGAAAGGAAGAAAATAAGAAATAATCGAATTTAGAAAGGTAGAAAGTAAGAACCAAATAAATATAGAAAGCTAGAAATAAAGTTAGAAATATAGAAAGCGAGAGTATTAAAAATTTAGGAAGAACCAAAGTTAGAAATGCAGAAGCGAAGTTAGAAAGATAGAAACAAACTAAATTAGAAAAGAACAACGTTAGAAAGGCAGAAAGTTAGAAACAAACAAAATTAGAAAGGCAGAAAGTTAGAAATTGTTCTGGTTTGGCCAAATTTAGAAATATATCCTCTGAGAGAAGGCACTACCACCACCCCCCTCCCCCCAGGTTCAGGAAAAAATAAATTTTCCTTGAAGGAAAGTGAAGGAGATAAAACTATTTATTTAACAAACACATGGGAAAAGGAAAATAATGCTAAATAATAAAATCTCTCACTGTGGAGAAAAAGCTGGCAAAGTGTTAGAGTCCTCCCTTTGGTCTCCTCAGAGCTGGGGCTTGGGCCAGGCCCTCTGCACTCAGTGGAGAGTCCTCCTGATATGTTCTAATATTGTAGCAGTCCAGTGGCAGAGGGAGAAAATCTGAAATTCGAGGGAAGGAAAAAAAAATTCAACTCTCAGTCTCTCTCCAGAGAAAAAGAAGCTGAACCACTGGCCAAAAGCTGACTGGAAAAACAGCAAACCCGGTGCCTCCTCCCTCCCCTCCGGCAGCTGGAAAAAAACGCTCTCTCTGTGTGACCTTGAACAAGCTGCAAACTGCTTTGAAAAAGTTTCACTCAATTTTTTCCTTCCCCCTCTCAGGCTCAGTTTAGAGGCATAGAAAGGCACAAAAATTAATTTCTGGGCATAGGCAGCGATATGGGATACACATCATACGGTCACCCCAAGACAGAAACAAAGTTAGAAAGATAGAAAATTAGAAAGGTGGAAATTTAGAAACCAACAAAGTTAGAAAGGAAGAAAATAAGAAACAAACAAATTTAGAAAGGTAAGGATTTATAAAGGTAAAAAGTAAGAACCAAAAAATTTAGAAAGGTAGAAGCAAACAAAGTTAGAAAGGCAGAAAGATAGAAACAAACTAAATTAGAAAAAGAACAACATTAGAAAGGCTGAAAGTTAGATACAAAAAAATTTAGAAAGGTAGAAACTTAAAAAGACAAATAGAAACAAAGTTAGAAAAGAACAAAGGCAGAAAGGTAGAAGCTTTGAAACAAATCAAGATAGAAAGGTAGTAAGTTAGGCAGGCAGACACCAACAAAGTTAGGAAGAAAATAAGAAATAAACAGATTTAGAAAGGTAAAGATTTAGAAAAACAAAGAAAGAACCCAAAAAAATTTAGACTGATAGAAATGTAGAAAGGTAGAAATAAAGATAGAAATGGAGAAAGTTAAACTACTAAAAAGTTAGGAAGAAACAAAGTTCGAATGGTAGAAAGTTAGAAACACGGAAAGAGAGGTAAAAACTAGAAAAAAACAAAGTTAGAGAGAAAGACTATAAGAAATAAATTTATAAAGGTACAAACTTAGCAACAAAATAAGGCAGAAAGTTAGAAAGTAAGAAAAACAAATTTAGAAAGGGAGAAATTTAGAAATGTGGAAAGTAAGAAACAAAGAAAGAAAGAAAGAAGGGTTGAAACAAAGGTAGAAAGGTAGAAACAAATAAATTTAGAAAGTTAGAAAGGCAGAAAGTTCAAAAAAGTAGAAGGGTAGAAACCAACAAAGGTTGAAACGAACTAAGGTAGAAAGAACTTTCAAAAGTTAGAAAGATATTTAGAAAGATAGAAAGTCTCTAGAAATTCAGAAAGAAAGAAAGGCAGAAATAAAGTTAGAGCGAAAACCAAGAGTAGAGAAAGAAAATCGATTTAGAGAGAAAAAGGAATAGAGAAAAATAGGTTTTGAAAGGAAAAGAAATCAAGTTTAAAAGAGAATTAGTGTGGAAGAGAAAAAGAAAATTAGAAAGAGAAATAGAGTGACAGAGAAATAGAGCAACAGAAACAAAGTTAGAAAAAGTAAAGAGGAATAGACTGAAAAGTAAAGCTGAGTAGCAAAGCAAGAAATACAGTGAAAAAATAACTAAACCACACCAAAGTAGGACAGCAGCCAAAGGGGGGGAAGGAAGAGGGTATCTTTATTCAGTGAATGTATTTATTTACACTTCAGTAAAACATGTGGAAATGTTGTATACAAGTACAAATACAGTGCATATACACACAGGTAAAAGTCCAATTTACGTACAGAGCAACACATGGAAATGCAGTAGCAAACACAAATACAGAACAATACAGGGCAATGTAAGCCAAATACATATCAATACAATAAAACAATTTTTCTACTTCTGGAAAGTTTATTACATTTTCTTTTATTGTTATAGGAAACCCAAAACAACAGCAGTACACAGAGAACAAAACACTCATCCACCACCCACACCTCCTTCAGCTTACACACAAACCCACCCTCGCTCTCATCGCGACTGCTCCACTAACACTTGGCACACCACGGGAATGTGGTTCCCAGGATCCTCAAAATCATCTTGCCTGACAGTACCCCGGCACGGTCCGCACCCAAACCTCGGTGATGAACGTCGCCTTGCAGACCAGCCAGGACCGAGGGAAAAAAACCCAGCTGGTGGGGGGAGGGGAGGGAAATCCCCCCCACTGGGGCTTTTTTATTCTAAGTTTAAAAATTAGTTGAAAAACCTGAAAGGCAAGAATCATACACACAAGGTTAGAACCATTCCACACACACTCTCACAGACAGTCACAGACAGTCACACACACGCACAAAATCACACACTCTTCAGCTTACACACTGACAGCAGCCCTTGCTCAAAACACTCTACTAATGAAGATGCTTCAACACATCTTCCAGCTGCTGCTCCTTGACACTGAACAGTAGATTCTGGGAAAATCAGTAGCATCAGTGACCGCAGAGATCCGAAGCCACCTTGAGGACCTGCGAGACAAGGTGAGGTGCTCAGTGAGAAGCTGAGGGCTAGGAGTTATCCCCATGCCAGGCCCATAAATTTTCTACCCAAAATCCCATGGAAAAGATAGGAACCTTTAAGTTTTGTAACTGTTGTTCTTAACCGTGACCCTGCCAGGACAGGGCAGCTCCAACCGTAAATAGCACATGGCCAAGGTGGTGCGCCGAATATAAGCAAAGATGACGAGAGGGGTTGAGATATCTCTCTGGAAGATTAATTCTCTAGCCTGATACGCTTTAAGGCAATGGAACCTACAGAACTACCACAGACACATGAGGAGGATCTAACACACCCCATATAGAAGTCGAAGGGAATGGGACATAAAAAGAAGGCACTACCAAAAGTGAGAAGGAAGATGGATGAGAACATCTCCTGTACTTCTTCTGGTCTCAAAAAGTAAAAATGTAAAGATGCTGGAATAAGCCCAATCTGGAAAAGTATGCAAGCAGAGACCCCACACTGCCGATACGGCCCAGAACGATGCTGATAAAGCATTGAGATATAACAAAGCCCTATGACACCGAAGATGATGGACACAAACTATACAACACTACGTAACACAGACAGAAGTTGAAACTGCCCAGCAGTTTCACCTGATGGACCCAAGATTCCTACTGCAAGATGAGCCAGAAAGCAATGATGCCAAAGGAAAGAAGGCTCTACGGCAATAGCACATGATGGCGAAACATAACTCCTTACAAGAGGTTAGTGCCAAAGCTGTTAAGAGGATGCTCAAGAAGCTCAGTAGGCCTAGAGGAAGAAGCGATGACTGCCGGGTGAACAGGGCGATCGATCCGGACCCAAAGGCGAGCTCCTTGGGCAAAAAGATCCGCGATGACATCGAGACTCAAAGAGGGCAGATGACACAAAGCTCACAAAAACATGGGGGTGGGTGGGAACTGCTCTGCCCAGCAAGGGGTCGGGTGATGCTGAGGAGAAACCCTCTCTCTTTACTTCCAAAGAACTACAGCCTTCTCCTCTAAGCTAACTTCAAATTGCCTCCTGTGATTCCAAAGGTTTTTCCCTTCTCCCGACCACCAGTCACAACACTTAGCTTTCAGAGATGAGTGGACAAAATTCATCCTCAACCAAAAAGAACGCGTGGGCACCGTGGACATCGCTACATTCCCTGTAGTCCACTTCGGTGGCTGCAAAAATTCAGACTGCAATGAGACGTCCCAAAAGTGACCCCTTCTGCAACACCCCCTCCCTCATAATTGCCGAGGGCTCATTGCTTACCTGCTGTTTCCAAACTTCAGTTCCGCAGCTGCTCACAGTACCTAAGACAACAAAACAGAAAATGTGACTATGGCCCTCCAGAAGAGCAATCACCCAGGGCTCCTCCGCACCACTGCCCCGGCTCACCTCAAATCTTCATCCGATTCAGGAGGTGGCCCAGACAATACCTGCAAAGCGAAAAGGTACACGCATAGAACACCACAGCGTACCTCTAGTCCATTAGTTATCCCGCCTAAATGCCAACTCACCTGCTCGCCTCTGTTCCT
Organism: Corvus moneduloides; assembly: GCF_009650955.1. Taxonomy (NCBI): domain Eukaryota; kingdom Metazoa; phylum Chordata; class Aves; order Passeriformes; family Corvidae; genus Corvus; species Corvus moneduloides. The sequence goes on from NC_045511.1 coordinate 32,497, forward strand.
TGGCATGCCGAGGGCAGTGGCAGCACCTGCAAAGAAACAAAGCAAAAAAATATGCAGAGAGACTGCGACATCACAAGTTCCCCGCTTTGACTGAAGTATGCCACACCTATACCTTAAGCTTGCACTCATCTGGCATTCTGGGCCAGGACATCTTGCGAGTGGACAGCCTAAAAGGAACAAACAACAATGGATGCTTAAAGCTGAACCAGACATTGATAACAGAGCAGTAACAATCCATTCTGTCCACCATACACAGTTCACCTCGCTCCATCAACCATGAACACCGATATCTGGCTGTACTTCCTAAAAATAAAGACAAAGAACAATTCTGGAACACAGCCACCATTTACCCTTGCCCTACAAACACAAACGGTGACTGCCCTTCCCATGGGAACCCGCTCACCCGGTGTGGGGCGCTCTGCCATGGATTTAATCCATCTGCATCTGAAAGATAGCGATGACAAAAGTCAAAGGGTTGCATGAGAACTTAACAGCTCCAGCCATCCTGTGTCAATCTAGGAATACCATCTAGAGGCCAAACTACACTCTACACTACAAATTTCAAGTCCCCGGGCCTTGTCCTATTACATCCATACACCAGGCTGTGCAGCAGGGCAGAGCAGCTCCGGGACAAACCCAAGCAGGCACCCGTGACACAGGAGATGACAAACAAGGGGACGCAACTAGGAGAGAAAACTCTGGGCTAGATGAGCACAAGGACCAAGAGAATGAGGAATTAGATGACCTAGGCAAGACCGGCGGTGAGCCGACAAGGCTCCAAGAACCCTGGCAGAAGAGGACGCTAACAGAAAGACTTAATCCAAGAACCGCAAAGATGGACGCCCGAGAATTGTACGGGCAGAATCCTCTAGCTGTCTTCGCATTCTTACAGGTCCTCATCCCCTATAACGCATCATTATGGTGCACAGCTGTCGATGCAGCTCAGAACAAGACCTGAAAAGACACCCGACTCAACATTGCTAAAGAGACGCGATTCTGATGAAGTTCCAAGCTCAAGAGTCAAAGGATCGATGGTATCAGCACCACACTGAGGAACACCAAGAGCAGAGATGCTAAGAATAACGCCCAGCGTTTGCAATGAGCAGCTCAGAGGGCTAAGACAAAAGACCTGTGACACGAGATGCCCAAAAGACAGAGAACACACAATAGACAAGTGACATGCACCAGGACTGCTCTGCCCTGCACACCTGGGCATTGTGATCAAAATTAAGATTTTCCCTTTATGTTGGCCTAAGGGCCCCCTTCTTGGGTATCCCCACCTCCAAACCTGACTCAAAAATCCCTCCTGGCGAGTCCCAACTCGACCCTCTGCTGTCACCCCATCTGTGGGTCACAAGCCTTGACTTATCTCTCAGACGTCTGCCTCGGGCGCAAAAGAAGGCCGCCTCGCCATCCGAGAAGCTCCTGCTGTCACCGGGCTGTTCTCTCTTAGTCGGCTACAACAAAGAAAACCGAACAAACATCAGTGCATGAACTTAGTGGCACCTCAGCCAAAACCCGACAATTCCGCCACTCACCGTCTCCTAATAGGGCCAGGGTCCTCGGGCCGCATGCTTTGGCCACTCTCCGATACTGACACTGTCGTTGCAAGGTATACCTTGATTAGGAGGAGACAAGGTGATGCGGCATTGCTGAGACTTGAGCAGACCCTCACTCCTCCTCCTCCTCCCTGACTCGATGCAACTCCCCAGCCGTTGCCAAAGGCTGCTCAGAAAGACCCTTCGAACGGAAAAAGTGAAGGCTCGGTCGAATAGTCCCATAATATTTTCAGAGGGCTCACAAGGGTGGCGAGTCAGGTCTGGCAGCAAGGAGGCTCGGAGAATACAAGCAGACCACCTAAAACACACAAATGACAACGGATGCTTAGAGCTGTACCAGAACTTGACGCCCAAGGAATGACAACTTTTTCTTTCCACCACTCACCGCTTACCTTGCTCAACTCACTTTGACTGCTGCTATCCAGCTTAACCTCCTAAAAACAAAGAAAAATGCTGTAAACATAGCCACCATTTACACTCGCCCTGCAAACACAAACTGCAACTTACCTTCCTGCAGGAACCCCCTCACCCAGTGCAGGGGGCTCTGCCACGGATTTAATCCGTCTGCATCTGAAAGAAAGCGATGACGAAAGTCAAAGCGGTGCACAGGAACTTAATAGCTCCAGCCATCCTGTGTCAATCCAGGAATACCATCTTGAGGTCAAACTACACCCTACATTACAAATTTCAAGTCCCCGGGCCCTGTCCTATTACACCTATAGGCCAGGCTGTGCAGCAGGGCAGAGCAGCTCCGGACCAAACCCACACAGGCACCCGTGACACAGATGATGACAAACGAGGGGAAGCGACGAGGAGAGAAAACTCTCGGCGAGAAGAATGACCACAAGCACATCGAAGGGCTAAGGCAGAAGACACGAGACACCCAGTAGAGACAGAACACACAGGAGACAAGCTACACAACGTGCACTGGGACCGCTCTGCCTGGCTCGCCTCAGCGCTGTGATCAAAGGGGAGACTTTCCCTTTAGGGGGCCTAAATGGGCCCCTTCTTAGACATCCTCATCTCTGAAGCTGACACAAAATTCCCTCGCAGCGAGCCCCGACCCGACACCCCGCTTGCATCCCCTCAACTTATCTCTCGGACATCCGGGGATGCGAATCCTCCTCGGGTGCAAAAGAAGGCCGCTCACCGTCCGGGAAGCTCCTGCCGTCGCCGGGCTGTTGTCTCTTAGTCAGCTACGATTAAAAAAACCAAACGTCAAGGCCTGAACTTAGCGGCACGTGGCCCACTACAATTCTTGTACTCACCATCTCCTAAGATGGCAGGGGACCTCACGCTGCACGCTTCGGCCGCGCTCCGAGGCCGATGCCACCGTCGCAGGCTATACCTGAGGTAAGAGGAGACAGGCCACGTGGCATTGCTGAAACCTGAGTGGACCCTCGCTCCTCCCTCCCTCCCCGACTCGCCGCAACTCCTCGGCCGTTTCCAAAAGCTACCCGGACTGCACCCTCACCTGGAAAAGGTCAAGGCTTTATCGCAGAGCTTTGCGATACTTGTGGAGGAGTCACGAGGGCAGCGAGCCGGGTCCGTCGGCCGTTCTGCGAGGGGGTTCGGCGTAATGCAAGTGGACCGCCTAAAACGCACAAATGACAATAGATGCTAAGAGCTGCGCCAGAACCTCGCACCCAAGCAAGAACAACTTTTTCTTTCCACCGGCCACTGCTTACCTCGCTCACTCGACACTGACTGCTAAGATCCGGCTTTACCACCTAAAAACAAAGACAGAGAACAATGCTAGAACATAGCCACCCGTTTACACTTGCCCCGCAAACACAAACGGTGACTCACCTTCCTGCGGGAACCCCCTCACCTGGTATGGAGCGCTCCGCCACAGATATAATCGATCTGCGTCTGAAAGAAAGTTAATGATAAAAGTGCTGCATCATGAGAACTTAATGGCTACAGACACCTTATGTCAATCTAGGAATACCATCCAGATGGCAACTACAGCCTACATAACAAATTTCAAGTCCCCGGGCTTTGCCCTATCGCACCTATAACGCCAGACTATGCAGCAGGGCAGAGCAGCTCCGGGCCAAACCCACGCTGGCCCCTGTGACACGGGACGTGACGAACACGGGGGTGCAACACGGAGAGAAACTCCCAGTGAGAAGAACGGCCGCCAGCACCTCGAAGGGCAAAGGAAAAAGACACATGACACAAGAAGCCCAAAAGACGCAGAACACGCGATAGACGAGCGACACGACACGCACCGGGACTGTTCTGTCCTACGCGCCTCAGCATTGTGATCAAAAATGAGACTTTCCCATTATGTGGCCTAAAGGGGCCCTTTCTTGGACATCCCCGTCTCCAGAGCTAATTCAAAAGTCCCTCCGACGAGTCCCGACCCAGCACATCGCTCTCATCCCCTCTGTGAGGCGTAGCCCTCGACTTACCTCTCGGCTGTCTGGGGATGCAAATCTGCATCAGGTGTGAAAGAAGGCCACCTCGCCATCTGGGAAGTTCCAGCCGTTACCAGGCAGTTGTCTCTTAGTTGGCTACAAGAAAGAGAACCAAACATCAAGGCGTGAACTTAGTGGCACCTCAGCCAGAACCCGACAGTTCCTCCACTCACCATCTCCTAAGAGGGCCGGGCTCCTTGGGGCCGCACGCTTCGGCTGCGCTCCGAGGCTGACGCTATCGTTGCGGCACATACCTGGGTTAAGAGGAGACAAAGCGATGCGGCATCGCTGAAACTTGAGCGGACCCTGGCTCTTCCTTCCTCCCTCCCTCCCCGACTCACCGCAACTCCTCGGCCGTTGCCTTCACATGGAAAAGGTCAAGGCTTCATCGCAGAGTCCCGGTAATACTTGCGGAGAGCTCACGGAGGCAGTGAGCCGGGTCCTTCGGCCGGGCAGCAAGGGGGGGTCGGTGTAATACTAGCGGACCACCTAAGAGGCACAAACGACAATAGATGTTAAGAGCTGCACCGGAACTTGACACCCTAGCAATAACAACTTTTTCTTTCCACTGCTCACCTCACTCACTTCGCTTTGACTGCAGCTATCCGGCTTAACCTCCTAAAAACAAAGACAAAGAACGATGCTGCAACATAGCCACCACTTCCGCTTGCCCTGCAAACACAAACGGTAACTCACCTTCCTGCAGGAACCCCCTCACCAGGTATGGGGCACTCTACCACAGATTTAATCTGTCTGCATCTGAAAGAAAGTGATGACGAAAGTCAAAGTGCTGCATGAAAACTTAACAGCTACAGCCATCCTGTGTCAATCTAGGAATACCATCTAGAGGCCAAACTACACCCTACATTACAAATTTCGAGTCCCCGGACCCTGTCCTATTACACCTATATGCCAGATGGCGCAGCAGGGCAGAGCACCTCCTGAGAAAACCCACACAGGCACCCGTGACACAGCAGATGACAAACGCGGGGAAGCGACGAGGAGAGAAAACTCTCCGCGAGAAGAATGACCGCAGGCACATCGAAGGGCTAAGGCAGAAGACACGAGACACCCAGTAGAGACAGAACACGCAGGAGACAAGCTACACAACGTGCACTGGGACCGCTCTGCCTGGCACGCCTCAGCGCTGTGATCAAAGGGGAGACTTTCCCTTTAGGGGGCCTAAAGGGGCCCCTTCTTAGACATCCTCATCTCTGAAGCTGACTCAATATTCCCTCGCGGCGAGCCCCGACCCGACACCCCGCTTGCATCCCCTCAACTTATCTCTCGGACATCCGGGGATGCGAATCCTCCTCGGGTGCAAAAGAAGGCCGCTCACCGTCCGGGAAGCTCCTGCCGTCGCCGGGCTGTTGTCTCTTAGTCAGCTACGATTAAAAAAAACCTGTCAAGGCCTGAACTTAGCGGCACGTGGCCCACTACAATTCTTGTACTCACCATCTCCTAAGATGGCAGGGGACCTCACGCTGCACGCTTCGGCCGCGCTCCGAGGCTGACGCTATCGTTGCGGCACATACCTGGGTTAAGAGGAGACAAAGCGATGCGGCATCGCTGAAACTTGAGCGGACCCTGGCTCTTCCTTCCTCCCTCCCTCCCCGACTCACCGCAACTCCTCGGCCGTTGCCTTCACATGGAAAAGGTCAAGGCTTCATCGCAGCGAGCCTCACGGAGGCAGCGAGCCGGGTCCTTCGGCCGGGCAGCAAGGGGGGGGGGTCGGTGTAGTACTAGCGGACCACCTAAAAGGCACAAACGACAATAGATGTTAAGAGCTGCACCAGAACTTGGCACCCGAGCAATAACCACTTTCTTTCCACCCGTCACGGCTTACCTCGCTCACTTGACATGGACTGCTGAGATCCGGCTTTTCCTCCTAAAAATAAAGACAAAGAACAATTCTGGAACACAGCCACCATTTACCCTTGCCCTACAAACACAAACGGTGACTGCCCTTCCCATGGGAACCCGCTCACCCGGTGTGGGGCGCTCTGCCATGGATTTAATCCATCTGCATCTGAAAGATAGTGATGACAAAAGTCAAAGGGTTGCATGAGAACTTAACAGCTCCAGCCATCCTGTGTCAATCTAGGAATACCATCTAGAGGCCAAACTACACTCTACACTACAAATTTCAAGTCCCCGGGCCTTGTCCTATTACATCCATACACCAGGCTGTGCAGCAGGGCAGAGCAGCTCCGGGACAAACCCAAGCAGGCACCCGTGACACAGGAGATGACAAACAAGGGGACGCAACTAGGAGAGAAAACTCTGGGCTAGATGAGCACAAGGACCAAGAGAATGAGGAATTAGATGACCTAGGCAAGACCGGCGGTGAGCCGACAAGGCTCCAAGAACCCTGGCAGAAGAGGACGCTAACAGAAAGACTTAATCCAAGAACCGCAAAGATGGACGCCCGAGAATTGTACGGGCAGAATCCTCTAGCTGTCTTCGCATTCTTACAGGTCCTCATCCCCTATAACGCATCATTATGGTGCACAGCTGTCGATGCAGCTCAGAACAAGACCTGAAAAGACACCCGACTCAACATTGCTAAAGAGACACGATTCTGATGAAGTTCCAAGCTCAAGAGTCAAAGGATCGATGGTATCAGCACCACACTGAGGAACACCAAGAGCAGAGATGCTAAGAATAACGCCCAGCGTTTGCAATGAGCAGCTCAGAGGGCTAAGACAAAAGACCTGTGACACGAGATGCCCAAAAGACAGAGAACACACAATAGACAAGTGACATGCACCAGGACTGCTCTGCCCTGCACACCTGGGCATTGTGATCAAAATTAAGATTTTCCCTTTATGTTGGCCTAAGGGCCCCCTTCTTGGGTATCCCCACCTCCAAACCTGACTCAAAAATCCCTCCTGGCGAGTCCCAACTCGACCCTCTGCTGTCACCCCATCTGTGGGTCACAAGCCTTGACTTATCTCTCAGACGTCTGCCTCGGGCGCAAAAGAAGGCCGCCTCGCCATCCGAGAAGCTCCTGCTGTCACCGGGCTGTTCTCTCTTAGTCGGCTACAACAAAGAAAACCGAACAAACATCAGTGCATGAACTTAGTGGCACCTCAGCCAAAACCCGACAATTCCGCCACTCACCGTCTCCTAATAGGGCCAGGGTCCTCGGGCCGCATGCTTTGGCCACTCTCTGATACTGACACTGTCGTTGCAAGGTATACCTTGATTAGGAGGAGACAAGGTGATGCGGCATTGCTGAGACTTGAGCAGACCCTCACTCCTCCTCCTCCTCCCTGACTCGATGCAACTCCCCAGCCGTTGCCAAAGGCTGCTCAGAAAGACCCTTCGAACGGAAAAAGTGAAGGCTCGGTCGAATAGTCCCATAATATTTTCAGAGGGCTCACAAGGGTGGCGAGTCAGGTCTGGCAGCAAGGAGGCTCGGAGAATACAAGCAGACCACCTAAAACACACAAATGACAACGGATGCTTAGAGCTGTACCAGAACTTGACGCCCAAGGAATGACAACTTTTTCTTTCCACCACTCACCGCTTACCTTGCTCAACTCACTTTGACTGCTGCTATCCAGCTTAACCTCCTAAAAACAAAGAAAAATGCTGTAAACATAGCCACCATTTACACTCGCCCTGCAAACACAAACTGCAACTCACCTTCCTGCGGGAACCCCCTCACCCAGTGCAGGGGGCTCTGCCACGGATTTAATCCGTCTGCATCTGAAAGAAAGCGATGACAAAAGTCAAAGCGGTGCACAGGAACTTAATAGCTCCAGCCATCCTGTGTCAATCCAGGAATACCATCTTGAGGTCAAACTACACCCTACATTACAAATTTCAAGTCCCCGGGCCCTGTCCTATTACACCTATAGGCCAGGCTGTGCAGCAGGGCAGAGCAGCTCCGGACCAAACCCACACAGGCACCCGTGACACAGATGATGACAAACGAGGGGAAGCGACGAGGAGAGAAAACTCTCGGCGAGAAGAATGACCGCAGGCACATCGAAGGGCTAAGGCAGAAGACACAAGACACCCAGTAGAGACAGAACACACAGGAGACAAGCTACACAACGTGCACTGGGACCGCTCTGCCTGGCACGCCTCAGCGCTGTGATCAAAGGGGAGACTTTCCCTTTAGGGGGCCTAAAGGGGCCCCTTCTTAGACATCCTCATCTCTGAAGCTGACTCAATATTCCCTCGCGGCGAGCCCCGACCCGACACCCCGCTTGCATCCCCTCAACTTATCTCTCGGACATCCGGGGATGCGAATCCTCCTCGGGTGCAAAAGAAGGCCGCTCACCGTCCGGGAAGCTCCTGCCGTCGCCGGGCTGTTGTCTCTTAGTCAGCTACGATTAAAAAAAACCTATCAAGGCCTGAACTTAGCGGCACGTGGCCCACTACAATTCTTGTACTCACCATCTCCTAAGATGGCAGGGGACCTCACGCTGCACGCTTCGGCCGCGCTCCGAGGCTGATGTCACCGTCGCAGGCTATACCTGAGGTAAGAGGAGACAGGCCACGTGGCATTGCTGAAACCTGAGTGGACCCTCGCTCCTCCCTCCCTCCCCGACTCGCCGCAACTCCTCAGCCATTGCCAAAGGCTACCCGGACTGCACCCTCACCTGGAAAAGGTCAGGGCTTCATCGCAGAGCTTTGCGATACTTGCGGAGGGGTCACGAGGGCGGCGAGCCGGGTCCGTCGGCCGTTCTGCGAGGGGGTTCGGCGTAATGCAAGTGGACCGCCTAAAACGCACAAATGACAATAGATGCTAAGAGCTGCGCCAGAACCTGGCACCCAAAGCAAGAACAACTTTTTCTTTCCACCGGCCACTGCTTACCTCGCTCACTCGACACTGACTGCTAAGATCCGGCTTTACCACCTAAAAACAAAGACAGAGAACAATGCTAGAACATAGCCACCCGTTTACGCTTGCCCCGCAAACACAAACGGTGACTCACCTTCCTGCGGGAACCCCCTCACCTGGTATGGAGCGCTCCGCCACAGATATAATCAATCTGCGTCTGAAAGAAAGTTAATGATAAAAGTCAAAGTGCTGCATGAGAACTTAATGGCTACAGACACCTTATGTCAATCTAGGAATACCATCCAGATGGCAACTACAGCCTACATAACAAATTTCAAGTCCCCGGGCTTTGCCCTATCGCACCTATAACGCCAGACTATGCAGCAGGGCAGAGCAGCTCCGGGCCAAACCCACGCTGGCCCCTGTGACACGGGACGTGACGAACACGGGGGTGCAACACGGAGAGAAACTCCCAGTGAGAAGAACGGCCGCCAGCACCTCGAAGGGCAAAGGAAAAAGACACATGACACAAGAAGCCCAAAAGACGCAGAACACGCGATAGACGAGCGACACGACACGCACCGGGACTGTTCTGTCCTACGCGCCTCAGCATTGTGATCAAAAATGAGACTTTCCCGTTATGTGGCCTAAAGGGGCCCTTTCTTGGACATCCCCGTCTCCAGAGCTAATTCAAAAATCCCTCCGACGAGTCCCGACCCAGCACATCGCTCTCATCCCCTCTGTGAGGCGTAGCCCTCGACTTACCTCTCGGCTGTCTGGGGATGCAAATCTGCATCAGGTGTGAAAGAAGGCCACCTCGCCATCTGGGAAGTTCCAGCCGTTACCAGGCAGTTGTCTCTTAGTTGGCTACAAGAAAGAGAACCAAACATCAAGGCGTGAACTTAGTGGCACCTCAGCCAGAACCCGACAGTTCCTCCACTCACCATCTCCTAAGAGGGCCGGGCTCCTTGGGGCCGCACGCTTCGGCTGCGCTCCGAGGCTGACGCTATCGTTGCGGCACATACCTGGGTTAAGAGGAGACAAAGTGATGCGGCATCGCTGAAACTTGAGCGGACCCTGGCTCTTCCTTCCTCCCTCCCTCCCCGACTCACCGCAACTCCTCGGCCGTTGCCTTCACATGGAAAAGGTCAAGGCTTCATCGCAGCGAGCCTCACGGAGGCAGCGAGCCAGGTCCTTCGGCCGGGCAGCAAGGGGGGGGGTCGGTGTAGTACTAGCGGACCACCTAAAAGGCACAAACGACAATAGATGTTAAGAGCTGCACCAGAACTTGGCACCCGAGCAATAACCACTTTCTTTCCACCTGTCACGGCTTACCTCGCTCACTTGACATGGACTGCTGAGATCCGGCTTTTCCTCCTAAAAATAAAGACAAAGAACAATTCTGGAACACAGCCACCATTTACCCTTGCCCTACAAACACAAACGGTGACTGACCTTCCCATGGGAACCCGCTCACCCGGTGTGGGGCGCTCTGCCATGGATTTAATCCATCTGCATCTGAAAGATAGTGATGACAAAAGTCAAAGGGTTGCATGAGAACTTAACAGCTCCAGCCATCCTGTGTCAATCTAGGAATACCATCTAGAGGCCAAACTACACTCTACACTACAAATTTCAAGTCCCCGGGCCTTGTCCTATTACATCCATACACCAGGCTGTGCAGCAGGGCAGAGCAGCTCCGGGACAAACCCAAGCAGGCACCCGTGACACAGGAGATGACAAACAAGGGGACGCAACTAGGAGAGAAAACTCTGGGCTAGATGAGCACAAGGACCAAGAGAATGAGGAATTAGATGACCTAGGCAAGACCGGCGGTGAGCCGACAAGGCTCCAAGAACCCTGGCAGAAGAGGACGCTAACAGAAAGACTTAATCCAAGAACCGCAAAGATGGACGCCCGAGAATTGTACGGGCAGAATCCTCTAGCTGTCTTCGCATTCTTACAGGTCCTCATCCCCTATAACGCATCATTATGGTGCACAGCTGTCGATGCAGCTCAGAACAAGACCTGAAAAGACACCCGACTCAACATTGCTAAAGAGACACGATTCTGATGAAGTTCCAAGCTCAAGAGTCAAAGGATCGATGGTATCAGCACCACACTGAGGAACACCAAGAGCAGAGATGCTAAGAATAACGCCCAGCGTTTGCAATGAGCAGCTCAGAGGGCTAAGACAAAAGACCTGTGACACGAGATGCCCAAAAGACAGAGAACACACAATAGACAAGTGACATGCACCAGGACTGCTCTGCCCTGCACACCTGGGCATTGTGATCAAAATTAAGATTTTCCCTTTATGTTGGCCTAAGGGCCCCCTTCTTGGGTATCCCCACCTCCAAACCTGACTCAAAAATCCCTCCTGGCGAGTCCCAACTCGACCCTCTGCTGTCACCCCATCTGTGGGTCACAAGCCTTGACTTATCTCTCAGACGTCTGCCTCGGGCGCAAAAGAAGGCCGCCTCGCCATCCGAGAAGCTCCTGCTGTCACCGGGCTGTTCTCTCTTAGTCGGCTACAACAAAGAAAACCGAACAAACATCAGTGCATGAACTTAGTGGCACCTCAGCCAAAACCCGACAATTCCGCCACTCACCGTCTCCTAATAGGACCAGGGTCCTCGGGCCGCATGCTTTGGCCGCTCTCCGATACTGACACTGTCGTTGCAAGGTATACCTTGATTAGGAGGAGACAAGGTGATGCAGCATTGCTGAGACTTGAGCAGACCCTCACTCCTCCTCCTCCTCCCTGACTCGATGCAACTCCCCAGCCGTTGCCAAAGGCTGCTCAGAAAGACCCTTCGAACGGAAAAAGTGAAGGCTCGGTCGAATAGTCCCATAATATTTTCAGAGGGCTCACAAGGGTGGCGAGTCAGGTCTGGCAGCAAGGAGGCTCGGAGAATACAAGCAGACCACCTAAAACACACAAATGACAACGGATGCTTAGAGCTGTACCAGAACTTGACACCCAAGGAATGACAACTTTTTCTTTCCACCACTCACCGCTTACCTTGCTCAACTCACTTTGACTGCTGCTATCCAGCTTAACCTCCTAAAAACAAAGAAAAATGCTGTAAACATAGCCACCATTTACACTCGCCCTGCAAACACAAACTGCAACTCACCTTCCTGCGGGAACCCCCTCACCCAGTGCAGGGGGCTCTGCCACGGATTTAATCCGTCTGCATCTGAAAGAAAGCGATGACAAAAGTCAAAGCGGTGCACAGGAACTTAATAGCTCCAGCCATCCTGTGTCAATCCAGGAATACCATCTTGAGGTCAAACTACACCCTACATTACAAATTTCAAGTCCCCGGGCCCTGTCCTATTACACCTATAGGCCAGGCTGTGCAGCAGGGCAGAGCAGCTCCGGACCAAACCCACACAGGCACCCGTGACACAGATGATGACAAACGAGGGGAAGCGACGAGGAGAGAAAACTCTCGGCGAGAAGAATGACCGCAGGCACATCGAAGGGCTAAGGCAGAAGACACAAGACACCCAGTAGAGACAGAACACACAGGAGACAAGCTACACAACGTGCACTATGACTGCTCTGCCTGGCTCGCCTCAGCGCTGTGATCAAAAGGGAGACTTTCCCTTTAGGGGGCCTAAAGGGGCCTCTTCTTAGACATCCCCATCTCTGAAGCTGACACAAAATTCCCTCGCAGCGAGCCCCGACCCGACACCCCGCTTGCATCCCCTCAACTTATCTCTCGGACATCCGGGGATGCGAATCCTCCTCGGGTGCAAAAGAAGGCCGCTCACCATCCGGGAAGCTCCTGCCGTTGCCGGGCTGTCATCTCTTAGTCAGCTACGATTAAAAAAACCAAACGTCAAGGCCTGAACTTAGCGGCACGTGGCCCACTACAATTCTTGTACTCACCATCTCCTAAGATGGCAGGGGACCTCACGCTGCATGCTTCGGCCGCGCTCCGAGGCCGATGCCACCGTCGCAGGCTATACCTGAGGTAAGAGGAGACAGGCCACGTGGCATTGCTGAAACCTGAGTGGACCCTCGCTCCTCCCTCCCTCCCCGACTCGCCGCAACTCCTCGGCCATTGCCAAAAGCTACCCGGACTGCACCCTCACCTGGAAAAGGTCAAGGCTTTATTGCAGAGCTTGCGATACTTGTGGAGGGGTCACGAGGGCGGCGAGCCGGGTCCGTCGGCCGTTCTGCGAGGGGGTTCGGCGTAATGCAAGTGGACCGCCTAAAACGCACAAATGACAATAGATGCTAAGAGCTGCGCCAGAACCTGGCACCCAAGCAAGAACAACTTTTTCTTTCCACCGGCCACTGCTTACCTCGCTCACTCGACACTGACTGCTAAGATCCGGCTTTACCACCTAAAAACAAAGACAGAGAACAATGCTAGAACATAGCCACCCGTTTACACTTGCCCCGCAAACACAAACGGTGACTCACCTTCCTGCGGGAACCCCCTCACCTGGTATGGAGCGCTCCGCCACAGATATAATCGATCTGCGTCTGAAAGAAAGTTAATGATAAAAGTGCTGCATCATGAGAACTTAATGGCTACAGACACCTTATGTCAATCTAGGAATACCATCCAGATGGCAACTACAGCCTACATAACAAATTTCAAGTCCCCGGGCTTTGCCCTATCGCACCTATAACGCCAGACTATGCAGCAGGGCAGAGCAGCTCCGGGCCAAACCCACGCTGGCCCCTGTGACACGGGACGTGACGAACACGGGGGTGCAACACGGAGAGAAACTCCCAGTGAGAAGAACGGCCGCCAGCACCTCGAAGGGCAAAGGAAAAAGACACATGACACAAGAAGCCCAAAAGACGCAGAACACGCGATAGACGAGCGACACGACACGCACCGGGACTGTTCTGTCCTACGCGCCTCAGCATTGTGATCAAAAATGAGACTTTCCCATTATGTGGCCTAAAGGGGCCCTTTCTTGGACATCCCCGTCTCCAGAGCTAATTCAAAAGTCCCTCCGACGAGTCCCGACCCAGCACATCGCTCTCATCCCCTCTGTGAGGCGTAGCCCTCGACTTACCTCTCGGCTGTCTGGGGATGCAAATCTGCATCAGGTGTGAAAGAAGGCCACCTCGCCATCTGGGAAGTTCCAGCCGTTACCAGGCAGTTGTCTCTTAGTTGGCTACAAGAAAGAGAACCAAACATCAAGGCGTGAACTTAGTGGCACCTCAGCCAGAACCCGACAGTTCCTCCACTCACCATCTCCTAAGAGGGCCGGGCTCCTTGGGGCCGCACGCTTCGGCTGCGCTCCGAGGCTGACGCTATCGTTGCGGCACATACCTGGGTTAAGAGGAGACAAAGTGATGCGGCATCGCTGAAACTTGAGCGGACCCTGGCTCTTCCTTCCTCCCTCCCTCCCCGACTCACCGCAACTCCTCGGCCGTTGCCTTCACATGGAAAAGGTCAAGGCTTCATCGCAGCGAGCCTCACGGAGGCAGCGAGCCAGGGTCCTTCGGCCGGGCAGCAAGGGGGGGGGTCGGTGTAGTACTAGCGGACCACCTAAAAGGCACAAACGACAATAGATGTTAAGAGCTGCACCAGAACTTGGCACCCGAGCAATAACCACTTTCTTTCCACCTGTCACGGCTTACCTCGCTCACTTGACATGGACTGCTGAGATCCGGCTTTTCCTCCTAAAAATAAAGACAAAGAACAATTCTGGAACACAGCCACCATTTACCCTTGCCCTACAAACACAAACGGTGACTGACCTTCCCATGGGAACCCGCTCACCCGGTGTGGGGCGCTCTGCCATGGATTTAATCCATCTGCATCTGAAAGATAGTGATGACAAAAGTCAAAGGGTTGCATGAGAACTTAACAGCTCCAGCCATCCTGTGTCAATCTAGGAATACCATCTAGAGGCCAAACTACACTCTACACTACAAATTTCAAGTCCCCGGGCCTTGTCCTATTACATCCATACACCAGGCTGTGCAGCAGGGCAGAGCAGCTCCGGGACAAACCCAAGCAGGCACCCGTGACACAGGAGATGACAAACAAGGGGACGCAACTAGGAGAGAAAACTCTGGGCTAGATGAGCACAAGGACCAAGAGAATGAGGAATTAGATGACCTAGGCAAGACCGGCGGTGAGCCGACAAGGCTCCAAGAACCCTGGCAGAAGAGGACGCTAACAGAAAGACTTAATCCAAGAACCGCAAAGATGGACGCCCGAGAATTGTACGGGCAGAATCCTCTAGCTGTCTTCGCATTCTTACAGGTCCTCATCCCCTATAACGCATCATTATGGTGCACAGCTGTCGATGCAGCTCAGAACAAGACCTGAAAAGACACCCGACTCAACATTGCTAAAGAGACACGATTCTGATGAAGTTCCAAGCTCAAGAGTCAAAGGATCGATGGTATCAGCACCACACTGAGGAACACCAAGAGCAGAGATGCTAAGAATAACGCCCAGCGTTTGCAATGAGCAGCTCAGAGGGCTAAGACAAAAGACCTGTGACACGAGATGCCCAAAAGACAGAGAACACACAATAGACAAGTGACATGCACCAGGACTGCTCTGCCCTGCACACCTGGGCATTGTGATCAAAATTAAGATTTTCCCTTTATGTTGGCCTAAGGGCCCCCTTCTTGGGTATCCCCACCTCCAAACCTGACTCAAAAATCCCTCCTGGCGAGTCCCAACTCGACCCTCTGCTGTCACCCCATCTGTGGGTCACAAGCCTTGACTTATCTCTCAGACGTCTGCCTCGGGCGCAAAAGAAGGCCGCCTCGCCATCCGAGAAGCTCCTGCTGTCACCGGGCTGTTCTCTCTTAGTCGGCTACAACAAAGAAAACCGAACAAACATCAGTGCATGAACTTAGTGGCACCTCAGCCAAAACCCGACAATTCCGCCACTCACCGTCTCCTAATAGGACCAGGGTCCTCGGGCCGCATGCTTTGGCCGCTCTCCGATACTGACACTGTCGTTGCAAGGTATACCTTGATTAGGAGGAGACAAGGTGATGCAGCATTGCTGAGACTTGAGCAGACCCTCACTCCTCCTCCTCCTCCCTGACTCGATGCAACTCCCCAGCCGTTGCCAAAGGCTGCTCAGAAAGACCCTTCGAACGGAAAAAGTGAAGGCTCGGTCGAATAGTCCCATAATATTTTCAGAGGGCTCACAAGGGTGGCGAGTCAGGTCTGGCAGCAAGGAGGCTCGGAGAATACAAGCAGACCACCTAAAACACACAAATGACAACGGATGCTTAGAGCTGTACCAGAACTTGACACCCAAGGAATGACAACTTTTTCTTTCCACCACTCACCGCTTACCTTGCTCAACTCACTTTGACTGCTGCTATCCAGCTTAACCTCCTAAAAACAAAGAAAAATGCTGTAAACATAGCCACCATTTACACTCGCCCTGCAAACACAAACTGCAACTCACCTTCCTGCGGGAACCCCCTCACCCAGTGCAGGGGGCTCTGCCACGGATTTAATCCGTCTGCATCTGAAAGAAAGCGATGACAAAAGTCAAAGCGGTGCACAGGAACTTAATAGCTCCAGCCATCCTGTGTCAATCCAGGAATACCATCTTGAGGTCAAACTACACCCTACATTACAAATTTCAAGTCCCCGGGCCCTGTCCTATTACACCTATAGGCCAGGCTGTGCAGCAGGGCAGAGCAGCTCCGGACCAAACCCACACAGGCACCCGTGACACAGATGATGACAAACGAGGGGAAGCGACGAGGAGAGAAAACTCTCGGCGAGAAGAATGACCGCAGGCACATCGAAGGGCTAAGGCAGAAGACACAAGACACCCAGTAGAGACAGAACACACAGGAGACAAGCTACACAACGTGCACTATGACTGCTCTGCCTGGCTCGCCTCAGCGCTGTGATCAAAAGGGAGACTTTCCCTTTAGGGGGCCTAAAGGGGCCTCTTCTTAGACATCCCCATCTCTGAAGCTGACACAAAATTCCCTCGCAGCGAGCCCCGACCCGACACCCCGCTTGCATCCCCTCAACTTATCTCTCGGACATCCGGGGATGCGAATCCTCCTCGGGTGCAAAAGAAGGCCGCTCACCATCCGGGAAGCTCCTGCCGTTGCCGGGCTGTCATCTCTTAGTCAGCTACGATTAAAAAAACCAAACGTCAAGGCCTGAACTTAGCGGCACGTGGCCCACTACAATTCTTGTACTCACCATCTCCTAAGATGGCAGGGGACCTCACGCTGCATGCTTCGGCCGCGCTCCGAGGCCGATGCCACCGTCGCAGGCTATACCTGAGGTAAGAGGAGACAGGCCACGTGGCATTGCTGAAACCTGAGTGGACCCTCGCTCCTCCCTCCCTCCCCGACTCGCCGCAACTCCTCGGCCATTGCCAAAAGCTACCCGGACTGCACCCTCACCTGGAAAAGGTCAAGGCTTTATTGCAGAGCTTGCGATACTTGTGGAGGGGTCACGAGGGCGGCGAGCCGGGTCCGTCGGCCGTTCTGCGAGGGGGTTCGGCGTAATGCAAGTGGACCGCCTAAAACGCACAAATGACAATAGATGCTAAGAGCTGCGCCAGAACCTGGCACCCAAGCAAGAACAACTTTTTCTTTCCACCGGCCACTGCTTACCTCGCTCACTCGACACTGACTGCTAAGATCCGGCTTTACCACCTAAAAACAAAGACAGAGAACAATGCTAGAACATAGCCACCCGTTTACACTTGCCCCGCAAACACAAACGGTGACTCACCTTCCTGCGGGAACCCCCTCACCTGGTATGGAGCGCTCCGCCACAGATATAATCGATCTGCGTCTGAAAGAAAGTTAATGATAAAAGTGCTGCATCATGAGAACTTAATGGCTACAGACACCTTATGTCAATCTAGGAATACCATCCAGATGGCAACTACAGCCTACATAACAAATTTCAAGTCCCCGGGCTTTGCCCTATCGCACCTATAACGCCAGACTATGCAGCAGGGCAGAGCAGCTCCGGGCCAAACCCACGCTGGCCCCTGTGACACGGGACGTGACGAACACGGGGGTGCAACACGGAGAGAAACTCCCAGTGAGAAGAACGGCCGCCAGCACCTCGAAGGGCAAAGGAAAAAGACACATGACACAAGAAGCCCAAAAGACGCAGAACACGCGATAGACGAGCGACACGACACGCACCGGGACTGTTCTGTCCTACGCGCCTCAGCATTGTGATCAAAAATGAGACTTTCCCATTATGTGGCCTAAAGGGGCCCTTTCTTGGACATCCCCGTCTCCAGAGCTAATTCAAAAGTCCCTCCGACGAGTCCCGACCCAGCACATCGCTCTCATCCCCTCTGTGAGGCGTAGCCCTCGACTTACCTCTCGGCTGTCTGGGGATGCAAATCTGCATCAGGTGTGAAAGAAGGCCACCTCGCCATCTGGGAAGTTCCAGCCGTTACCAGGCAGTTGTCTCTTAGTTGGCTACAAGAAAGAGAACCAAACATCAAGGCGTGAACTTAGTGGCACCTCAGCCAGAACCCGACAGTTCCTCCACTCACCATCTCCTAAGAGGGCCGGGCTCCTTGGGGCCGCACGCTTCGGCTGCGCTCCGAGGCTGACGCTATCGTTGCGGCACATACCTGGGTTAAGAGGAGACAAAGTGATGCGGCATCGCTGAAACTTGAGCGGACCCTGGCTCTTCCTTCCTCCCTCCCTCCCCGACTCACCGCAACTCCTCGGCCGTTGCCTTCACATGGAAAAGGTCAAGGCTTCATCGCAGAGTCCCGGTAATACTTGCGGAGAGCTCACGGAGGCAGCGAGCCGGGTCCTTCGGCCGGGCAGCAAGGGGGGGTTCGGTGTAATACTAGCAGACCACCTAAAAGGCACAAACGACAATAGATGTTAAGAGCTGCACCAGAACTTGGCACCCGAGCAATAACCACTTTCTTTCCACCCGTCACGGCTTACCTCGCTCACTGGACATGGACTGCTGAGATCCAGCTTTTCCTCCTAAAAATAAAGACAAAGAACAATTCTGGAACACAGCCACCATTTACCCTTGCCCTACAAACACAAACGGTGACTGCCCTTCCCATGGGAACCCGCTCACCCGGTGTGGGGCGCTCTGCCATGGATTTAATCCATCTGCATCTGAAAGATAGTGATGACAAAAGTCAAAGGGTTGCATGAGAACTTAACAGCTCCAGCCATCCTGTGTCAATCTAGGAATACCATCTAGAGGCCAAACTACACTCTACACTACAAATTTCAAGTCCCCGGGCCTTGTCCTATTACATCCATACACCAGGCTGTGCAGCAGGGCAGAGCAGCTCCGGGACAAACCCAAGCAGGCACCCGTGACACAGGAGATGACAAACAAGGGGACGCAACTAGGAGAGAAAACTCTGGGCTAGATGAGCACAAGGACCAAGAGAATGAGGAATTAGATGACCTAGGCAAGACCGGCGGTGAGCCGACAAGGCTCCAAGAACCCTGGCAGAAGAGGACGCTAACAGAAAGACTTAATCCAAGAACCGCAAAGATGGACGCCCGAGAATTGTACGGGCAGAATCCTCTAGCTGTCTTCGCATTCTTACAGGTCCTCATCCCCTATAACGCATCATTATGGTGCACAGCTGTCGATGCAGCTCAGAACAAGACCTGAAAAGACACCCGACTCAACATTGCTAAAGAGACACGATTCTGATGAAGTTCCAAGCTCAAGAGTCAAAGGATCGATGGTATCAGCACCACACTGAGGAACACCAAGAGCAGAGATGCTAAGAATAACGCCCAGCGTTTGCAATGAGCAGCTCAGAGGGCTAAGACAAAAGACCTGTGACACGAGATGCCCAAAAGACAGAGAACACACAATAGACAAGTGACATGCACCAGGACTGCTCTGCCCTGCACACCTGGGCATTGTGATCAAAATTAAGATTTTCCCTTTATGTTGGCCTAAGGGCCCCCTTCTTGGGTATCCCCACCTCCAAACCTGACTCAAAAATCCCTCCTGGCGAGTCCCAACTCGACCCTCTGCTGTCACCCCATCTGTGGGTCACAAGCCTTGACTTATCTCTCAGACGTCTGCCTCGGGCGCAAAAGAAGGCCGCCTCGCCATCCGAGAAGCTCCTGCTGTCACCGGGCTGTTCTCTCTTAGTCGGCTACAACAAAGAAAACCGAACAAACATCAGTGCATGAACTTAGTGGCACCTCAGCCAAAACCCGACAATTCCGCCACTCACCGTCTCCTAATAGGGCCAGGGTCCTCGGGCCGCATGCTTTGGCCACTCTCCGATACTGACACTGTCGTTGCAAGGTATACCTTGATTAGGAGGAGACAAGGTGATGCGGCACTACTGAGACTTGAGCAGACCCTCACTCCTCCTCCTCCTCCCTGACTCGATGCAACTCCCCAGCCGTTGCCAAAGGCTGCTCAGAAAGACCCTTCGAACGGAAAAAGTGAAGGCTCGGTCGAATAGTCCCATAATATTTTCAGAGGGCTCACAAGGGTGGCGAGTCAGGTCTGGCAGCAAGGAGGCTCGGAGAATACAAGCAGACCACCTAAAACACACAAATGACAACGGATGCTTAGAGCTGTACCAGAACTTGACACCCAAGGAATGACAACTTTTTCTTTCCACCACTCACCGCTTACCTTGCTCAACTCACTTTGACTGCTGCTATCCAGCTTAACCTCCTAAAAACAAAGAACAATGCTGTAAACATAGCCACCATTTACACTCGCCCTGCAAACACAAACTGCAACTCACCTTCCTGCGGGAACCCCCTCACCCAGTGCAGGGGGCTCTGCCACGGATTTAATCCGTCTGCATCTGAAAGAAAGCGATGACAAAAGTCAAAGCGGTGCACAGGAACTTAATAGCTCCAGCCATCCTGTGTCAATCCAGGAATACCATCTTGAGGTCAAACTACACCCTACATTACAAATTTCAAGTCCCCGGGCCCTGTCCTATTACACCTATAGGCCAGGCTGTGCAGCAGGGCAGAGCAGCTCCGGACCAAACCCACACAGGCACCCGTGACACAGATGATGACAAACGAGGGGAAGCGACGAGGAGAGAAAACTCTCGGCGAGAAGAATGACCACAAGCACATCGAAGGGCTAAGGCAGAAGACACAAGACACCCAGTAGAGACAGAACACGCAGGAGACAAGCTACACAACGTGCACTGGGACCGCTCTGCCTGGCTCGCCTCAGCGCTGTGATCAAAGGGGAGACTTTCCCTTTAGGGGGCCTAAAGGGGCCCCTTCTTAGACATCCCCATCTCTGAAGCTGACACAAAATTCCCTCGCAGCGAGCCCCGACCCGACACCCCGCTTGCATCCCCTCAACTTATCTCTCGGACATCCGGGGATGCGAATCCTCCTCGGGTGCAAAAGAAGGCCGCTCACCGTCCGGGAAGCTCCTGCCGTCGCCGGGCTGTTGTCTCTTAGTCAGCTACGATTAAAAAAACCAAACGTCAAGGCCTGAACTTAGCGGCACGTGGCCCACTACAATTCTTGTACTCACCATCTCCTAAGATGGCAGGGGACCTCACGCTGCAAGCTTCGGCCGCGCTCCGAGGCTGATGTCACCGTCGCAGGCTATACCTGAGGTAAGAGGAGACAGGCCACGTGGCATTGCTGAAACCTGAGTGGACCCTCGCTCCTCCCTCCCTCCCCGACTCGCCGCAACTCCTCGGCCATTGCCAAAGGCTACCCGGACTGCACCCTCACCTGGAAAAGGTCAGGGCTTCATCGCAGAGCTTTGCGATACTTGCGGAGGGGTCACGAGGGCGGCGAGCCGGGTCCGTCGGCCATTCTGCGAGGGGGTTCGGCGTAATGCAAGTGGACCGCCTAAAACGCACAAATGACAATAGATGCTAAGAGCTGCGCCAGAACCTGGCACCCAAAGCAAGAACAACTTTTTCTTTCCACCGGCCACTGCTTACCTCGCTCACTCGACACTGACTGCTAAGATCCGGCTTTACCACCTAAAAACAAAGACAGAGAACAATGCTAGAACATAGCCACCCGTTTACACTTGCCCCGCAAACACAAACGGTGACTCACCTTCCTGTGGGAACCCCCTCACCTGGTATGGAGCGCTCCGCCACAGATATAATCGATCTGCGTCTGAAAGAAAGTTAATGATAAAAGTCAAAGTGCTGCATGAGAACTTAATGGCTACAGACACCTTATGTCAATCTAGGAATACCATCTAGATGGCAACTACAGCCTACATAACAAATTTCAAGTCCCCGGGCTTTGCCCTATCGCACCTATAACGCCAGACTATGCAGCAGGGCAGAGCAGCTCCGGGCCAAACCCACGCTGGCCCCTGTGACACGGGACGTGACGAACACGGGGGTGCAACACGGAGAGAAACTCCCAGTGAGAAGAACGGCCGCCAGCACCTCGAAGGGCAAAGGAAAAAGACACATGACACAAGAAGCCCAAAAGACGCAGAACACACGATAGACGAGCGACGCGACACGCACCGGGACTGTTCTGTCCTACGCGCCTCAGCATTGCGATCAAAAATGAGACTTTCCCGTTATGTGGCCTAAAGGGGCCCTTTCTTGGACAGCCCCGTCTCCAGAGCTAATTCAAAATCCCTCCGACGAGTCCCGACCCAGCACATCGCTCTCATCCCCTCTGTGAGGCGTAGCCCTCTACTTACCTCTCGGCTGTCCGGGGATGCAAATCTGCATCAGGTGTGAAAGAAGGCCACCTCGCCATCTGGGAAGTTCCAGCCGTTACCAGGCAGTTGTCTCTTAGTTGGCTACAAGAAAGAGAACCAAACATCAAGGCGTGAACTTAGTGGCACCTCAGCCAGAACCCGACAGTTCCTCCACTCACCATCTCCTAAGAGGGCCGGGCTCCTTGGGGCCGCACGCTTCGGCTGCGCTCCGAGGCTGACGCTATCGTTGCGGCACATACCTGGGTTAAGAGGAGACAAAGCGATGCGGCATCGCTGAAACTTGAGCGGACCCTGGCTCTTCCTTCCTCCCTCCCTCCCCGACTCACCGCAACTCCTCGGCCGTTGCCTTCACATGGAAAAGGTCAAGGCTTCATCGCAGAGTCCCGGTAATACTTGCGGAGAGCTCACGGAGGCAGCGAGCCGGGTCCTTCGGCCGGGCAGCAAGGGGGGGTTCGGTGTAATACTAGCAGACCACCTAAAAGGCACAAACGACAATAGATGTTAAGAGCTGCACCAGAACTTGGCACTCGAGCAATAACCACTTTCTTTCCACCCGTCACGGCTTACCTCGCTCACTTGACATGGACTGCTGAGATCCGGCTTTTCCTCCTAAAAATAAAGACAAAGAACAATTCTGGAACACAGCCACCATTTACCCTTGCCCTACAAACACAAACGGTGACTGACCTTCCCATGGGAACCCGCTCACCCGGTGTGGGGCGCTCTGCCATGGATTTAATCCATCTGCATCTGAAAGATAGTGATGACAAAAGTCAAAGGGTTGCATGAGAACTTAACAGCTCCAGCCATCCTGTGTCAATCTAGGAATACCATCTAGAGGCCAAACTACACTCTACACTACAAATTTCAAGTCCCCGGGCCTTGTCCTATTACATCCATACACCAGGCTGTGCAGCAGGGCAGAGCAGCTCCGGGACAAACCCAAGCAGGCACCCGTGACACAGGAGATGACAAACAAGGGGACGCAACTAGGAGAGAAAACTCTGGGCTAGATGAGCACAAGGACCAAGAGAATGAGGAATTAGATGACCTAGGCAAGACCGGCGGTGAGCCGACAAGGCTCCAAGAACCCTGGCAGAAGAGGACGCTAACAGAAAGACTTAATCCAAGAACCGCAAAGATGGACGCCCGAGAATTGTACGGGCAGAATCCTCTAGCTGTCTTCGCATTCTTACAGGTCCTCATCCCCTATAACGCATCATTATGGTGCACAGCTGTCGATGCAGCTCAGAACAAGACCTGAAAAGACACCCGACTCAACATTGCTAAAGAGACACGATTCTGATGAAGTTCCAAGCTCAAGAGTCAAAGGATCAATGGTATCAGCACCACACTGAGGAACACCAAGAGCAGAGATGCTAAGAATAACGCCCAGCGTTTGCAATGAGCAGCTCAGAGGGCTAAGACAAAAGACCTGTGACACGAGATGCCCAAAAGACAGAGAACACACAATAGACAAGTGACATGCACCAGGACTGCTCTGCCCTGCACACCTGGGCATTGTGATCAAAATTAAGATTTTCCCTTTATGTTGGCCTAAGGGCCCCCTTCTTGGGTATCCCCACCTCCAAACCTGACTCAAAAATCCCTCCTGGCGAGTCCCAACTCGACCCTCTGCTGTCACCCCATCTGTGGGTCACAAGCCTTGACTTATCTCTCAGACGTCTGCCTCGGGCGCAAAAGAAGGCCGCCTCACCATCCGAGAAGCTCCTGCTGTCACCGGGCTGTTCTCTCTTAGTCGGCTACAACAAAGAAAACCGAACAAACATCAGTGCATGAACTTAGTGGCACCTCAGCCAAAACCCGACAATTCCGCCACTCACCGTCTCCTAATAGGGCCAGGGTCCTCGGGCCGCATGCTTTGGCCACTCTCCGATACTGACACTGTCGTTGCAAGGTATACCTTGATTAGGAGGAGACAAGGTGATGCGGCATTGCTGAGACTTGAGCAGACCCTCACTCCTCCTCCTCCTCCCTGACTCGATGCAACTCCCCAGCCGTTGCCAAAGGCTGCTCAGAAAGACCCTTCGAACGGAAAAAGTGAAGGCTCGGTCGAATAGTCCCATAATATTTTCAGAGGGCTCACAAGGGTGGCGAGTCAGGTCTGGCAGCAAGGAGGCTCGGAGAATACAAGCAGACCACCTAAAACACACAAATGACAACGGATGCTTAGAGCTGTACCAGAACTTGACACCCAAGGAATGACAACTTTTTCTTTCCACCACTCACCGCTTACCTTGCTCAACTCACTTTGACTGCTGCTATCCAGCTTAACCTCCTAAAAACAAAGAAAAATGCTGTAAACATAGCCACCATTTACACTCGCCCTGCAAACACAAACTGCAACTCACCTTCCTGCGGGAACCCCCTCACCCAGTGCAGGGGGCTCTGCCACGGATTTAATCCGTCTGCATCTGAAAGAAAGCGATGACAAAAGTCAAAGCGGTGCACAGGAACTTAATAGCTCCAGCCATCCTGTGTCAATCCAGGAATACCATCTTGAGGTCAAACTACACCCTACATTACAAATTTCAAGTCCCCGGGCCCTGTCCTATTACACCTATAGGCCAGGCTGTGCAGCAGGGCAGAGCAGCTCCGGACCAAACCCACACAGGCACCCGTGACACAGATGATGACAAACGAGGGGAAGCGACGAGGAGAGAAAACTCTCGGCGAGAAGAATGACCGCAGGCACATCGAAGGGCTAAGGCAGAAGACACGAGACACCCAGTAGAGACAGAACACGCAGGAGACAAGCTACACAACGTGCACTGGGACCGCTCTGCCTGGCTCGCCTCAGCGCTGTGATCAAAGGGGAGACTTTCCCTTTAGGGGGCCTAAAGGGGCCCCTTCTTAGACATCCTCATCTCTGAAGCTGACTCAATATTCCCTCGCGGCGAGCCCCGACCCGACACCCCGCTTGCATCCCCTCAACTTATCTCTCGGACATCCGGGGATGCGAATCCTCCTCGGGTGCAAAAGAAGGCCGCTCACCGTCCGGGAAGCTCCTGCCGTCGCCGGGCTGTTGTCTCTTAGTCAGCTACGATTAAAAAAAACCTATCAAGGCCTGAACTTAGCGGCACGTGGCCCACTACAATTCTTGTACTCACCATCTCCTAAGATGGCAGGGGACCTCACGCTGCACGCTTCGGCCGCGCTCCGAGGCTGATGTCACCGTCGCAGGCTATACCTGAGGTAAGAGGAGACAGGCCACGTGGCATTGCTGAAACCTGAGCGGACCCTCGCTCCTCCCTCCCTCCCCGACTCGCCGCAACTCCTCGGCCATTGCCAAAAGCTACCCGGACTGCACCCTCACCTGGAAAAGGTCAGGGCTTCATCGCAGAGCTTTGCGATACTTGCGGAGGGGTCACGAGGGCGGCGAGCCGGGTCCGTCGGCCGTTCTGCGAGGGGGTTCGGCGTAATGCAAGTGGACCGCCTAAAACGCACAAATGACAATAGATGCTAAGAGCTGCGCCAGAACCTGGCACCCAAAGCAAGAACAACTTTTTCTTTCCACCGGCCACTGCTTACCTCGCTCACTCGACACTGACTGCTAAGATCCGGCTTTACCACCTAAAAACAAAGACAGAGAACAATGCTAGAACATAGCCACCCATTTACACTTGCCCCGCAAACACAAACGGTGACTCACCTTCCTGCGGGAACCCCCTCACCTGGTATGGAGCGCTCCGCCACAGATATAATCGATCTGCGTCTGAAAGAAAGTTAATGATAAAAGTCAAAGTGCTGCATGAGAACTTAATGGCTACAGACACCTTATGTCAATCTAGGAATACCATCTAGATGGCAACTACAGCCTACATGACAAATTTCAAGTCCCCGAGCTTTGCCCTATCGCACCTATAACGCCAGACTATGCAGCAGGGCAGAGCAGCTCCGGGCCAAACCCACGCTGGCCCCTGTGACACGGGACGTGACGAACACGGGGGTGCAACACGGAGAGAAACTCCCAGTGAGAAGAACGGCCGCCAGCACCTCGAAGGGCAAAGGAAAAAGACACATGACACAAGAAGCCCAAAAGACGCAGAACACGCGATAGACGAGCGACACGACACGCACCGGGACTGTTCTGTCCTACGCGCCTCAGCATTGCGATCAAAAATGAGACTTTCCCGTTATGTGGCCTAAAGGGGCCCTTTCTTGGACATCCCCGTCTCCAGAGCTAATTCAAAAATCCCTCCGACGAGTCCCGACCCAGCACATCGCTCTCATCCCCTCTGTGAGGCGTAGCCCTCGACTTACCTCTCGGCTGTCTGGGGATGCAAATCTGCATCAGGTGTGAAAGAAGGCCACCTCGCCATCTGGGAAGTTCCAGCCGTTACCAGGCAGTTGTCTCTTAGTTGGCTACAAGAAAGAGAACCAAACATCAAGGCGTGAACTTAGTGGCACCTCAGCCAGAACCCGACAGTTCCTCCACTCACCATCTCCTAAGAGGGCCGGGCTCCTTGGGGCCGCACGCTTCGGCTGCGCTCCGAGGCTGACGCTATCGTTGCGGCACATACCTGGGTTAAGAGGAGACAAAGTGATGCGGCATCGCTGAAACTTGAGCGGACCCTGGCTCTTCCTTCCTCCCTCCCTCCCCGACTCACCGCAACTCCTCGGCCGTTGCCTTCACATGGAAAAGGTCAAGGCTTCATCGCAGCGAGCCTCACGGAGGCAGCGAGCCGGGTCCTTCGGCCGGGCAGCAAGGGGGGGGGTCGGTGTAGTACTAGCGGACCACCTAAAAGGCACAAACGACAATAGATGTTAAGAGCTGCACCAGAACTTGGCACCCGAGCAATAACCACTTTCTTTCCACCTGTCACGGCTTACCTCGCTCACTTGACATGGACTGCTGAGATCCGGCTTTTCCTCCTAAAAATAAAGACAAAGAACAATTCTGGAACACAGCCACCATTTACCCTTGCCCTACAAACACAAACGGTGACTGACCTTCCCATGGGAACCCGCTCACCCGGTGTGGGGCGCTCTGCCATGGATTTAATCCATCTGCATCTGAAAGATAGTGATGACAAAAGTCAAAGGGTTGCATGAGAACTTAACAGCTCCAGCCATCCTGTGTCAATCTAGGAATACCATCTAGAGGCCAAACTACACTCTACACTACAAATTTCAAGTCCCCGGGCCTTGTCCTATTACATCCATACACCAGGCTGTGCAGCAGGGCAGAGCAGCTCCGGGACAAACCCAAGCAGGCACCCGTGACACAGGAGATGACAAACAAGGGGACGCAACTAGGAGAGAAAACTCTGGGCTAGATGAGCACAAGGACCAAGAGAATGAGGAATTAGATGACCTAGGCAAGACCGGCGGTGAGCCGACAAGGCTCCAAGAACCCTGGCAGAAGAGGACGCTAACAGAAAGACTTAATCCAAGAACCGCAAAGATGGACGCCCGAGAATTGTACGGGCAGAATCCTCTAGCTGTCTTCGCATTCTTACAGGTCCTCATCCCCTATAACGCATCATTATGGTGCACAGCTGTCGATGCAGCTCAGAACAAGACCTGAAAAGACACCCGACTCAACATTGCTAAAGAGACACGATTCTGATGAAGTTCCAAGCTCAAGAGTCAAAGGATCAATGGTATCAGCACCACACTGAGGAACACCAAGAGCAGAGATGCTAAGAATAACGCCCAGCGTTTGCAATGAGCAGCTCAGAGGGCTAAGACAAAAGACCTGTGACACGAGATGCCCAAAAGACAGAGAACACACAATAGACAAGTGACATGCACCAGGACTGCTCTGCCCTGCACACCTGGGCATTGTGATCAAAATTAAGATTTTCCCTTTATGTTGGCCTAAGGGCCCCCTTCTTGGGTATCCCCACCTCCAAACCTGACTCAAAAATCCCTCCTGGCGAGTCCCAACTCGACCCTCTGCTGTCACCCCATCTGTGGGTCACAAGCCTTGACTTATCTCTCAGACGTCTGCCTCGGGCGCAAAAGAAGGCCGCCTCGCCATCCGAGAAGCTCCTGCTGTCACCGGGCTGTTCTCTCTTAGTCGGCTACAACAAAGAAAACCGAACAAACATCAGTGCATGAACTTAGTGGCACCTCAGCCAAAACCCGACAATTCCGCCACTCACCGTCTCCTAATAGGACCAGGGTCCTCGGGCCGCATGCTTTGGCCGCTCTCCGATACTGACACTGTCGTTGCAAGGTATACCTTGATTAGGAGGAGACAAGGTGATGCAGCATTGCTGAGACTTGAGCAGACCCTCACTCCTCCTCCTCCTCCCTGACTCGATGCAACTCCCCAGCCGTTGCCAAAGGCTGCTCAGAAAGACCCTTCGAACGGAAAAAGTGAAGGCTCGGTCGAATAGTCCCATAATATTTTCAGAGGGCTCACAAGGGTGGCGAGTCAGGTCTGGCAGCAAGGAGGCTCGGAGAATACAAGCAGACCACCTAAAACACACAAATGACAACGGATGCTTAGAGCTGTACCAGAACTTGACACCCAAGGAATGACAACTTTTTCTTTCCACCACTCACCGCTTACCTTGCTCAACTCACTTTGACTGCTGCTATCCAGCTTAACCTCCTAAAAACAAAGAAAAATGCTGTAAACATAGCCACCATTTACACTCGCCCTGCAAACACAAACTGCAACTCACCTTCCTGCGGGAACCCCCTCACCCAGTGCAGGGGGCTCTGCCACGGATTTAATCCGTCTGCATCTGAAAGAAAGCGATGACAAAAGTCAAAGCGGTGCACAGGAACTTAATAGCTCCAGCCATCCTGTGTCAATCCAGGAATACCATCTTGAGGTCAAACTACACCCTACATTACAAATTTCAAGTCCCCGGGCCCTGTCCTATTACACCTATAGGCCAGGCTGTGCAGCAGGGCAGAGCAGCTCCGGACCAAACCCACACAGGCACCCGTGACACAGATGATGACAAACGAGGGGAAGCGACGAGGAGAGAAAACTCTCGGCGAGAAGAATGACCGCAGGCACATCGAAGGGCTAAGGCAGAAGACACAAGACACCCAGTAGAGACAGAACACACAGGAGACAAGCTACACAACGTGCACTATGACTGCTCTGCCTGGCTCGCCTCAGCGCTGTGATCAAAAGGGAGACTTTCCCTTTAGGGGGCCTAAAGGGGCCTCTTCTTAGACATCCCCATCTCTGAAGCTGACACAAAATTCCCTCGCAGCGAGCCCCGACCCGACACCCCGCTTGCATCCCCTCAACTTATCTCTCGGACATCCGGGGATGCGAATCCTCCTCGGGTGCAAAAGAAGGCCGCTCACCATCCGGGAAGCTCCTGCCGTTGCCGGGCTGTCATCTCTTAGTCAGCTACGATTAAAAAAACCAAACGTCAAGGCCTGAACTTAGCGGCACGTGGCCCACTACAATTCTTGTACTCACCATCTCCTAAGATGGCAGGGGACCTCACGCTGCATGCTTCGGCCGCGCTCCGAGGCCGATGCCACCGTCGCAGGCTATACCTGAGGTAAGAGGAGACAGGCCACGTGGCATTGCTGAAACCTGAGTGGACCCTCGCTCCTCCCTCCCTCCCCGACTCGCCGCAACTCCTCGGCCATTGCCAAAAGCTACCCGGACTGCACCCTCACCTGGAAAAGGTCAAGGCTTTATTGCAGAGCTTGCGATACTTGTGGAGGGGTCACGAGGGCGGCGAGCCGGGTCCGTCGGCCGTTCTGCGAGGGGGTTCGGCGTAATGCAAGTGGACCGCCTAAAACGCACAAATGACAATAGATGCTAAGAGCTGCGCCAGAACCTGGCACCCAAGCAAGAACAACTTTTTCTTTCCACCGGCCACTGCTTACCTCGCTCACTCGACACTGACTGCTAAGATCCGGCTTTACCACCTAAAAACAAAGACAGAGAACAATGCTAGAACATAGCCACCCGTTTACACTTGCCCCGCAAACACAAACGGTGACTCACCTTCCTGCGGGAACCCCCTCACCTGGTATGGAGCGCTCCGCCACAGATATAATCGATCTGCGTCTGAAAGAAAGTTAATGATAAAAGTGCTGCATCATGAGAACTTAATGGCTACAGACACCTTATGTCAATCTAGGAATACCATCCAGATGGCAACTACAGCCTACATAACAAATTTCAAGTCCCCGGGCTTTGCCCTATCGCACCTATAACGCCAGACTATGCAGCAGGGCAGAGCAGCTCCGGGCCAAACCCACGCTGGCCCCTGTGACACGGGACGTGACGAACACGGGGGTGCAACACGGAGAGAAACTCCCAGTGAGAAGAACGGCCGCCAGCACCTCGAAGGGCAAAGGAAAAAGACACATGACACAAGAAGCCCAAAAGACGCAGAACACGCGATAGACGAGCGACACGACACGCACCGGGACTGTTCTGTCCTACGCGCCTCAGCATTGTGATCAAAAATGAGACTTTCCCATTATGTGGCCTAAAGGGGCCCTTTCTTGGACATCCCCGTCTCCAGAGCTAATTCAAAAGTCCCTCCGACGAGTCCCGACCCAGCACATCGCTCTCATCCCCTCTGTGAGGCGTAGCCCTCGACTTACCTCTCGGCTGTCTGGGGATGCAAATCTGCATCAGGTGTGAAAGAAGGCCACCTCGCCATCTGGGAAGTTCCAGCCGTTACCAGGCAGTTGTCTCTTAGTTGGCTACAAGAAAGAGAACCAAACATCAAGGCGTGAACTTAGTGGCACCTCAGCCAGAACCCGACAGTTCCTCCACTCACCATCTCCTAAGAGGGCCGGGCTCCTTGGGGCCGCACGCTTCGGCTGCGCTCCGAGGCTGACGCTATCGTTGCGGCACATACCTGGGTTAAGAGGAGACAAAGTGATGCGGCATCGCTGAAACTTGAGCGGACCCTGGCTCTTCCTTCCTCCCTCCCTCCCCGACTCACCGCAACTCCTCGGCCGTTGCCTTCACATGGAAAAGGTCAAGGCTTCATCGCAGAGTCCCGGTAATACTTGCGGAGAGCTCACGGAGGCAGCGAGCCGGGTCCTTCGGCCGGGCAGCAAGGGGGGGTTCGGTGTAATACTAGCAGACCACCTAAAAGGCACAAACGACAATAGATGTTAAGAGCTGCACCAGAACTTGGCACCCGAGCAATAACCACTTTCTTTCCACCCGTCACGGCTTACCTCGCTCACTGGACATGGACTGCTGAGATCCAGCTTTTCCTCCTAAAAATAAAGACAAAGAACAATTCTGGAACACAGCCACCATTTACCCTTGCCCTACAAACACAAACGGTGACTGCCCTTCCCATGGGAACCCGCTCACCCGGTGTGGGGCGCTCTGCCATGGATTTAATCCATCTGCATCTGAAAGATAGTGATGACAAAAGTCAAAGGGTTGCATGAGAACTTAACAGCTCCAGCCATCCTGTGTCAATCTAGGAATACCATCTAGAGGCCAAACTACACTCTACACTACAAATTTCAAGTCCCCGGGCCTTGTCCTATTACATCCATACACCAGGCTGTGCAGCAGGGCAGAGCAGCTCCGGGACAAACCCAAGCAGGCACCCGTGACACAGGAGATGACAAACAAGGGGACGCAACTAGGAGAGAAAACTCTGGGCTAGATGAGCACAAGGACCAAGAGAATGAGGAATTAGATGACCTAGGCAAGACCGGCGGTGAGCCGACAAGGCTCCAAGAACCCTGGCAGAAGAGGACGCTAACAGAAAGACTTAATCCAAGAACCGCAAAGATGGACGCCCGAGAATTGTACGGGCAGAATCCTCTAGCTGTCTTCGCATTCTTACAGGTCCTCATCCCCTATAACGCATCATTATGGTGCACAGCTGTCGATGCAGCTCAGAACAAGACCTGAAAAGACACCCGACTCAACATTGCTAAAGAGACACGATTCTGATGAAGTTCCAAGCTCAAGAGTCAAAGGATCGATGGTATCAGCACCACACTGAGGAACACCAAGAGCAGAGATGCTAAGAATAACGCCCAGCGTTTGCAATGAGCAGCTCAGAGGGCTAAGACAAAAGACCTGTGACACGAGATGCCCAAAAGACAGAGAACACACAATAGACAAGTGACATGCACCAGGACTGCTCTGCCCTGCACACCTGGGCATTGTGATCAAAATTAAGATTTTCCCTTTATGTTGGCCTAAGGGCCCCCTTCTTGGGTATCCCCACCTCCAAACCTGACTCAAAAATCCCTCCTGGCGAGTCCCAACTCGACCCTCTGCTGTCACCCCATCTGTGGGTCACAAGCCTTGACTTATCTCTCAGACGTCTGCCTCGGGCGCAAAAGAAGGCCGCCTCGCCATCCGAGAAGCTCCTGCTGTCACCGGGCTGTTCTCTCTTAGTCGGCTACAACAAAGAAAACCGAACAAACATCAGTGCATGAACTTAGTGGCACCTCAGCCAAAACCCGACAATTCCGCCACTCACCGTCTCCTAATAGGGCCAGGGTCCTCGGGCCGCATGCTTTGGCCACTCTCCGATACTGACACTGTCGTTGCAAGGTATACCTTGATTAGGAGGAGACAAGGTGATGCGGCACTACTGAGACTTGAGCAGACCCTCACTCCTCCTCCTCCTCCCTGACTCGATGCAACTCCCCAGCCGTTGCCAAAGGCTGCTCAGAAAGACCCTTCGAACGGAAAAAGTGAAGGCTCGGTCGAATAGTCCCATAATATTTTCAGAGGGCTCACAAGGGTGGCGAGTCAGGTCTGGCAGCAAGGAGGCTCGGAGAATACAAGCAGACCACCTAAAACACACAAATGACAACGGATGCTTAGAGCTGTACCAGAACTTGACACCCAAGGAATGACAACTTTTTCTTTCCACCACTCACCGCTTACCTTGCTCAACTCACTTTGACTGCTGCTATCCAGCTTAACCTCCTAAAAACAAAGAACAATGCTGTAAAGATAGCCACCATTTACACTCGCCCTGCAAACACAAACTGCAACTCACCTTCCTGCGGGAACCCCCTCACCCAGTGCAGGGGGCTCTGCCACGGATTTAATCCGTCTGCATCTGAAAGAAAGCGATGACAAAAGTCAAAGCGGTGCACAGGAACTTAATAGCTCCAGCCATCCTGTGTCAATCCAGGAATACCATCTTGAGGTCAAACTACACCCTACATTACAAATTTCAAGTCCCCGGGCCCTGTCCTATTACACCTATAGGCCAGGCTGTGCAGCAGGGCAGAGCAGCTCCGGACCAAACCCACACAGGCACCCGTGACACAGATGATGACAAACGAGGGGAAGCGACGAGGAGAGAAAACTCTCGGCGAGAAGAATGACCACAAGCACATCGAAGGGCTAAGGCAGAAGACACAAGACACCCAGTAGAGACAGAACACGCAGGAGACAAGCTACACAACGTGCACTGGGACCGCTCTGCCTGGCTCGCCTCAGCGCTGTGATCAAAGGGGAGACTTTCCCTTTAGGGGGCCTAAAGGGGCCCCTTCTTAGACATCCCCATCTCTGAAGCTGACACAAAATTCCCTCGCAGCGAGCCCCGACCCGACACCCCGCTTGCATCCCCTCAACTTATCTCTCGGACATCCGGGGATGCGAATCCTCCTCGGGTGCAAAAGAAGGCCGCTCACCGTCCGGGAAGCTCCTGCCGTCGCCGGGCTGTTGTCTCTTAGTCAGCTACGATTAAAAAAACCAAACGTCAAGGCCTGAACTTAGCGGCACGTGGCCCACTACAATTCTTGTACTCACCATCTCCTAAGATGGCAGGGGACCTCACGCTGCAAGCTTCGGCCGCGCTCCGAGGCTGATGTCACCGTCGCAGGCTATACCTGAGGTAAGAGGAGACAGGCCACGTGGCATTGCTGAAACCTGAGTGGACCCTCGCTCCTCCCTCCCTCCCCGACTCGCCGCAACTCCTCGGCCATTGCCAAAGGCTACCC
This sequence comes from Corvus moneduloides, assembly GCF_009650955.1. Classification (NCBI taxonomy): domain Eukaryota; kingdom Metazoa; phylum Chordata; class Aves; order Passeriformes; family Corvidae; genus Corvus; species Corvus moneduloides. The sequence continues at coordinate 66,851 of NC_045511.1, forward strand.
GGACTGCACCCTCACCTGGAAAAGGTCAGGGCTTCATCGCAGAGCTTTGCGATACTTGCGGAGGGGTCACGAGGGCGGCGAGCCGGGTCCGTCGGCCATTCTGCGAGGGGGTTCGGCGTAATGCAAGTGGACCGCCTAAAACGCACAAATGACAATAGATGCTAAGAGCTGCGCCAGAACCTGGCACCCAAAGCAAGAACAACTTTTTCTTTCCACCGGCCACTGCTTACCTCGCTCACTCGACACTGACTGCTAAGATCCGGCTTTACCACCTAAAAACAAAGACAGAGAACAATGCTAGAACATAGCCACCCGTTTACACTTGCCCCGCAAACACAAACGGTGACTCACCTTCCTGTGGGAACCCCCTCACCTGGTATGGAGCGCTCCGCCACAGATATAATCGATCTGCGTCTGAAAGAAAGTTAATGATAAAAGTCAAAGTGCTGCATGAGAACTTAATGGCTACAGACACCTTATGTCAATCTAGGAATACCATCTAGATGGCAACTACAGCCTACATAACAAATTTCAAGTCCCCGGGCTTTGCCCTATCGCACCTATAACGCCAGACTATGCAGCAGGGCAGAGCAGCTCCGGGCCAAACCCACGCTGGCCCCTGTGACACGGGACGTGACGAACACGGGGGTGCAACACGGAGAGAAACTCCCAGTGAGAAGAACGGCCGCCAGCACCTCGAAGGGCAAAGGAAAAAGACACATGACACAAGAAGCCCAAAAGACGCAGAACACACGATAGACGAGCGACGCGACACGCACCGGGACTGTTCTGTCCTACGCGCCTCAGCATTGCGATCAAAAATGAGACTTTCCCGTTATGTGGCCTAAAGGGGCCCTTTCTTGGACAGCCCCGTCTCCAGAGCTAATTCAAAAATCCCTCCGACGAGTCCCGACCCAGCACATCGCTCTCATCCCCTCTGTGAGGCGTAGCCCTCTACTTACCTCTCGGCTGTCCGGGGATGCAAATCTGCATCAGGTGTGAAAGAAGGCCACCTCGCCATCTGGGAAGTTCCAGCCGTTACCAGGCAGTTGTCTCTTAGTTGGCTACAAGAAAGAGAACCAAACATCAAGGTGTGAACTTAGTGGCACCTCAGCCAGAACCCGACAGTTCCTCCACTCACCATCTCCTAAGAGGGCCGGGCTCCTTGGGGCCGCACGCTTCGGCTGCGCTCCGAGGCTGACGCTATCGTTGCGGCACATACCTGGGTTAAGAGGAGACAAAGTGATGCGGCATCGCTGAAACTTGAGCGGACCCTGGCTCTTCCTTCCTCCCTCCCTCCCCGACTCACCGCAACTCCTCGGCCGTTGCCTTCACATGGAAAAGGTCAAGGCTTCATCGCAGAGTCCCGGTAATACTTGCGGAGAGCTCACGGAGGCAGCGAGCCGGGTCCTTCGGCCGGGCAGCAAGGGGGGGTTCGGTGTAATACTAGCAGACCACCTAAAAGGCACAAACGACAATAGATGTTAAGAGCTGCACCAGAACTTGGCACTCGAGCAATAACCACTTTCTTTCCACCCGTCACGGCTTACCTCGCTCACTTGACATGGACTGCTGAGATCCGGCTTTTCCTCCTAAAAATAAAGACAAAGAACAATTCTGGAACACAGCCACCATTTACCCTTGCCCTACAAACACAAACGGTGACTGACCTTCCCATGGGAACCCGCTCACCCGGTGTGGGGCGCTCTGCCATGGATTTAATCCATCTGCATCTGAAAGATAGTGATGACAAAAGTCAAAGGGTTGCATGAGAACTTAACAGCTCCAGCCATCCTGTGTCAATCTAGGAATACCATCTAGAGGCCAAACTACACTCTACACTACAAATTTCAAGTCCCCGGGCCTTGTCCTATTACATCCATACACCAGGCTGTGCAGCAGGGCAGAGCAGCTCCGGGACAAACCCAAGCAGGCACCCGTGACACAGGAGATGACAAACAAGGGGACGCAACTAGGAGAGAAAACTCTGGGCTAGATGAGCACAAGGACCAAGAGAATGAGGAATTAGATGACCTAGGCAAGACCGGCGGTGAGCCGACAAGGCTCCAAGAACCCTGGCAGAAGAGGACGCTAACAGAAAGACTTAATCCAAGAACTGCAAAGATGGACGCCCGAGAATTGTACGGGCAGAATCCTCTAGCTGTCTTCGCATTCTTACAGGTCCTCATCCCCTATAACGCATCATTATGGTGCACAGCTGTCGATGCAGCTCAGAACAAGACCTGAAAAGACACCCGACTCAACATTGCTAAAGAGACACGATTCTGATGAAGTTCCAAGCTCAAGAGTCAAAGGATCAATGGTATCAGCACCACACTGAGGAACACCAAGAGCAGAGATGCTAAGAATAACGCCCAGCGTTTGCAATGAGCAGCTCAGAGGGCTAAGACAAAAGACCTGTGACACGAGATGCCCAAAAGACAGAGAACACACAATAGACAAGTGACATGCACCAGGACTGCTCTGCCCTGCACACCTGGGCATTGTGATCAAAATTAAGATTTTCCCTTTATGTTGGCCTAAGGGCCCCCTTCTTGGGTATCCCCACCTCCAAACCTGACTCAAAAATCCCTCCTGGCGAGTCCCAACTCGACCCTCTGCTGTCACCCCATCTGTGGGTCACAAGCCTTGACTTATCTCTCAGACGTCTGCCTCGGGCGCAAAAGAAGGCCGCCTCACCATCCGAGAAGCTCCTGCTGTCACCGGGCTGTTCTCTCTTAGTCGGCTACAACAAAGAAAACCGAACAAACATCAGTGCATGAACTTAGTGGCACCTCAGCCAAAACCCGACAATTCCGCCACTCACCGTCTCCTAATAGGGCCAGGGTCCTCGGGCCGCATGCTTTGGCCACTCTCTGATACTGACACTGTCGTTGCAAGGTATACCTTGATTAGGAGGAGACAAGGTGATGCGGCATTGCTGAGACTTGAGCAGACCCTCACTCCTCCTCCTCCTCCCTGACTCGATGCAACTCCCCAGCCGTTGCCAAAGGCTGCTCAGAAAGACCCTTCGAACGGAAAAAGTGAAGGCTCGGTCGAATAGTCCCATAATATTTTCAGAGGGCTCACAAGGGTGGCGAGTCAGGTCTGGCAGCAAGGAGGCTCGGAGAATACAAGCAGACCACCTAAAACACACAAATGACAACGGATGCTTAGAGCTGTACCAGAACTTGACACCCAAGGAATGACAACTTTTTCTTTCCACCACTCACCGCTTACCTTGCTCAACTCACTTTGACTGCTGCTATCCAGCTTAACCTCCTAAAAACAAAGAAAAATGCTGTAAACATAGCCACCATTTACACTCGCCCTGCAAACACAAACTGCAACTCACCTTCCTGCGGGAACCCCCTCACCCAGTGCAGGGGGCTCTGCCACGGATTTAATCCGTCTGCATCTGAAAGAAAGCGATGACAAAAGTCAAAGCGGTGCACAGGAACTTAATAGCTCCAGCCATCCTGTGTCAATCCAGGAATACCATCTTGAGGTCAAACTACACCCTACATTACAAATTTCAAGTCCCCGGGCCCTGTCCTATTACACCTATAGGCCAGGCTGTGCAGCAGGGCAGAGCAGCTCCGGACCAAACCCACACAGGCACCCGTGACACAGATGATGACAAACGAGGGGAAGCGACGAGGAGAGAAAACTCTCGGCGAGAAGAATGACCGCAGGCACATCGAAGGGCTAAGGCAGAAGACACGAGACACCCAGTAGAGACAGAACACGCAGGAGACAAGCTACACAACGTGCACTGGGACCGCTCTGCCTGGCTCGCCTCAGCGCTGTGATCAAAGGGGAGACTTTCCCTTTAGGGGGCCTAAAGGGGCCCCTTCTTAGACATCCTCATCTCTGAAGCTGACTCAATATTCCCTCGCGGCGAGCCCCGACCCGACACCCCGCTTGCATCCCCTCAACTTATCTCTCGGACATCCGGGGATGCGAATCCTCCTCGGGTGCAAAAGAAGGCCGCTCACCGTCCGGGAAGCTCCTGCCGTCGCCGGGCTGTTGTCTCTTAGTCAGCTACGATTAAAAAAAACCTATCAAGGCCTGAACTTAGCGGCACGTGGCCCACTACAATTCTTGTACTCACCATCTCCTAAGATGGCAGGGGACCTCACGCTGCACGCTTCGGCCGCGCTCCGAGGCTGATGTCACCGTCGCAGGCTATACCTGAGGTAAGAGGAGACAGGCCACGTGGCATTGCTGAAACCTGAGCGGACCCTCGCTCCTCCCTCCCTCCCCGACTCGCCGCAACTCCTCGGCCATTGCCAAAAGCTACCCGGACTGCACCCTCACCTGGAAAAGGTCAGGGCTTCATCGCAGAGCTTTGCGATACTTGCGGAGGGGTCACGAGGGCGGCGAGCCGGGTCCGTCGGCCGTTCTGCGAGGGGGTTCGGCGTAATGCAAGTGGACCGCCTAAAACGCACAAATGACAATAGATGCTAAGAGCTGCGCCAGAACCTGGCACCCAAAGCAAGAACAACTTTTTCTTTCCACCGGCCACTGCTTACCTCGCTCACTCGACACTGACTGCTAAGATCCGGCTTTACCACCTAAAAACAAAGACAGAGAACAATGCTAGAACATAGCCACCCATTTACACTTGCCCCGCAAACACAAACGGTGACTCACCTTCCTGCGGGAACCCCCTCACCTGGTATGGAGCGCTCCGCCACAGATATAATCGATCTGCGTCTGAAAGAAAGTTAATGATAAAAGTCAAAGTGCTGCATGAGAACTTAATGGCTACAGACACCTTATGTCAATCTAGGAATACCATCTAGATGGCAACTACAGCCTACATGACAAATTTCAAGTCCCCGAGCTTTGCCCTATCGCACCTATAACGCCAGACTATGCAGCAGGGCAGAGCAGCTCCGGGCCAAACCCACGCTGGCCCCTGTGACACGGGACGTGACGAACACGGGGGTGCAACACGGAGAGAAACTCCCAGTGAGAAGAACGGCCGCCAGCACCTCGAAGGGCAAAGGAAAAAGACACATGACACAAGAAGCCCAAAAGACGCAGAACACGCGATAGACGAGCGACACGACACGCACCGGGACTGTTCTGTCCTACGCGCCTCAGCATTGTGATCAAAAATGAGACTTTCCCGTTATGTGGCCTAAAGGGGCCCTTTCTTGGACATCCCCGTCTCCAGAGCTAATTCAAAAATCCCTCCGACGAGTCCCGACCCAGCACATCGCTCTCATCCCCTCTGTGAGGCGTAGCCCTCGACTTACCTCTCGGCTGTCTGGGGATGCAAATCTGCATCAGGTGTGAAAGAAGGCCACCTCGCCATCTGGGAAGTTCCAGCCGTTACCAGGCAGTTGTCTCTTAGTTGGCTACAAGAAAGAGAACCAAACATCAAGGCGTGAACTTAGTGGCACCTCAGCCAGAACCCGACAGTTCCTCCACTCACCATCTCCTAAGAGGGCCGGGCTCCTTGGGGCCGCACGCTTCGGCTGCGCTCCGAGGCTGACGCTATCGTTGCGGCACATACCTGGGTTAAGAGGAGACAAAGTGATGCGGCATCGCTGAAACTTGAGCGGACCCTGGCTCTTCCTTCCTCCCTCCCTCCCCGACTCACCGCAACTCCTCGGCCGTTGCCTTCACATGGAAAAGGTCAAGGCTTCATCGCAGCGAGCCTCACGGAGGCAGCGAGCCGGGTCCTTCGGCCGGGCAGCAAGGGGGGGGGTCGGTGTAGTACTAGCGGACCACCTAAAAGGCACAAACGACAATAGATGTTAAGAGCTGCACCAGAACTTGGCACCCGAGCAATAACCACTTTCTTTCCACCTGTCACGGCTTACCTCGCTCACTTGACATGGACTGCTGAGATCCGGCTTTTCCTCCTAAAAATAAAGACAAAGAACAATTCTGGAACACAGCCACCATTTACCCTTGCCCTACAAACACAAACGGTGACTGCCCTTCCCATGGGAACCCGCTCACCCGGTGTGGGGCGCTCTGCCATGGATTTAATCCATCTGCATCTGAAAGATAGTGATGACAAAAGTCAAAGGGTTGCATGAGAACTTAACAGCTCCAGCCATCCTGTGTCAATCTAGGAATACCATCTAGAGGCCAAACTACACTCTACACTACAAATTTCAAGTCCCCGGGCCTTGTCCTATTACATCCATACACCAGGCTGTGCAGCAGGGCAGAGCAGCTCCGGGACAAACCCAAGCAGGCACCCGTGACACAGGAGATGACAAACAAGGGGACGCAACTAGGAGAGAAAACTCTGGGCTAGATGAGCACAAGGACCAAGAGAATGAGGAATTAGATGACCTAGGCAAGACCGGCGGTGAGCCGACAAGGCTCCAAGAACCCTGGCAGAAGAGGACGCTAACAGAAAGACTTAATCCAAGAACCGCAAAGATGGACGCCCGAGAATTGTACGGGCAGAATCCTCTAGCTGTCTTCGCATTCTTACAGGTCCTCATCCCCTATAACGCATCATTATGGTGCACAGCTGTCGATGCAGCTCAGAACAAGACCTGAAAAGACACCCGACTCAACATTGCTAAAGAGACACGATTCTGATGAAGTTCCAAGCTCAAGAGTCAAAGGATCAATGGTATCAGCACCACACTGAGGAACACCAAGAGCAGAGATGCTAAGAATAACGCCCAGCGTTTGCAATGAGCAGCTCAGAGGGCTAAGACAAAAGACCTGTGACACGAGATGCCCAAAAGACAGAGAACACACAATAGACAAGTGACATGCACCAGGACTGCTCTGCCCTGCACACCTGGGCATTGTGATCAAAATTAAGATTTTCCCTTTATGTTGGCCTAAGGGCCCCCTTCTTGGGTATCCCCACCTCCAAACCTGACTCAAAAATCCCTCCTGGCGAGTCCCAACTCGACCCTCTGCTGTCACCCCATCTGTGGGTCACAAGCCTTGACTTATCTCTCAGACGTCTGCCTCGGGCGCAAAAGAAGGCCGCCTCGCCATCCGAGAAGCTCCTGCTGTCACCGGGCTGTTCTCTCTTAGTCGGCTACAACAAAGAAAACCGAACAAACATCAGTGCATGAACTTAGTGGCACCTCAGCCAAAACCCGACAATTCCGCCACTCACCGTCTCCTAATAGGACCAGGGTCCTCGGGCCGCATGCTTTGGCCGCTCTCCGATACTGACACTGTCGTTGCAAGGTATACCTTGATTAGGAGGAGACAAGGTGATGCAGCATTGCTGAGACTTGAGCAGACCCTCACTCCTCCTCCTCCTCCCTGACTCGATGCAACTCCCCAGCCGTTGCCAAAGGCTGCTCAGAAAGACCCTTCGAACGGAAAAAGTGAAGGCTCGGTCGAATAGTCCCATAATATTTTCAGAGGGCTCACAAGGGTGGCGAGTCAGGTCTGGCAGCAAGGAGGCTCGGAGAATACAAGCAGACCACCTAAAACACACAAATGACAACGGATGCTTAGAGCTGTACCAGAACTTGACACCCAAGGAATGACAACTTTTTCTTTCCACCACTCACCGCTTACCTTGCTCAACTCACTTTGACTGCTGCTATCCAGCTTAACCTCCTAAAAACAAAGAAAAATGCTGTAAACATAGCCACCATTTACACTCGCCCTGCAAACACAAACTGCAACTCACCTTCCTGCGGGAACCCCCTCACCCAGTGCAGGGGGCTCTGCCACGGATTTAATCTGTCTGCATCTGAAAGAAAGCGATGACAAAAGTCAAAGCGGTGCACAGGAACTTAATAGCTCCAGCCATCCTGTGTCAATCCAGGGAATACCATCTTGAGGTCAAACTACACCCTACATTACAAATTTCAAGTCCCCGGGCCCTGTCCTATTACACCTATAGGCCAGGCTGTGCAGCAGGGCAGAGCAGCTCCGGACCAAACCCACACAGGCACCCGTGACACAGATGATGACAAACGAGGGGAAGCGACGAGGAGAGAAAACTCTCGGCGAGAAGAATGACCGCAGGCACATCGAAGGGCTAAGGCAGAAGACACAAGACACCCAGTAGAGACAGAACACACAGGAGACAAGCTACACAACGTGCACTATGACTGCTCTGCCTGGCTCGCCTCAGCGCTGTGATCAAAAGGGAGACTTTCCCTTTAGGGGGCCTAAAGGGGCCTCTTCTTAGACATCCCCATCTCTGAAGCTGACACAAAATTCCCTCGCAGCGAGCCCCGACCCGACACCCCGCTTGCATCCCCTCAACTTATCTCTCGGACATCCGGGGATGCGAATCCTCCTCGGGTGCAAAAGAAGGCCGCTCACCATCCGGGAAGCTCCTGCCGTTGCCGGGCTGTCATCTCTTAGTCAGCTACGATTAAAAAAACCAAACGTCAAGGCCTGAACTTAGCGGCACGTGGCCCACTACAATTCTTGTACTCACCATCTCCTAAGATGGCAGGGGACCTCACGCTGCATGCTTCGGCCGCGCTCCGAGGCCGATGCCACCGTCGCAGGCTATACCTGAGGTAAGAGGAGACAGGCCACGTGGCATTGCTGAAACCTGAGTGGACCCTCGCTCCTCCCTCCCTCCCCGACTCGCCGCAACTCCTCGGCCATTGCCAAAAGCTACCCGGACTGCACCCTCACCTGGAAAAGGTCAAGGCTTTATTGCAGAGCTTGCGATACTTGTGGAGGGGTCACGAGGGCGGCGAGCCGGGTCCGTCGGCCGTTCTGCGAGGGGGTTCGGCGTAATGCAAGTGGACCGCCTAAAACGCACAAATGACAATAGATGCTAAGAGCTGCGCCAGAACCTGGCACCCAAGCAAGAACAACTTTTTCTTTCCACCGGCCACTGCTTACCTCGCTCACTCGACACTGACTGCTAAGATCCGGCTTTACCACCTAAAAACAAAGACAGAGAACAATGCTAGAACATAGCCACCCGTTTACACTTGCCCCGCAAACACAAACGGTGACTCACCTTCCTGCGGGAACCCCCTCACCTGGTATGGAGCGCTCCGCCACAGATATAATCGATCTGCGTCTGAAAGAAAGTTAATGATAAAAGTGCTGCATCATGAGAACTTAATGGCTACAGACACCTTATGTCAATCTAGGAATACCATCTAGATGGCAACCACAGCCTACATAACAAATTTCAAGTCCCCGGGCTTTGCCCTATCGCACCTATAACGCCAGACTATGCAGCAGGGCAGAGCAGCTCCGGGCCAAACCCACGCTGGCCCCTGTGACACGGGACGTGACGAACACGGGGGTGCAACACGGAGAGAAACTCCCAGTGAGAAGAACGGCCGCCAGCACCTCGAAGGGCAAAGGAAAAAGACACATGACACAAGAAGCCCAAAAGACGCAGAACACACGATAGACGAGCGACGCGACACGCACCGGGACTGTTCTGTCCTACGCACCTCAGCATTGTGATCAAAAATGAGACTTTCCCGTTATGTGGCCTAAAGGGGCCCTTTCTTGGACAGCCCCGTCTCCAGAGCTAATTCAAAAATCCCTCCGACGAGTCCCGACCCAGCACATCGCTCTCATCCCCTCTGTGAGGCGTAGCCCTCTACTTACCTCTCGGCTGTCTGGGGATGCAAATCTGCATCAGGTGTGAAAGAAGGCCACCTCGCCATCTGGGAAGTTCCAGCCGTTACCAGGCAGTTGTCTCTTAGTTGGCTACAAGAAAGAGAACCAAACATCAAGGCGTGAACTTAGTGGCACCTCAGCCAGAACCCGACAGTTCCTCCACTCACCATCTCCTAAGAGGGCCGGGCTCCTTGGGGCCGCACGCTTCGGCTGCGCTCCGAGGCTGACGCTATCGTTGCGGCACATACCTGGGTTAAGAGGAGACAAAGCGATGCGGCATCGCTGAAACTTGAGCGGACCCTGGCTCTTCCTTCCTCCCTCCCTCCCCGACTCACCGCAACTCCTCGGCCGTTGCCTTCACATGGAAAAGGTCAAGGCTTCATCGCAGAGTCCCGGTAATACTTGCGGAGAGCTCACGGAGGCAGCGAGCCGGGTCCTTCGGCCGGGCAGCAAGGGGGGGTTCGGTGTAATACTAGCAGACCACCTAAAAGGCACAAACGACAATAGATGTTAAGAGCTGCACCAGAACTTGGCACCCGAGCAATAACCACTTTCTTTCCACCCGTCACGGCTTACCTCGCTCACTTGACATGGACTGCTGAGATCCGGCTTTTCCTCCTAAAAATAAAGACAAAGAACAATTCTGGAACACAGCCACCATTTACCCTTGCCCTACAAACACAAACGGTGACTGACCTTCCCATGGGAACCCGCTCACCCGGTGTGGGGCGCTCTGCCATGGATTTAATCCATCTGCATCTGAAAGATAGTGATGACAAAAGTCAAAGGGTTGCATGAGAACTTAACAGCTCCAGCCATCCTGTGTCAATCTAGGAATACCATCTAGAGGCCAAACTACACTCTACACTACAAATTTCAAGTCCCCGGGCCTTGTCCTATTACATCCATACACCAGGCTGTGCAGCAGGGCAGAGCAGCTCCGGGACAAACCCAAGCAGGCACCCGTGACACAGGAGATGACAAACAAGGGGACGCAACTAGGAGAGAAAACTCTGGGCTAGATGAGCACAAGGACCAAGAGAATGAGGAATTAGATGACCTAGGCAAGACCGGCGGTGAGCCGACAAGGCTCCAAGAACCCTGGCAGAAGAGGACGCTAACAGAAAGACTTAATCCAAGAACCGCAAAGATGGACGCCCGAGAATTGTACGGGCAGAATCCTCTAGCTGTCTTCGCATTCTTACAGGTCCTCATCCCCTATAACGCATCATTATGGTGCACAGCTGTCGATGCAGCTCAGAACAAGACCTGAAAAGACACCCGACTCAACATTGCTAAAGAGACGCGATTCTGATGAAGTTCCAAGCTCAAGAGTCAAAGGATCGATGGTATCAGCACCACACTGAGGAACACCAAGAGCAGAGATGCTAAGAATAACGCCCAGCGTTTGCAATGAGCAGCTCAGAGGGCTAAGACAAAAGACCTGTGACACGAGATGCCCAAAAGACAGAGAACACACAATAGACAAGTGACATGCACCAGGACTGCTCTGCCCTGCACACCTGGGCATTGTGATCAAAATTAAGATTTTCCCTTTATGTTGGCCTAAGGGCCCCCTTCTTGGGTATCCCCACCTCCAAACCTGACTCAAAAATCCCTCCTGGCGAGTCCCAACTCGACCCTCTGCTGTCACCCCATCTGTGGGTCACAAGCCTTGACTTATCTCTCAGACGTCTGCCTCGGGCGCAAAAGAAGGCCGCCTCGCCATCCGAGAAGCTCCTGCTGTCACCGGGCTGTTCTCTCTTAGTCGGCTACAACAAAGAAAACCGAACAAACATCAGTGCATGAACTTAGTGGCACCTCAGCCAAAACCCGACAATTCCGCCACTCACCGTCTCCTAATAGGGCCAGGGTCCTCGGGCCGCATGCTTTGGCCACTCTCCGATACTGACACTGTCGTTGCAAGGTATACCTTGATTAGGAGGAGACAAGGTGATGCAGCATTGCTGAGACTTGAGCAGACCCTCACTCCTCCTCCTCCTCCCTGACTCGATGCAACTCCCCAGCCGTTGCCAAAGGCTGCTCAGAAAGACCCTTCGAACGGAAAAAGTGAAGGCTCGGTCGAATAGTCCCATAATATTTTCAGAGGGCTCACAAGGGTGGCGAGTCAGGTCTGGCAGCAAGGAGGCTCGGAGAATACAAGCAGACCACCTAAAACACACAAATGACAACGGATGCTTAGAGCTGTACCAGAACTTGACACCCAAGGAATGACAACTTTTTCTTTCCACCACTCACCGCTTACCTTGCTCAACTCACTTTGACTGCTGCTATCCAGCTTAACCTCCTAAAAACAAAGAAAAATGCTGTAAACATAGCCACCATTTACACTCGCCCTGCAAACACAAACTGCAACTCACCTTCCTGCGGGAACCCCCTCACCCAGTGCAGGGGGCTCTGCCACGGATTTAATCTGTCTGCATCTGAAAGAAAGCGATGACAAAAGTCAAAGCGGTGCACAGGAACTTAATAGCTCCAGCCATCCTGTGTCAATCCAGGGATACCATCTTGAGGTCAAACTACACCCTACATTACAAATTTCAAGTCCCCGGGCCCTGTCCTATTACACCTATAGGCCAGGCTGTGCAGCAGGGCAGAGCAGCTCCGGACCAAACCCACACAGGCACCCGTGACACAGATGATGACAAACGAGGGGAAGCGACGAGGAGAGAAAACTCTCGGCGAGAAGAATGACCGCAGGCACATCGAAGGGCTAAGGCAGAAGACACAAGACACCCAGTAGAGACAGAACACACAGGAGACAAGCTACACAACGTGCACTATGACTGCTCTGCCTGGCTCGCCTCAGCGCTGTGATCAAAAGGGAGACTTTCCCTTTAGGGGGCCTAAAGGGGCCTCTTCTTAGACATCCCCATCTCTGAAGCTGACACAAAATTCCCTCGCAGCGAGCCCCGACCCGACACCCCGCTTGCATCCCCTCAACTTATCTCTCGGACATCCGGGGATGCGAATCCTCCTCGGGTGCAAAAGAAGGCCGCTCACCATCCGGGAAGCTCCTGCCGTTGCCGGGCTGTCATCTCTTAGTCAGCTACGATTAAAAAAACCAAACGTCAAGGCCTGAACTTAGCGGCACGTGGCCCACTACAATTCTTGTACTCACCATCTCCTAAGATGGCAGGGGACCTCACGCTGCATGCTTCGGCCGCGCTCCGAGGCCGATGCCACCGTCGCAGGCTATACCTGAGGTAAGAGGAGACAGGCCACGTGGCATTGCTGAAACCTGAGTGGACCCTCGCTCCTCCCTCCCTCCCCGACTCGCCGCAACTCCTCGGCCATTGCCAAAAGCTACCCGGACTGCACCCTCACCTGGAAAAGGTCAAGGCTTTATTGCAGAGCTTGCGATACTTGTGGAGGGGTCACGAGGGCGGCGAGCCGGGTCCGTCGGCCATTCTGCAAGGGGGTTCGGCGTAATGCAAGTGGACCGCCTAAAACGCACAAATGACAATAGATGCTAAGAGCTGCGCCAGAACCTGGCACCCAAGCAAGAACAACTTTTTCTTTCCACCGGCCACTGCTTACCTCGCTCACTCGACACTGACTGCTAAGATCCGGCTTTACCACCTAAAAACAAAGACAGAGAACAATGCTAGAACATAGCCACCCGTTTACACTTGCCCCGCAAACACAAACGGTGACTCACCTTCCTGCGGGAACCCCCTCACCTGGTATGGAGCGCTCCGCCACAGATATAATCGATCTGCGTCTGAAAGAAAGTTAATGATAAAAGTGCTGCATCATGAGAACTTAATGGCTACAGACACCTTATGTCAATCTAGGAATACCATCTAGATGGCAACCACAGCCTACATAACAAATTTCAAGTCCCCGGGCTTTGCCCTATCGCACCTATAACGCCAGACTATGCAGCAGGGCAGAGCAGCTCCGGGCCAAACCCACGCTGGCCCCTGTGACACGGGACGTGACGAACACGGGGGTGCAACACGGAGAGAAACTCCCAGTGAGAAGAACGGCCGCCAGCACCTCGAAGGGCAAAGGAAAAAGACACATGACACAAGAAGCCCAAAAGACGCAGAACACACGATAGACGAGCGACGCGACACGCACCGGGACTGTTCTGTCCTACGCACCTCAGCATTGTGATCAAAAATGAGACTTTCCCGTTATGTGGCCTAAAGGGGCCCTTTCTTGGACAGCCCCGTCTCCAGAGCTAATTCAAAAATCCCTCCGACGAGTCCTGACCCAGCACATCGCTCTCATCCCCTCTGTGAGGCGTAGCCCTCTACTTACCTCTCGGCTGTCCTGGGGATGCAAATCTGCATCAGGTGTGAAAGAAGGCCACCTCGCCATCTGGGAAGTTCCAGCCGTTACCAGGCAGTTGTCTCTTAGTTGGCTACAAGAAAGAGAACCAAACATCAAGGCGTGAACTTAGTGGCACCTCAGCCAGAACCCGACAGTTCCTCCACTCACCATCTCCTAAGAGGGCCGGGCTCCTTGGGGCCGCACGCTTCGGCTGCGCTCCGAGGCTGACGCTATCGTTGCGGCACATACCTGGGTTAAGAGGAGACAAAGTGATGCGGCATCGCTGAAACTTGAGCGGACCCTGGCTCTTCCTTCCTCCCTCCCTCCCCGACTCACCGCAACTCCTCGGCCGTTGCCTTCACATGGAAAAGGTCAAGGCTTCATCGCAGAGTCCCGGTAATACTTGCGGAGAGCTCACGGAGGCAGCGAGCCGGGTCCTTCGGCCGGGCAGCAAGGGGGGGTTCGGTGTAATACTAGCAGACCACCTAAAAGGCACAAACGACAATAGATGTTAAGAGCTGCACCAGAACTTGGCACCCGAGCAATAACCACTTTCTTTCCACCCGTCACGGCTTACCTCGCTCACTTGACATGGACTGCTGAGATCCGGCTTTTCCTCCTAAAAATAAAGACAAAGAACAATTCTGGAACACAGCCACCATTTACCCTTGCCCTACAAACACAAACGGTGACTGACCTTCCCATGGGAACCCGCTCACCCGGTGTGGGGCGCTCTGCCATGGATTTAATCCATCTGCATCTGAAAGATAGTGATGACAAAAGTCAAAGGGTTGCATGAGAACTTAACAGCTCCAGCCATCCTGTGTCAATCTAGGAATACCATCTAGAGGCCAAACTACACTCTACACTACAAATTTCAAGTCCCCGGGCCTTGTCCTATTACATCCATACACCAGGCTGTGCAGCAGGGCAGAGCAGCTCCGGGACAAACCCAAGCAGGCACCCGTGACACAGGAGATGACAAACAAGGGGACGCAACTAGGAGAGAAAACTCTGGGCTAGATGAGCACAAGGACCAAGAGAATGAGGAATTAGATGACCTAGGCAAGACCGGCGGTGAGCCGACAAGGCTCCAAGAACCCTGGCAGAAGAGGACGCTAACAGAAAGACTTAATCCAAGAACCGCAAAGATGGACGCCCGAGAATTGTACGGGCAGAATCCTCTAGCTGTCTTCGCATTCTTACAGGTCCTCATCCCCTATAACGCATCATTATGGTGCACAGCTGTCGATGCAGCTCAGAACAAGACCTGAAAAGACACCCGACTCAACATTGCTAAAGAGACACGATTCTGATGAAGTTCCAAGCTCAAGAGTCAAAGGATCGATGGTATCAGCACCACACTGAGGAACACCAAGAGCAGAGATGCTAAGAATAACGCCCAGCGTTTGCAATGAGCAGCTCAGAGGGCTAAGACAAAAGACCTGTGACACGAGATGCCCAAAAGACAGAGAACACACAATAGACAAGTGACATGCACCAGGACTGCTCTGCCCTGCACACCTGGGCATTGTGATCAAAATTAAGATTTTCCCTTTATGTTGGCCTAAGGGCCCCCTTCTTGGGTATCCCCACCTCCAAACCTGACTCAAAAATCCCTCCTGGCGAGTCCCAACTCGACCCTCTGCTGTCACCCCATCTGTGGGTCACAAGCCTTGACTTATCTCTCAGACGTCTGCCTCGGGCGCAAAAGAAGGCCGCCTCGCCATCCGAGAAGCTCCTGCTGTCACCGGGCTGTTCTCTCTTAGTCGGCTACAACAAAGAAAACCGAACAAACATCAGTGCATGAACTTAGTGGCACCTCAGCCAAAACCCGACAATTCCGCCACTCACCGTCTCCTAATAGGACCAGGGTCCTCGGGCCGCATGCTTTGGCCGCTCTCCGATACTGACACTGTCGTTGCAAGGTATACCTTGATTAGGAGGAGACAAGGTGATGCAGCATTGCTGAGACTTGAGCAGACCCTCACTCCTCCTCCTCCTCCCTGACTCGATGCAACTCCCCAGCCGTTGCCAAAGGCTGCTCAGAAAGACCCTTCGAACGGAAAAAGTGAAGGCTCGGTCGAATAGTCCCATAATATTTTCAGAGGGCTCACAAGGGTGGCGAGTCAGGTCTGGCAGCAAGGAGGCTCGGAGAATACAAGCAGACCACCTAAAACACACAAATGACAACGGATGCTTAGAGCTGTACCAGAACTTGACACCCAAGGAATGACAACTTTTTCTTTCCACCACTCACCACTTACCTTGCTCAACTCACTTTGACTGCTGCTATCCAGCTTAACCTCCTAAAAACAAAGAAAAATGCTGTAAACATAGCCACCATTTACACTCGCCCTGCAAACACAAACTGCAACTCACCTTCCTGCGGGAACCCCCTCACCCAGTGCAGGGGGCTCTGCCACGGATTTAATCTGTCTGCATCTGAAAGAAAGCGATGACAAAAGTCAAAGCGGTGCACAGGAACTTAATAGCTCCAGCCATCCTGTGTCAATCCAGGAATACCATCTTGAGGTCAAACTACACCCTACATTACAAATTTCAAGTCCCCGGGCCCTGTCCTATTACACCTATAGGCCAGGCTGTGCAGCAGGGCAGAGCAGCTCCGGACCAAACCCACACAGGCACCCGTGACACAGATGATGACAAACGAGGGGAAGCGACGAGGAGAGAAAACTCTCGGCGAGAAGAATGACCACAAGCACATCGAAGGGCTAAGGCAGAAGACACAAGACACCCAGTAGAGACAGAACACGCAGGAGACAAGCTACACAACGTGCACTGGGACCGCTCTGCCTGGCTCGCCTCAGCGCTGTGATCAAAGGGGAGACTTTCCCTTTAGGGGGCCTAAAGGGGCCCCTTCTTAGACATCCCCATCTCTGAAGCTGACACAAAATTCCCTCGCAGCGAGCCCCGACCCGACACCCCGCTTGCATCCCCTCAACTTATCTCTCGGACATCCGGGGATGCGAATCCTCCTCGGGTGCAAAAGAAGGCCGCTCACCGTCCGGGAAGCTCCTGCCGTCGCCGGGCTGTTGTCTCTTAGTCAGCTACGATTAAAAAAACCAAACGTCAAGGCCTGAACTTAGCGGCACGTGGCCCACTACAATTCTTGTACTCACCATCTCCTAAGATGGCAGGGGACCTCACGCTGCAAGCTTCGGCCGCGCTCCGAGGCTGATGTCACCGTCGCAGGCTATACCTGAGGTAAGAGGAGACAGGCCACGTGGCATTGCTGAAACCTGAGTGGACCCTCGCTCCTCCCTCCCTCCCCGACTCGCCGCAACTCCTCGGCCATTGCCAAAGGCTACCCGGACTGCACCCTCACCTGGAAAAGGTCAGGGCTTCATCGCAGAGCTTTGCGATACTTGCGGAGGGGTCACGAGGGCGGCGAGCCGGGTCCGTCGGCCATTCTGCGAGGGGGTTCGGCGTAATGCAAGTGGACCGCCTAAAACGCACAAATGACAATAGATGCTAAGAGCTGCGCCAGAACCTGGCACCCAAAGCAAGAACAACTTTTTCTTTCCACCGGCCACTGCTTACCTCGCTCACTCGACACTGACTGCTAAGATCCGGCTTTACCACCTAAAAACAAAGACAGAGAACAATGCTAGAACATAGCCACCCGTTTACACTTGCCCCGCAAACACAAACGGTGACTCACCTTCCTGCGGGAACCCCCTCACCTGGTATGGAGCGCTCCACCACAGATATAATCGATCTGCGTCTGAAAGAAAGTTAATGATAAAAGTCAAAGTGCTGCATGAGAACTTAATGGCTACAGACACCTTATGTCAATCTAGGAATACCATCTAGATGGCAACTACAGCCTACATAACAAATTTCAAGTCCCCGGGCTTTGCCCTATCGCACCTATAACGCCAGACTATGCAGCAGGGCAGAGCAGCTCCGGGCCAAACCCACGCTGGCCCCTGTGACACGGGACGTGACGAACACGGGGGTGCAACACGGAGAGAAACTCCCAGTGAGAAGAACGGCCGCCAGCACCTCGAAGGGCAAAGGAAAAAGACACATGACACAAGAAGCCCAAAAGACGCAGAACACACGATAGACGAGCGACACGACACGCACCGGGACTGTTCTGTCCTACGCGCCTCAGCATTGTGATCAAAAATGAGACTTTCCCGTTATGTGGCCTAAAGGGGCCCTTTCTTGGACAGCCCCGTCTCCAGAGCTAATTCAAAAATCCCTCCGACGAGTCCCGACCCAGCACATCGCTCTCATCCTCTCTGTGAGGCGTAGCCCTCGACTTACCTCTCGGCTGTCTGGGGATGCAAATCTGCATCAGGTGTGAAAGAAGGCCACCTCGCCATCTGGGAAGTTCCAGCCGTTACCAGGCAGTTGTCTCTTAGTTGGCTACAAGAAAGAGAACCAAACATCAAGGCGTGAACTTAGTGGCACCTCAGCCAGAACCCGACAGTTCCTCCACTCACCATCTCCTAAGAGGGCCGGGCTCCTTGGGGCCGCACGCTTCGGCTGCGCTCCGAGGCTGACGCTATCGTTGCGGCACATACCTGGGTTAAGAGGAGACAAAGCGATGCGGCATCGCTGAAACTTGAGCGGACCCTGGCTCTTCCTTCCTCCCTCCCTCCCCGACTCACCGCAACTCCTCGGCCGTTGCCTTCACATGGAAAAGGTCAAGGCTTCATCGCAGAGTCCCGGTAATACTTGCGGAGAGCTCACGGAGGCAGCGAGCCGGGTCCTTCGGCCGGGCAGCAAGGGGGGGTTCGGTGTAATACTAGCAGACCACCTAAAAGGCACAAACGACAATAGATGTTAAGAGCTGCACCAGAACTTGGCACTCGAGCAATAACCACTTTCTTTCCACCCGTCACGGCTTACCTCGCTCACTTGACATGGACTGCTGAGATCCGGCTTTTCCTCCTAAAAATAAAGACAAAGAACAATTCTGGAACACAGCCACCATTTACCCTTGCCCTACAAACACAAACGGTGACTGACCTTCCCATGGGAACCCGCTCACCCGGTGTGGGGCGCTCTGCCATGGATTTAATCCATCTGCATCTGAAAGATAGTGATGACAAAAGTCAAAGGGTTGCATGAGAACTTAACAGCTCCAGCCATCCTGTGTCAATCTAGGAATACCATCTAGAGGCCAAACTACACTCTACACTACAAATTTCAAGTCCCCGGGCCTTGTCCTATTACATCCATACACCAGGCTGTGCAGCAGGGCAGAGCAGCTCCGGGACAAACCCAAGCAGGCACCCGTGACACAGGAGATGACAAACAAGGGGACGCAACTAGGAGAGAAAACTCTGGGCTAGATGAGCACAAGGACCAAGAGAATGAGGAATTAGATGACCTAGGCAAGACCGGCGGTGAGCCGACAAGGCTCCAAGAACCCTGGCAGAAGAGGACGCTAACAGAAAGACTTAATCCAAGAACCGCAAAGATGGACGCCCGAGAATTGTACGGGCAGAATCCTCTAGCTGTCTTCGCATTCTTACAGGTCCTCATCCCCTATAACGCATCATTATGGTGCACAGCTGTCGATGCAGCTCAGAACAAGACCTGAAAAGACACCCGACTCAACATTGCTAAAGAGACGCGATTCTGATGAAGTTCCAAGCTCAAGAGTCAAAGGATCAATGGTATCAGCACCACACTGAGGAACACCAAGAGCAGAGATGCTAAGAATAACGCCCAGCGTTTGCAATGAGCAGCTCAGAGGGCTAAGACAAAAGACCTGTGACACGAGATGCCCAAAAGACAGAGAACACACAATAGACAAGTGACATGCACCAGGACTGCTCTGCCCTGCACACCTGGGCATTGTGATCAAAATTAAGATTTTCCCTTTATGTTGGCCTAAGGGCCCCCTTCTTGGGTATCCCCACCTCCAAACCTGACTCAAAAATCCCTCCTGGCGAGTCCCAACTCGACCCTCTGCTGTCACCCCATCTGTGGGTCACAAGCCTTGACTTATCTCTCAGACGTCTGCCTCGGGCGCAAAAGAAGGCCGCCTCGCCATCCGAGAAGCTCCTGCTGTCACCGGGCTGTTCTCTCTTAGTCGGCTACAACAAAGAAAACCGAACAAACATCAGTGCATGAACTTAGTGGCACCTCAGCCAAAACCCGACAATTCCGCCACTCACCGTCTCCTAATAGGGCCAGGGTCCTCGGGCCGCATGCTTTGGCCACTCTCCGATACTGACACTGTCGTTGCAAGGTATACCTTGATTAGGAGGAGACAAGGTGATGCAGCATTGCTGAGACTTGAGCAGACCCTCACTCCTCCTCCTCCTCCCTGACTCGATGCAACTCCCCAGCCGTTGCCAAAGGCTGCTCAGAAAGACCCTTCGAACGGAAAAAGTGAAGGCTCGGTCGAATAGTCCCATAATATTTTCAGAGGGCTCACAAGGGTGGCGAGTCAGGTCTGGCAGCAAGGAGGCTCGGAGAATACAAGCAGACCACCTAAAACACACAAATGACAACGGATGCTTAGAGCTGTACCAGAACTTGACACCCAAGGAATGACAACTTTTTCTTTCCACCACTCACCGCTTACCTTGCTCAACTCACTTTGACTGCTGCTATCCAGCTTAACCTCCTAAAAACAAAGAAAAATGCTGTAAACATAGCCACCATTTACACTCGCCCTGCAAACACAAACTGCAACTCACCTTCCTGCGGGAACCCCCTCACCCAGTGCAGGGGGCTCTGCCACGGATTTAATCTGTCTGCATCTGAAAGAAAGCGATGACAAAAGTCAAAGCGGTGCACAGGAACTTAATAGCTCCAGCCATCCTGTGTCAATCCAGGGATACCATCTTGAGGTCAAACTACACCCTACATTACAAATTTCAAGTCCCCGGGCCCTGTCCTATTACACCTATAGGCCAGGCTGTGCAGCAGGGCAGAGCAGCTCCGGACCAAACCCACACAGGCACCCGTGACACAGATGATGACAAACGAGGGGAAGCGACGAGGAGAGAAAACTCTCGGCGAGAAGAATGACCGCAGGCACATCGAAGGGCTAAGGCAGAAGACACAAGACACCCAGTAGAGACAGAACACACAGGAGACAAGCTACACAACGTGCACTATGACTGCTCTGCCTGGCTCGCCTCAGCGCTGTGATCAAAAGGGAGACTTTCCCTTTAGGGGGCCTAAAGGGGCCTCTTCTTAGACATCCCCATCTCTGAAGCTGACACAAAATTCCCTCGCAGCGAGCCCCGACCCGACACCCCGCTTGCATCCCCTCAACTTATCTCTCGGACATCCGGGGATGCGAATCCTCCTCGGGTGCAAAAGAAGGCCGCTCACCATCCGGGAAGCTCCTGCCGTTGCCGGGCTGTCATCTCTTAGTCAGCTACGATTAAAAAAACCAAACGTCAAGGCCTGAACTTAGCGGCACGTGGCCCACTACAATTCTTGTACTCACCATCTCCTAAGATGGCAGGGGACCTCACGCTGCATGCTTCGGCCGCGCTCCGAGGCCGATGCCACCGTCGCAGGCTATACCTGAGGTAAGAGGAGACAGGCCACGTGGCATTGCTGAAACCTGAGTGGACCCTCGCTCCTCCCTCCCTCCCCGACTCGCCGCAACTCCTCGGCCATTGCCAAAAGCTACCCGGACTGCACCCTCACCTGGAAAAGGTCAAGGCTTTATTGCAGAGCTTGCGATACTTGTGGAGGGGTCACGAGGGCGGCGAGCCGGGTCCGTCGGCCGTTCTGCGAGGGGGTTCGGCGTAATGCAAGTGGACCGCCTAAAACGCACAAATGACAATAGATGCTAAGAGCTGCGCCAGAACCTGGCACCCAAGCAAGAACAACTTTTTCTTTCCACCGGCCACTGCTTACCTCGCTCACTCGACACTGACTGCTAAGATCCGGCTTTACCACCTAAAAACAAAGACAGAGAACAATGCTAGAACATAGCCACCCGTTTACACTTGCCCCGCAAACACAAACGGTGACTCACCTTCCTGCGGGAACCCCCTCACCTGGTATGGAGCGCTCCGCCACAGATATAATCGATCTGCGTCTGAAAGAAAGTTAATGATAAAAGTGCTGCATCATGAGAACTTAATGGCTACAGACACCTTATGTCAATCTAGGAATACCATCTAGATGGCAACCACAGCCTACATAACAAATTTCAAGTCCCCGGGCTTTGCCCTATCGCACCTATAACGCCAGACTATGCAGCAGGGCAGAGCAGCTCCGGGCCAAACCCACGCTGGCCCCTGTGACACGGGACGTGACGAACACGGGGGTGCAACACGGAGAGAAACTCCCAGTGAGAAGAACGGCCGCCAGCACCTCGAAGGGCAAAGGAAAAAGACACATGACACAAGAAGCCCAAAAGACGCAGAACACACGATAGACGAGCGACGCGACACGCACCGGGACTGTTCTGTCCTACGCACCTCAGCATTGTGATCAAAAATGAGACTTTCCCGTTATGTGGCCTAAAGGGGCCCTTTCTTGGACAGCCCCGTCTCCAGAGCTAATTCAAAAATCCCTCCGACGAGTCCTGACCCAGCACATCGCTCTCATCCCCTCTGTGAGGCGTAGCCCTCTACTTACCTCTCGGCTGTCTGGGGATGCAAATCTGCATCAGGTGTGAAAGAAGGCCACCTCGCCATCTGGGAAGTTCCAGCCGTTACCAGGCAGTTGTCTCTTAGTTGGCTACAAGAAAGAGAACCAAACATCAAGGCGTGAACTTAGTGGCACCTCAGCCAGAACCCGACAGTTCCTCCACTCACCATCTCCTAAGAGGGCCGGGCTCCTTGGGGCCGCACGCTTCGGCTGCGCTCCGAGGCTGACGCTATCGTTGCGGCACATACCTGGGTTAAGAGGAGACAAAGTGATGCGGCATCGCTGAAACTTGAGCGGACCCTGGCTCTTCCTTCCTCCCTCCCTCCCCGACTCACCGCAACTCCTCGGCCGTTGCCTTCACATGGAAAAGGTCAAGGCTTCATCGCAGAGTCCCGGTAATACTTGCGGAGAGCTCACGGAGGCAGCGAGCCGGGTCCTTCGGCCGGGCAGCAAGGGGGGGTTCGGTGTAATACTAGCAGACCACCTAAAAGGCACAAACGACAATAGATGTTAAGAGCTGCACCAGAACTTGGCACCCGAGCAATAACCACTTTCTTTCCACCCGTCACGGCTTACCTCGCTCACTTGACATGGACTGCTGAGATCCGGCTTTTCCTCCTAAAAATAAAGACAAAGAACAATTCTGGAACACAGCCACCATTTACCCTTGCCCTACAAACACAAACGGTGACTGACCTTCCCATGGGAACCCGCTCACCCGGTGTGGGGCGCTCTGCCATGGATTTAATCCATCTGCATCTGAAAGATAGTGATGACAAAAGTCAAAGGGTTGCATGAGAACTTAACAGCTCCAGCCATCCTGTGTCAATCTAGGAATACCATCTAGAGGCCAAACTACACTCTACACTACAAATTTCAAGTCCCCGGGCCTTGTCCTATTACATCCATACACCAGGCTGTGCAGCAGGGCAGAGCAGCTCCGGGACAAACCCAAGCAGGCACCCGTGACACAGGAGATGACAAACAAGGGGACGCAACTAGGAGAGAAAACTCTGGGCTAGATGAGCACAAGGACCAAGAGAATGAGGAATTAGATGACCTAGGCAAGACCGGCGGTGAGCCGACAAGGCTCCAAGAACCCTGGCAGAAGAGGACGCTAACAGAAAGACTTAATCCAAGAACCGCAAAGATGGACGCCCGAGAATTGTACGGGCAGAATCCTCTAGCTGTCTTCGCATTCTTACAGGTCCTCATCCCCTATAACGCATCATTATGGTGCACAGCTGTCGATGCAGCTCAGAACAAGACCTGAAAAGACACCCGACTCAACATTGCTAAAGAGACACGATTCTGATGAAGTTCCAAGCTCAAGAGTCAAAGGATCGATGGTATCAGCACCACACTGAGGAACACCAAGAGCAGAGATGCTAAGAATAACGCCCAGCGTTTGCAATGAGCAGCTCAGAGGGCTAAGACAAAAGACCTGTGACACGAGATGCCCAAAAGACAGAGAACACACAATAGACAAGTGACATGCACCAGGACTGCTCTGCCCTGCACACCTGGGCATTGTGATCAAAATTAAGATTTTCCCTTTATGTTGGCCTAAGGGCCCCCTTCTTGGGTATCCCCACCTCCAAACCTGACTCAAAAATCCCTCCTGGCGAGTCCCAACTCGACCCTCTGCTGTCACCCCATCTGTGGGTCACAAGCCTTGACTTATCTCTCAGACGTCTGCCTCGGGCGCAAAAGAAGGCCGCCTCGCCATCCGAGAAGCTCCTGCTGTCACCGGGCTGTTCTCTCTTAGTCGGCTACAACAAAGAAAACCGAACAAACATCAGTGCATGAACTTAGTGGCACCTCAGCCAAAACCCGACAATTCCGCCACTCACCGTCTCCTAATAGGACCAGGGTCCTCGGGCCGCATGCTTTGGCCGCTCTCCGATACTGACACTGTCGTTGCAAGGTATACCTTGATTAGGAGGAGACAAGGTGATGCAGCATTGCTGAGACTTGAGCAGACCCTCACTCCTCCTCCTCCTCCCTGACTCGATGCAACTCCCCAGCCGTTGCCAAAGGCTGCTCAGAAAGACCCTTCGAACGGAAAAAGTGAAGGCTCGGTCGAATAGTCCCATAATATTTTCAGAGGGCTCACAAGGGTGGCGAGTCAGGTCTGGCAGCAAGGAGGCTCGGAGAATACAAGCAGACCACCTAAAACACACAAATGACAACGGATGCTTAGAGCTGTACCAGAACTTGACACCCAAGGAATGACAACTTTTTCTTTCCACCACTCACCAGCTTACCTTGCTCAACTCACTTTGACTGCTGCTATCCAGCTTAACCTCCTAAAAACAAAGAAAAATGCTGTAAACATAGCCACCATTTACACTCGCCCTGCAAACACAAACTGCAACTCACCTTCCTGCGGGAACCCCCTCACCCAGTGCAGGGGGCTCTGCCACGGATTTAATCTGTCTGCATCTGAAAGAAAGCGATGACAAAAGTCAAAGCGGTGCACAGGAACTTAATAGCTCCAGCCATCCTGTGTCAATCCAGGAATACCATCTTGAGGTCAAACTACACCCTACATTACAAATTTCAAGTCCCCGGGCCCTGTCCTATTACACCTATAGGCCAGGCTGTGCAGCAGGGCAGAGCAGCTCCGGACCAAACCCACACAGGCACCCGTGACACAGATGATGACAAACGAGGGGAAGCGACGAGGAGAGAAAACTCTCGGCGAGAAGAATGACCACAAGCACATCGAAGGGCTAAGGCAGAAGACACAAGACACCCAGTAGAGACAGAACACGCAGGAGACAAGCTACACAACGTGCACTGGGACCGCTCTGCCTGGCTCGCCTCAGCGCTGTGATCAAAGGGGAGACTTTCCCTTTAGGGGGCCTAAAGGGGCCCCTTCTTAGACATCCCCATCTCTGAAGCTGACACAAAATTCCCTCGCAGCGAGCCCCGACCCGACACCCCGCTTGCATCCCCTCAACTTATCTCTCGGACATCCGGGGATGCGAATCCTCCTCGGGTGCAAAAGAAGGCCGCTCACCGTCCGGGAAGCTCCTGCCGTCGCCGGGCTGTTGTCTCTTAGTCAGCTACGATTAAAAAAACCAAACGTCAAGGCCTGAACTTAGCGGCACGTGGCCCACTACAATTCTTGTACTCACCATCTCCTAAGATGGCAGGGGACCTCACGCTGCAAGCTTCGGCCGCGCTCCGAGGCTGATGTCACCGTCGCAGGCTATACCTGAGGTAAGAGGAGACAGGCCACGTGGCATTGCTGAAACCTGAGTGGACCCTCGCTCCTCCCTCCCTCCCCGACTCGCCGCAACTCCTCGGCCATTGCCAAAGGCTACCCGGACTGCACCCTCACCTGGAAAAGGTCAGGGCTTCATCGCAGAGCTTTGCGATACTTGCGGAGGGGTCACGAGGGCGGCGAGCCGGGTCCGTCGGCCATTCTGCGAGGGGGTTCGGCGTAATGCAAGTGGACCGCCTAAAACGCACAAATGACAATAGATGCTAAGAGCTGCGCCAGAACCTGGCACCCAAAGCAAGAACAACTTTTTCTTTCCACCGGCCACTGCTTACCTCGCTCACTCGACACTGACTGCTAAGATCCGGCTTTACCACCTAAAAACAAAGACAGAGAACAATGCTAGAACATAGCCACCCGTTTACACTTGCCCCGCAAACACAAACGGTGACTCACCTTCCTGCGGGAACCCCCTCACCTGGTATGGAGCGCTCCACCACAGATATAATCGATCTGCGTCTGAAAGAAAGTTAATGATAAAAGTCAAAGTGCTGCATGAGAACTTAATGGCTACAGACACCTTATGTCAATCTAGGAATACCATCTAGATGGCAACTACAGCCTACATAACAAATTTCAAGTCCCCGGGCTTTGCCCTATCGCACCTATAACGCCAGACTATGCAGCAGGGCAGAGCAGCTCCGGGCCAAACCCACGCTGGCCCCTGTGACACGGGACGTGACGAACACGGGGGTGCAACACGGAGAGAAACTCCCAGTGAGAAGAACGGCCGCCAGCACCTCGAAGGGCAAAGGAAAAAGACACATGACACAAGAAGCCCAAAAGACGCAGAACACACGATAGACGAGCGACACGACACGCACCGGGACTGTTCTGTCCTACGCGCCTCAGCATTGTGATCAAAAATGAGACTTTCCCGTTATGTGGCCTAAAGGGGCCCTTTCTTGGACAGCCCCGTCTCCAGAGCTAATTCAAAAATCCCTCCGACGAGTCCCGACCCAGCACATCGCTCTCATCCTCTCTGTGAGGCGTAGCCCTCGACTTACCTCTCGGCTGTCTGGGGATGCAAATCTGCATCAGGTGTGAAAGAAGGCCACCTCGCCATCTGGGAAGTTCCAGCCGTTACCAGGCAGTTGTCTCTTAGTTGGCTACAAGAAAGAGAACCAAACATCAAGGCGTGAACTTAGTGGCACCTCAGCCAGAACCCGACAGTTCCTCCACTCACCATCTCCTAAGAGGGCCGGGCTCCTTGGGGCCGCACGCTTCGGCTGCGCTCCGAGGCTGACGCTATCGTTGCGGCACATACCTGGGTTAAGAGGAGACAAAGCGATGCGGCATCGCTGAAACTTGAGCGGACCCTGGCTCTTCCTTCCTCCCTCCCTCCCCGACTCACCGCAACTCCTCGGCCGTTGCCTTCACATGGAAAAGGTCAAGGCTTCATCGCAGAGTCCCGGTAATACTTGCGGAGAGCTCACGGAGGCAGCGAGCCGGGTCCTTCGGCCGGGCAGCAAGGGGGGGTTCGGTGTAATACTAGCAGACCACCTAAAAGGCACAAACGACAATAGATGTTAAGAGCTGCACCAGAACTTGGCACTCGAGCAATAACCACTTTCTTTCCACCCGTCACGGCTTACCTCGCTCACTTGACATGGACTGCTGAGATCCGGCTTTTCCTCCTAAAAATAAAGACAAAGAACAATTCTGGAACACAGCCACCATTTACCCTTGCCCTACAAACACAAACGGTGACTGACCTTCCCATGGGAACCCGCTCACCCGGTGTGGGGCGCTCTGCCATGGATTTAATCCATCTGCATCTGAAAGATAGTGATGACAAAAGTCAAAGGGTTGCATGAGAACTTAACAGCTCCAGCCATCCTGTGTCAATCTAGGAATACCATCTAGAGGCCAAACTACACTCTACACTACAAATTTCAAGTCCCCGGGCCTTGTCCTATTACATCCATACACCAGGCTGTGCAGCAGGGCAGAGCAGCTCCGGGACAAACCCAAGCAGGCACCCGTGACACAGGAGATGACAAACAAGGGGACGCAACTAGGAGAGAAAACTCTGGGCTAGATGAGCACAAGGACCAAGAGAATGAGGAATTAGATGACCTAGGCAAGACCGGCGGTGAGCCGACAAGGCTCCAAGAACCCTGGCAGAAGAGGACGCTAACAGAAAGACTTAATCCAAGAACCGCAAAGATGGACGCCCGAGAATTGTACGGGCAGAATCCTCTAGCTGTCTTCGCATTCTTACAGGTCCTCATCCCCTATAACGCATCATTATGGTGCACAGCTGTCGATGCAGCTCAGAACAAGACCTGAAAAGACACCCGACTCAACATTGCTAAAGAGACGCGATTCTGATGAAGTTCCAAGCTCAAGAGTCAAAGGATCAATGGTATCAGCACCACACTGAGGAACACCAAGAGCAGAGATGCTAAGAATAACGCCCAGCGTTTGCAATGAGCAGCTCAGAGGGCTAAGACAAAAGACCTGTGACACGAGATGCCCAAAAGACAGAGAACACACAATAGACAAGTGACATGCACCAGGACTGCTCTGCCCTGCACACCTGGGCATTGTGATCAAAATTAAGATTTTCCCTTTATGTTGGCCTAAGGGCCCCCTTCTTGGGTATCCCCACCTCCAAACCTGACTCAAAAATCCCTCCTGGCGAGTCCCAACTCGACCCTCTGCTGTCACCCCATCTGTGGGTCACAAGCCTTGACTTATCTCTCAGACGTCTGCCTCGGGCGCAAAAGAAGGCCGCCTCGCCATCCGAGAAGCTCCTGCTGTCACCGGGCTGTTCTCTCTTAGTCGGCTACAACAAAGAAAACCGAACAAACATCAGTGCATGAACTTAGTGGCACCTCAGCCAAAACCCGACAATTCCGCCACTCACCGTCTCCTAATAGGGCCAGGGTCCTCGGGCCGCATGCTTTGGCCACTCTCCGATACTGACACTGTCGTTGCAAGGTATACCTTGATTAGGAGGAGACAAGGTGATGCGGCATTACTGAGACTTGAGCAGACCCTCACTCCTCCTCCTCCTCCCTGACTCGATGCAACTCCCCAGCCGTTGCCAAAGGCTGCTCAGAAAGACCCTTCGAACGGAAAAAGTGAAGGCTCGGTCGAATAGTCCCATAATATTTTCAGAGGGCTCACAAGGGTGGCGAGTCAGGTCTGGCAGCAAGGAGGCTCGGAGAATACAAGCAGACCACCTAAAACACACAAATGACAACGGATGCTTAGAGCTGTACCAGAACTTGACACCCAAGGAATGACAACTTTTTCTTTCCACCACTCACCGCTTACCTTGCTCAACTCACTTTGACTGCTGCTATCCAGCTTAACCTCCTAAAAACAAAGAACAATGCTGTAAACATAGCCACCATTTACACTCGCCCTGCAAACACAAACTGCAACTCACCTTCCTGCAGGAACCCCCTCACCCAGTGCAGGGGGCTCTGCCACGGATTTAATCTGTCTGCATCTGAAAGAAAGCGATGACAAAAGTCAAAGCGGTGCACAGGAACTTAATAGCTCCAGCCATCCTGTGTCAATCCAGGAATACCATCTTGAGGTCAAACTACACCCTACATTACAAATTTCAAGTCCCCGGGCCCTGTCCTATTACACCTATAGGCCAGGCTGTGCAGCAGGGCAGAGCAGCTCCGGACCAAACCCACACAGGCACCCGTGACACAGATGATGACAAACGAGGGGAAGCGACGAGGAGAGAAAACTCTCGGCGAGAAGAATGACCACAAGCACATCGAAGGGCTAAGGCAGAAGACACGAGACACCCAGTAGAGACAGAACACGCAGGAGACAAGCTACACAACGTGCACTGGGACCGCTCTGCCTGGCTCGCCTCAGCGCTGTGATCAAAGGGGAGACTTTCCCTTTAGGGGGCCTAAATGGGCCCCTTCTTAGACATCCCCATCTCTGAAGCTGACACAAAATTCCCTCGCAGCGAGCCCCGACCCGACACCCCGCTTGCATCCCCTCAACTTATCTCTCGGACATCCGGGGATGCGAATCCTCCTCGGGTGCAAAAGAAGGCCGCTCACCGTCCGGGAAGCTCCTGCCGTCGCCGGGCTGTTGTCTCTTAGTCAGCTATGATTAAAAAAAACCTGTCAAGGCCTGAACTTAGTGGCACGTGGCCCACTACAATTCTTGTACTCACCATCTCCTAAGATGGCAGGGGACCTCACGCTGCATGCTTTGGCCGCGCTCCAAGGCCGATGTCACCGTCGCAGGCTATACCTGAGGTAAGAGGAGACAGGCCACGTGGCATTGCTGAAACCTGAGTGGACCCTCGCTCCTCCCTCCCTCCCCGACTCGCCGCAACTCCTCGGCCGTTTCCAAAAGCTACCCGGACTGCACCCTCACCTGGAAAAGGTCAAGGCTTCATCGCAGAGCTTTGCGATACTTGCGGAGGGGTCACGAGGGCGGCGAGCCGGGTCCGTCGGCCATTCTGCAAGGGGGTTCGGCGTAATGCAAGTGGACCGCCTAAAACGCACAAATGACAATAGATGCTAAGAGCTGCGCCAGAACCTGGCACCCAAGCAAGAACAACTTTTTCTTTCCACCGGCCACTGCTTACCTCGCTCACTCGACACTGACTGCTAAGATCCGGCTTTACCACCTAAAAACAAAAACAGAGAACAATGCTAGAACATAGCCACCCGTTTACACTTGCCCTGCAAACACAAACGGTGACTCACCTTCCTGTGGGAACCCCCTCACCTGGTATGGAGCGCTCCACCACAGATATAATCGATCTGCATCTGAAAGACAGTGACGATAAAAGTCAAAGTGCTGCATGAGAACTTAACGGCTACAGACACCTTATGTCAATCTAGGAATACCATCTAGATGGCAACTACAGCCTACATAACAAATTTCAAGTCCCCGGGCTTTGCCCTATCGCACCTATAACGCCAGACTATGCAGCAGGGCAGAGCAGCTCCGGGCCAAACCCACGCTGGCCCCTGTGACACGGGACGTGACGAACACGGGGGTGCAACACGGAGAGAAACTCCCAGTGAGAAGAACGGCCGCCAGCACCTCGAAGGGCAAAGGAAAAAGACACATGACACAAGAAGCCCAAAAGACGCAGAACACACGATAGACAAGCAACACGACACGCACCGAGACTGTTCTGTCCTACGCACCTCAGCATTGTGATCAAAAATGAGGCTTTCCCATTATGTGGCCTAAAGGGGCCCTTTCTTGGACATCCCCGTCTCCAGAGCTAATTCAAAAATCCCTCCGACGAGTCCCGACCCAGCACATCGCTCTCATCCCCTCTGTGAGGCGTAGCCCTCCACTTATCTCTCGGAGGTCCGGGGATGCAAATCTGCATCAGGTGTGAAAGAAGGCCACCTCGCCATCTGGGAAGTTCCAGCCGTTGCCAGGCCATTGTCTCTTAGTTGGCTACAAGAAAGAAAACCAAACATCAAGGCGTGAACTTAGTGGCACACCGGCCAAAACCCAACAATTCTTGTACTCACTGTCTCCTAAGATGGCCAGGGCCCTCGGGCCACATGCTCCAGCTGCACTCCGAGTCTGACGCCACCATGACAGGGCATACCTGCGATAAGAGGAGACAAGTCCATATGGCATTGCTGAAACTTGAGGGGACCCTCGCTCCTCCTCCCCCCCTCCCCGACTTGCCGCAAATCATCAGCCATTGCCAAATGCAACATGGAGGGCACCTTCACATGGAAAAGGTCAAGGCTCCGTCACAGAGTCCCATGATACTTCCAACGGGCTCACGATGGCAGTGAGCCAGGTCCATCAGCCGCTAGGCAAGGCGATTCGGCATAAAAAAGTGGACTACCTTAAACATACAAACAACAGATGCTTAGAGCTGCACCGGAATGTGGCAACCATGCAATAACAACTGGTTCTGTCCACCGGTCACTGCTCACCTCACTCATTTGACATTGATCGGTGATACCTGGCTTTACTTCCTAAAAATTAAGACAAAGAACAATCTGGTAACATAGCCACTGTTTACACCTCCCCTGAAAAGCTGAATGACAATGGACCTTCCCGGGGGAGACAGGGCAAAACAAAACGGAAAGGCATGTACCGACATAGGGTCCGAAAGCATCGCGTTGCCGGATTAGTTTCCGTCTGAAACCGCTTGACCGTGACCTCTTTCCACAAGGGCCGCTGTCATATTGGACCAGTGGTTGGAATGCTTCAGACCACCTGTAAAACACAAAAAAACAAAGGATGCTTATAGTTTTAACACTAACACATTAAAACTCCGGTAACATCCGGCTCTGTGCTGGAATCAATACTCATCTCAGTCACCGATACTCATCTGGCTCATGGTGCCCCCGGTACCAGTACCTGGCCGTACCAAGCGCTTCGCATCTTCTAATGAAACAAAGAGCCAAACAATGGGGTAAGCATTGAAGAAAGTCAGGCTGGAGCTTGGGCTTCAGGTGCCAACCCACCTCATTGCTGTGCTCCTCTGGCCTCCTCCATTTGTATCTGGTTTACATCCTATCCCTCTGCAAAAAAAATTATTTGTCAAAGTCACTCAGGCACACAGGGAAAGCTTAGCCTTCCCCAAGTTCTCATTTCTCCAATCAAACCATCTAGGAGCCGTAAACAGCGTGCATTAAAACAAAGGACTAGAAAACTGCGAGACACTGCAGTACCTCTCCCATGCCTCCAACAAACCTCGCATGAACTGGCTGCGATTGCTCCATCTGAGGTGTGGCTCAGGTGGCCAAACAAAGCAAAAAGTTCCCCGTAAAGTCTTCTTTCTACTCCACCTACCCCCCCAGTCTACTCCACAGGGCAGAGCAGTTTCAGGCTAAACACAAACTCAAACGACACATTATGCTACAAACAGTGTAACACTAGGATGATAAAAAAAGCTCTCGGGAAGAAGAATAATGGCAAGGACCGAGACAACAGCCAAAGAGATGACTGATGGTATGGCGATGGTGGAGGCTCTAAGGAGCAGAAGAAAAAAACTGTAACAGTGACCTGTGAGAAGGACTGTCGGTCACAACGATCAAGATGGCTGCGAGACAATGCTACATTCAGAACGTTCCCCATATCCTTACAGTCTGACAAGCCCCAGGACACGACATCTCACGGCTGCAAAGGATGGATGGCAATAGAGCCAGGAACAAGGCCTCAAAAGGCACCTGACTCAACGCTTCTGAGATGCGATTCCAAGATGTGATTCCAAGATGTAGCTGAGCCCGCCGGTAAAAGAACAAATTATATCGGCATCATGCCGAGAAGTACAAATATTCAAGAACCTAGAGATGGCAGCCAATGCTTGTGATAAGGCCCTCAAGGCGAAAAGGCAAAGATATCTGATCCAAGGGATCCCAAAAGCATGCTAGACAGCACAAGACTGACAGGAACTGCTCTGCATGTCCTGTGGTTGCAATCAAAAGTAGAGCTGCTCTCTTTAGCTGTCCAAAAAAGCCCCTTAAAGGACATTCCCTTTCCCCTCTGCTAATTTTTAAATCTCTCCCAGGAATTTCTAACCCGCTGCTCTGCTGGCATCCCATCCCCAGGTTGTGGCCCCCAACTTATCTTTCAAATGATCCGCGATGTGCATCCGCATTGGATGCGAAATAAATCTGCCTCGGCCATCTCGGAAGGCCCCGCAATTGCTGGTTAGCCTCTTGTATAAAAAAGAGCCAAAATCAATAGACGAGTTTAGGAGCACATGGGCCAAATCCCAACAAGTCAGCCGCTCGCTCGCTCCTAAGTGCACCTAGGTCCTCAAGTCTCTGGCTTTAGCCCATATCAAGGCTGTGGCTGTTATTATGACGGGCACCTGCATTAGCGAGAGACAAAGTTACGAGGCATTTCTGTGAGCGCAGTGGATGCGTTTGTGGGCCGTAAGACGCACGTAAATGCACCTGCTGCACGTGTAGAAAAGCTTTACTGGGCCCCAAATGGACACTGTTTCCTACTGTGCTGCCTTCAAAACCTCCCCACGGTAACCCCTAGTCCAATACCCTGCACACCCCTCCCTCTCCCAGTCACAATCCTTGACTTACCTATTAGAAGCCTCGATCTCAGTCATCATCTTTGACATGGGGCAAATCCCTTTTGGGACACAATGCATTTGCTGAAAAAAATTGAAGTATCCCACTCAACGCAATCTGGAATTGCAGGAAGTTACACAACTCCTAAAAAAAATACAAGAACAAAAACAGAAATCGCAAAAGCACCTTATCACCCCTGAATGCACAACCAAAAATTGTGAACTTATATACTCTCTGTGTTCAATGCTATCTTCTTCACAGTGCCTTCAAGGTCTCTGATGCTTTAGACACCAAAAGCACCTACTGAAAACAAGCTAAGATAAGCCGAAAGATCCCTTTCATTGAAATAAGAGAAAAGCTCTTGTCACAGTCACTCCCAGGGAGAGAATGAAGCCCTTTGCCAAAGGCTGGGGTTGATATAGCTCTGGCCGGGCCCACCTCTCAATCCCACAATGCCCGGGAAAAGGGAGAAGGCAAATACCGCAAGGTATAAAAGCCCTTGGAGGAGCAGTGGTCATTTGGCTCCTCTGACTTAAATTCGAGATGAGTAAAGGGCTCAATAGAGAAGAAAACTCTTCA
Source organism: Corvus moneduloides (assembly GCF_009650955.1). Lineage (NCBI taxonomy): Eukaryota > Metazoa > Chordata > Aves > Passeriformes > Corvidae > Corvus > Corvus moneduloides. The sequence goes on from NC_045511.1 coordinate 101,207, forward strand.
GGGAAATGATGACACTTTCTTTTCTGCTTCAACAACATCAAGCAAAAGGGCAGAAAACCGGTAAGAAATAAAACATTGTGTTTTGGCAGCACAGCTAGATAACTTGGATAATTTGTTCCTAACTTGGATAAATATTCCCTAGTGATTAATAAGTAGTATTCCATAATGTGACTAAGTAAGGTAGAGAAGAATAGTAATTGTATGAATGATGTAACTCTCCTTGGGATCTCTAATTAGGGCTATATACATTATAAATAAAAACAAGAAAAATTAATGCACTCCCAGGTGGCATTAGGGTTACATCTGTGCCAGATTCGCTCCCATATGACATTTGGTACCAGGGCTCGGGTAGGAGCACCCTGAAATGCAGATTTAAATCCTTAAAATGCTCAAAAAGGGAGAGCTTCCTTCAATTGAACTCCTTACAATGAGGGAATGGGGGGCAGTTACCTCCACTTAAACTGATACAGTGGCAAATAAATGGCTTCTCCCCTTCAATTTAGTCCCCTAAACTATTGGGAAAAGAGGGGTTTCCTCACTTTAAATCTCTCCAGTGATGGAAAAAGGGGGATTTTTCCTCAATTCAAACCTTTAAAAAGGAGGGACAACTGGGCTTCCCCCTCCATTTAAACCTTAGGACAATGAAAAGGGGGAAGCTACCCTTAATTCAAACGCATAAAAGAGCATTGTAAAGGTTTTCCCCTTCCATTTAAACTGGAAAGTAATGGACAGTGAGGATTCCCTGTCAATTTATACCCCGATAGCATGGAAAATGCAGGGTTTCTTTCAAATGAGACCATTAAAATGACAGGGGAAGCGGATTCCCCCACAATTTTAACACAGACAATTATGGAAAAGGAAGCTGATTATCTCAATTTAAGCCCCTTTTCTCCTAATAACTCCTCTCTTTTCTGGGGGCACTGGGGAGGGACTGGGGGCTCTGGAGAGGGGCTGATGAGATGAAAGGGACCTCACAGGCTCCCCTGCCTGCTCAAGTGCCGCCCCTTGGCAAAAAGGTTTTTCCCTGGGCATCTTCTTGAAGCAATGTTCTGTACCCAGGTGCATCTGGCCAACTTCCCAGCTCCTGCCAGATGCTGTGACCGTTGTTCCCAGAGGGGCTCTCAAGATGCCTCCGTTGGCCCCTCTCAACTGGCAGCTCCCTGCATAGGTGTGCTCGGGGAACCCTCTGAAAGCAGCCTGTGGCAGGAGCCACCCCCTCCTCATTCTCACTGGTCGCACCTGGGGCTGCTGCATCTTGGAGTGCAGGGATGAGGCAGAGAATGGTCCTGCCGGTTGTTCCCTCCCCTACGCGGGCCATCGTCCACCCCCGAAACACCGGGGTGCCGGGCTTTCCTTTCTGTGGAAAAGGACTGGCCTTCTCATCTGGGTGCCCGTGGCCAAAATTGGGATCCTGCCTTCAAAATTCCGTATGTCCTAGACTTGTAACTACCAAGGAAATTCCCCACAGATCACAAGCAATTACCAGTAATTTTTCTTCCATAATCATTACTGACTTGCGTTTCTGTTGAAGTGTTTGACGCACCCCTTGAGGGGTCGGGGGTTTGGCCGGGTTGTTTATGGCTGATCCTGGCAGGCACACCCATCACCAGTCCACCCTGAATTTCAGTGAAACATTGATATTGTTTATAAATACTCCCTCTGCCTGCTACTTGATCTTTCCTTGTGCATCTGCAGGGAGCAGATTGACTCCATCCTTTGATCCCAACTGCAGCTCTCCGGCCCAAATGCCGGTCCTCACGGACACGATCTAAGCAGAAAACTACTGTGAGTGTTTGCTTTTGAAGTAAAAGTCTTATTGCATCTGGCTGTGCAATTAAAATAAATACCTGTGTTGATGGTCACTGTAAGAAAGCTTTTCAGAGGATAAAATATCCATTTTGACAATGTTGCATTCTTGTAGGTTTGGGAATCCTGCCTGTATAAGACATCTGAAAATTGGTATTTTGCAATTTGATATCTTGAAACAGAGTCATTTTGATATTTTGGAACTTGAGATTCTGCTATTATGAAATGGAAAAAAATTGGTATTTTGGAACCTGGTAGTTTGCAATTTTGAAACAGGGTAACTTTGGTCTTTTGGAATTTGGTAATCTAGTATTTTAAAACTGAGATTTTGAAACCTGGTTTTCTGGTATTTTGAAATTTGGGTTTCTCTTATTTTGAAATAATGTTATTCTAGTATTTTTGAACCTAGTTTTTGGTAGGCTGTTTTTTTAGTATTTTTTAAGATTAGCTTTTAGTATTTTTGTAATCCCAGGGTTTGGTTTTTTTGTAATCTGTGCTTGGCGGGGACCTGGGACATCCTAACTGAGTCTCTTGGCTTCATTTGCTGCCTTCCACTACAATTAACCTGGCCTGGAAACTGTTAAATAGCAGACTAAATGATGAGACGCCTCCTGAAACAAATAAATTGCAGTTAAATGTCTCTTCCTACACTAACACCTGGCCCAGTTTAAATCCATACTTAGCCCTTAATCAGGGGGGATGGGGAAGCAGAGGTTAAATGATTTGCTAAGAAGTTGTTTGTTAAAAGCAATGCATACAACTTGCTCAACACTTATTGCGCCTACCAAAGCAAGATGAGAAGATAGAAGACTATTGATAAAGGGAAGGAATCTTGACCAAAGATCCTGTTTTTAACCTAAAACTAACTCAAACCAGTCTTGAAGTTTAGACTTGGGCCAGGGACATAAAGAGCATGCACATGGAAGCAAGGTGAAAAGTTCAGGATGAGGAAGACCCTTTACTTCATCTGAGGAAGACTCTTATTTCATTCCGGAGACCCCTGCCCACAACCACCAGACAACACCGCGCAAGCGCAACGCAGACATAAATGACTTTTGGGCTCATTGTAATACAAGGCGAGGCTAGGCAATGAATAGGTATAGGCATATTGGGAAACTTAATGAATATGGAACTTGTAACCCGATATATACCAAGCTGAATGCAGCTGTCAGCATGCATGACTTTGGAGGAACTATTCCCCCATGTGTTCCAGCGCTGGAATAAACATACATAAAAAATACTTTACTACTTATTCCAGTAGTGGAATCTTTTCTGCATGTCAGCCTGACTCTTCCTCTCCTCCCATTTCCCACCACTCCGCTCAAGGCTTTCCACACTCACTCTTTTCCTCCCTCAGTGGCATCACAGCGGAACACAGCAAGGTTTTGGCTGGCACTTCAGCTCTCCAAGTTGATCTTATCAAGAACTCTTCTGCTTTTCACTGCACCAGCCACAACAACATTTGCTCACTAAAATAAATGCTTTCCACAATGAACTGAAGGTACAAGGGAACAAGTGCTGCACAGCAATATTTTTCAGCCTGAGGACAAAGAAATACTTTCTAAGGTTTGGATCCTGTTCCAGTGCACCGGAACCAAATCAATCTGCTTCCACTCTGAAAACATCAGCAACACCAAACTGAGCTGCCAGCATGAAGCACCTCACTGTTCCTACCCTGCCTGTGCCTCACACCCTCCTTCGTCGTGTCCTGCTCTACCACGCTACAGACTGCCGGGAGCAAGATTCATCCTTGAGAATCGTCACACTGATATCCTTGAACATTCCAACCTCGATGACAATATTGTAGGAACCTCCTGCATTCCATTCCCTAGTACAGCAACAAGAAAAAGTCCTCACCCACCCTGCATCTTCAAAAAATAGTGTATAAGGTTTAAATAAGCCTTGTGGTTTGAGGGGCACCGTCTGCCTAAAAAGCTCAACTCTGCATCCAGATGAAATGAACACCACAGTTATAAACATATACTATAATATTGGCTTCTCACAAGTATAAAAGTAGATATTATATAATGTTAGAAATGCTTTTTACTGTGTGGATGTAGTTTTCTCTCTTTTTAGCAAGAACGTTAGCAAGTGTGAGCAAGTAAGATAACCTCCAAGCAAACAGAGGATGAGGCCCGAGAAGCTGCTAATCAACACTTTGTCAGGGAACAAAAAGGCCCAAAGGCTACTCCGCCCGAAGAACGGGCAGCCAGGGGAGTCCGAGAGCCGTTATCACCGCTCTGTCCGGAGAGACAAAGAGGCCCAAAGCTGCAATCAGCCCTGACTGACTAGAGAATTAAGAGATCCACCCTACCATCGACTCTTACCTAGCGAGCCCAACCCCAAGAATCAAAAGAAATAAAACCGCAAGGCAGAAGAGTACGCCTGCTCTAAAAAGGCGGAACCAAGGAGTGGCCATGCAGAACAGCTCCGGGAAAAGTTTGAATATTAATAGAGAACAGACGGTAAAAATAGTATAAAAAGGACTCACCTCGAGCATCAGGCGTGCTCTTGGCAGAGCACCAAGGCACCCGGCCATTACCCCTTTGCTTTATTTTATGTGTCTCTTATTGTCTTTATATTAAACCCTTTAAATTCTCACAGGAGAGTGAACCTCGTTTTTCACAATTGGGGGCTCGTCCCGGATCTACACCTCGCCTCCGAAAAGCATGGGAGGATTCAAAAAGTAAGGGTAAGGCGCCTCCCGCCCACATTGGCAGGATCCTTGCTTAGCATCCTCTGGTGCTGTTTGGTGGCAGCAGGGCAACACCCGGAGGACAAGAAAGACACAAAAATAAAGCAAATGAAAGGGAGTGCTCTCAACAAAAATCCCACAGACACTAGAAAAGAAACAGGACCGGTAAGTATTGTCCAAAGAAAGAGGGGGTGGTTACGGGAGATGAGTGTGTGTGAATGAGACGCAGACAGGTTGCCCCCAGATCTGCGAAGCGAGTGTGGTAGTCTGAGTGCCGCAGTTCCGTCTTGTTCGCGAGAATGGCGGCCAGCGAGGAGACGAAGCGAGAGATAAAAAGAGTGAAAATCTCCCAGAGTGACTGGGACAGGGTCCCAGGGAAGGGGTTGCAAAGTGGGAGCTATCCCCCCCCCCATATGCTGGGTTGAGGAAAACTCCAAGAGCACCCAGGGTCTAAAGTTACCCCAAGAGAATTTGGGGTTGGATGCTAGCAGTGCTGGGTTGAGGGAAATCCAAGAACACCCAGAATCCTAAGGATTATATCATACCCATGGGTGGATACTAACAAGTGACTTGAAAAAGGTACCTTATTATTCTATTGTGAGTAAGAATAAGTAAGTGAACAAATAGTAAAAAAGAGTGAATGCGTGAATGAAAAACTGTGTAATTAGAAGTTAACTTTGTTTTTGGGGAAGGTGGGCTATAATAATTTTTTTTTTGTTTTTGTACTGTGAAAGGGTGGGTAGTATTTTACAGCAGTGAAGATTGGTGTTTTAAAAGAATGAATTAGTATTTCAAAGGGGGGGATAAATCGGTATTTTAAGTAAGTTAGAATAGAGAACTCCTGGAAAAATGGGACAACAACCTAGTAAATTAAGTTCAAATTATAAAAGGGTGCCAGAGGATATACCCCAAGACAGTCCCCTCGGGGTCAAACGCACAAACTGGGAAACTGATCCTTCTACAAAAGGAAAAGGTAAAGTAAAAATGATTCAATTCTGCATGAAAGAGTGGGTAAAAAAAGAAATCAGATCTGATCATGTGTACTGGCCAAAATATGGGCCTGATGAGGCATGGATTTGCTAGGCTCTAAATGTATTTGTAAATTCAAAAGAGCCATCTCACCCTGAGGAGGGAGAATATGCTTCTTGCTAGACAGGAATTACAAAACCTCTGGGAACCAAAGTCTTAAAAATATCAGAAACCCCAGAGGAGAAGCAAACAGAAGAGAAAAAAGGCTGGGACCCTTTAGAAGTATTGCCTCTACCACCAGTATCAGAGGCTGCCCCCCCTCCCCCCGGCTCCGGGGTTTCCCCTGCCAGCCACCTCTCCGCTCGCACCGGGGGCCTTTCCCCCAGCAGCCTTCCCGCCTCAATGGAGTTGGGGGGGAGCCCTGCCCTCGCCCATGCCAGGGATCCCACCCTTCCCATATATCTCGAGAATCCCAGCACCCTCGATTGAATCAAGGGAAACGTCACACGTGCTGGCTTCAGCCCCCACCTCTCCTGCCTTGCGAAACCCAGCTTCAGCACTGGTCCCCGCCTCTTGCGCTCCGGAATATTTGGCTTCCCTGCCATACCTCACCCCCACCCTCTGCACCTCAGAATATTCGGCTTCAGCGCCAGACTCTGAATCTGCCCCTCCTCCCCAGGAGAGTTCAGTGCTTTCTTCCCAAATAAACCCTCTTCTTAATGAAGGAGCACCATACCAGAATACAAGAGGTGCCATTAAGGCTCAGAGGCAGCCCAACAATCCCTCCATTGCTAAACAAACAGAGTGAAGCTGAGAAATTCATTTATTTCCATTAAGAGAAGTACCTATGGGAGGAGGGGGAACCGGCTTTGTGAATGCCCCTCTAACCTCTACAGAGGTTAGGAATTTCAAAAAAGAAATTACAGGACTATTAGAAGACCCCATAGGTACAGCCGAACAGTTGGATCAGTTCTTAGGTCCCAACATTTTCACTTGGGAAGAAATGCAATCAATAATGAAAATAATATTCTCCCAAGAAGAAATGATTAGAATTGCTAGAATAAAAATTTGGGAAAGAGAAAATCAACAAGGTCCACCCAGGGATCAGAAAATGCCCATTACACCACCTAACTGGAACCAAAATGATGAAGCTGGGAGGGCACATATGAATGATTATCATAATTTGATAATCAAGGGAATAAAAGAGGGGGCACCCCGAGGACAAAATGTCAGAAAGGCCTTTGAGGGGCAGCAAGGGAAGGAAGAAACCCCGACAGTAGCTGGAGAGGCTCCAAAAGAATATGAAACAATATTCTGGGATAGACCCAGAGTCCATAGCAGGGCAAGCCCTGCTAAGAGTTAACTTTGTCACTCATGCCTGGCCAGATATTAAGAAAAAATTGGAAAAAATAGAAGACTGGTACGAGAAACCATTACAGGACCTAGTAAGGGAAGCTCAAAAGATATATGTCCAGAGGGATGAAGAAAAAGCCAAAGTGGAAGCAAAGATCATGATAGCCACTATGCGAGAAAGTACCTTTCAAAAAAATCTAAATCAAAAGCCCTCAGGTAACACTCCTAAACATTCAGGGTTCAGAAATGGTGGAAGGGAGAAAAATAAAACTTCAGCATGGTCAAGATTCCAAGAACAACCCAGGAATGCCTGTTTCTATTGCGAGGAGGAGGGGCATTATAAAAGAGAATGCCCCCACCTGAGGAGGGATCTGAAAATATTTCAAGAGACACACACAGAATAAAAATAGGGAAGTCATGGGCTCTATTTTTTTGGGGGATAAATACCATCTGGAGCCTTTGATAACTTTAAAAGTAGGTCCCCAAGAGGAAGTATTAGAATTTATAGTTGACACTGGGGCAGAAAGGACTTGTGCGATGAATATTCCAAAAGGGTGTGATATAAGTAATGATGTGGTAAAAGTAACGGGAGCAAAGGGGGAAGGATTTAAGGTCCCTGTCATTAAAGATGTGGTTATTGAAGGGGAAACAAAAATAGGGGTAGGGGATGTTTTGTCAGTTCCTGGGGCTGGCAGCAATTTATTGGGAAGGGATTTACAAATCCAGCTGGGGATTGGAGTCATACCAGAAGAAGGGAAAACGACGGCCAAAGTGTTAAAACTTAGCCAAGAAGATGAAAGAAAAATTAACAGAGAGATCTGGGCTAGGGAAGGGAATAGGGGTGGACTAGATATTGACCCCATAAGGGTCACAATTGAAAAAGAAGAATGTCCCATTCGTGTACGTCAGTACCCTATATCTTTAGAAGGGAGAAAAGGCTTAAAACCAGTAATAGAAGAATTAATAAAGGATGGGACACTAGAACCTTGTAAATCCCCTCATAATACCCCTATTCTCCCAGTGAAGAAATCTGATGGAAATTATAGATTAGTGCAAGATTTAAGAGAAGTAAACAAAAGAACACGGGCCTGCTACCCTATGGTTCCTAATCCCTACACTCTTTTAAGCAAAAATCCACCTCAACATCAGTGGTTTAGTGTGGTGGATCTTAAAGATGCCTTTTGGGCCTGCCCACTGGCAGAGGAAAGCCGAAATATTTTTGCCTTTGAATAGGAAGATCCAAACACAAGGGGAAAAGAACCAATTGAGGTGGTCCAAACTGCCACAGGGGTATTGTGAGGCCCCAAATTTATTTGGGCAAGCCTTGGGAGAACTATTACAAACCTTCCCCACTCCCCCAGGAATATAAATTATCCAATATGTAGATGATCTTCTAATATCAGGAGAAAGTGAAATTAAAGAAGCTACTATAAAGCTTCTAAATTTTCTTGAGGAAAAGCGACTAAGGGCATCAAAAAGGAAATTACAGTTTGTGGAATCAGAAGTAAAATATCTCAGCCACCTGATAAGCAAAGGTAGCCGAAAACTAAGTCCTGAAAGAATTACAGGGATTTTATCCCTCCCTACTCCCTCTTCAAAGAAGGAGGTTAAAAGACTGCTGGGGCTACTGAGATATTGCAGACTATGGATTAAAGGATATACACAAGCAGTAAAATTTTTATATGAAAAATTAACAGGGGGAGACAATATACAATGGACCAAAAATGATGATGATAAATTAGAAAAACTGCAGTTGAAACTAGCCTCGGTACCAGCCCTAAGCTTACCCTCACTAGAAAAACCCTTTCATTTATATGTGAATGCAGAAAATGGAGTAGCTCATGGTGTATTAGTCCAGGAATGGGGAGGAGTGAGAAGACCAATAGCTTCTTTATCTAAATTATTGGACCCAGTAAGCCGTGGCTGGCCAGTATGCATTCAAGCCATAGCAGCTACTGCTATTTCGGTGGAGGAGAGCCATAAGCTCACCTTTGGAAGTAAACTGATTGTATACACACCCCATGCGGTCCAAAATGTGCTAAATCAAAAAGCTGAAAAATGGTTAACAGACTCCAGGATATTAAAACATGAAGCAATTCTGATTGACAGTAATGATCTAACTATAGAAACAAGCAAAAGCCTTAATGCTGCCCAATTCCTGTATGGGGAACCAAAAGATAACCTGGCACATGATTGCTTGGAAATTATTCAATACCAAACAAAATTTCAGGAAGATCTAGCAGAACAAGCCCTCTTAGAAGGGGAAAGAATATATGTGGATGGTTCATCCAGATGCTTGCAAGGAAAAAGAATGTCAAGATATACCTTAGTCGATGGGATAAATATGCAGACCATCGAAAAAGGAAAACTACCTTCAAATTGGTCGGCGCAATCTTGTGAATTGTACGCTCCAAAGAGAGCACTGGAGCATTTAGCACACAAAAAGGGGACCATCTATACTGATTCAAAGTATGCCTTTGGGGTAATACATACCTTTGGAAAGATCTGGGAAGAAAGGGGTTTACTAAATTCAAAGGGGAAGGAACTGATACATGAAGGCCTGATTTCAGAAGTTCTGGAGGCATTAAAATTGCCTGAAGAAATAGCCATAGTGCATATCAAAGGACACCAAAAAGGGATGACCCCAGAAATAAGAGGGAATAATCTAGCAGACCACGAAGCCAAAGATGCAGCAGAAAATGGGACTAAACGAATTATGTTAATCCTGACCCCAGAAAGGGGAGAATTGGAAATCCCCAAATTTAGTAAAGAAGAAGAAAAGGAATTATTTAAGATAGGGGGAGAACAAGATCAATCTGGAAAATGGAAACTCCCTGATGGGAGACAGTTACTTAATAAGCCACTCACTAAGAGAATATTAGAAGATATGCATCAAAAAACTCATTGGGGCACTCTAGCTTTGTGTGATCATTTTCTGAGAAATTATGGGTGTATTAGAATCTTTGGGGTAGCAAAACAAATAACTGGGAACTGTATAACTTGCCAAAGAGTGAATAGGAAAATAATGAGAAAAACAACATTAAGAGGCCGTGAGTTAGCTCTGCGACCATTCCAAAGTATCCAAGTAGATTTCACTGAACTTCCTCAAGTACAGAGATGGAAGTTCCTATTAGTAATAGTAAACCATCTAATTCTTTGGGTAGAAGCAGTTCCTGCTACTAGAGCTACAGCTAACGTAGTATGCAAAACCCTTCTGGAACAAATTATTCCCAGATATGGAATGGTTAATAAAATAGACTCAGATCGAGGAACACATTTTACATCCAAAATCTTACAACAAATAACTCAAGCCTTGGGGATAAAATGGGAATTACATACCCCCTGGCACCCACAAAGTTCAGGCCGAGTAGAAAGAATGAACCAGACTGTGCAAAAAACTTTAACAAAATTAATGATTGAAACTCAAATGTCATGGGTAAAGTGCTTACCTTTGGCTCTGTTGAGAGTCTGAACACAGCCCAGGTCAGACCTGGGAGTATCTCCTTATGAGATGATGTTCGGATTACCCTTCCTTACCACTCAACATGAAACAGCCACTTATGAAGTGGGAGAAGCAAGTGTCAAAAAATATGTCACCACAATTGCCAGAACACTTGAAAATTTGCAGCTGAAAGGAATGATCCCTCAAACCACAACTTTGGAGTTCAAAATTCATAATAGCCATCCAGGGGAATGGGTACTAGTAAAAACATGGAAAGAACAATCTTTGACTCCACAATGGGAGGGTCCTTTTCAGGTACTGCTGACAACTGAGGCCGCAATCCGGACCAAGGAACGAGGGTGGATCCATGCCAGCAGAATCAAAGGACCTGTAAAAGAACCTGAAGAGTGGACTGTAATATCCAAACCAGGTGATACCAAATTGATTCTTAAACGGAGGCCAGGTGGCAATGAACTAGAACAATCTAAATAATCCAAGGGATATGCAAAGAATCACACCTAACTGAGAAGTAAAAGCCAAATTTATATCAGTGGTTTCAAGTGCCCCCTGGACAAATTCTGGGACATCTTGGAGAAGAATATTCTCACTTCAAACGGGAAGGGTTGGGACTGTATCAAACAGGGAACTCTCATGTTCTGATTCTAGCCTGTGATTTGTGTTAAGAAGGGGGAGAATCACAACTTCCATCAGTGCCACATCATATACCCTGTTTGAATTATTCTAACATGGGGCATGCCAGCCAGGTCAAATATAAGTAATTAATCTGTCGGGAAATTAGCATTTCACACCATCAACACCCTAGTTGTAAAGGGTGCCAAGCACAAAATCGACCCCCTATCCAGACAAAATCGTAAGCAACAAAAGCAATAACTTTGCTCTGCAGATGGGAATTACTAGTGCCTGTTGAATGGGAAATACCTAAGATATAATAAGATACTACAGTTAAAAAAAAAAAAAAAAAAAAAAAAGGTGCCAAAAGAAATTTGCCTAAAAGCTACAAAGGAAGTGACAAGGAAATAGAGGGCAAGACCGGGTTGGCCACTGTACTCACCACCGAGAAGATCCAATACACCTGCTATGGGTTGCAACCTCATAGGCAAGGGAGGTGGGAGTATAAGCCATGCCAGACCTCTGTTATTTCTTCTTTTGTCACTTATCCTGGTCCCTTTCGGGACACCGGCAAGACCATGTTACAAATGCTATCGAAAGCTCTACATGGAAAGACACCGGGGCTTCTTTCTTATTACTCATACCCATATCAACAGTCACTGCTATGACTCGTACAAATTAGGTATTTGTATGCATAAAGGGGAAAAATATTGGATTACAGAAAATTTGGGAACAAGTGGAAACAGACTAAGAAGTAATTGTCCAAAAGGAGAAAAATGGATTTGCTTCACAGCTGCCACCAGGGGAACAGTCCAAGATTTGGTAAAAGAACAAGTGGTGAGTAAAAATACAAAGCCAGCACAGCAACCTCACCCTATATTCACCTCACGTCAGGACCTGTATGCAAAGCTTAAACAACAGTTAAAAGAGGAAAAAACCCCAAGGTTAGGAAAAAAACCTGTTTGTGGAATTGGGGGAGAGGATAAGTAAAGAACTTAACATAACCAACTGCTGGGTCTGTGGAGGAGCTTTAATGACAGAAGAATGGCCATGGAAAGGTAGCAGCGCAGGCCCGGTAGAACTCCTTAAACGGAACCGGACAAATATAAGAGGGGGGAACCGACCTGAGGGGTGGATTTTAAGTTCAACAGTGATAGGGGAAGAATGCCTCTGGCAAACTGGGAAAAACTTTCTTAATGAAGTAAAAAACACTCCCTGTAAAAGGTATAAAGTGAGTAACAAAACTTCAATGTAGTGGGTCCCAGAAAAACCAACTTGGTATTGAGCTCAGAAAAAAAGAAGAGACTGTGTATATGATAATGAAATTGGACTCTTTCAGTGTAATGACACAAGGAAAAATCCTTATTTTGGAATCCCAGAAATATCCAAATTTTGGGAGAATATAAATCAACAAGAAAGTAATTATTGGAAAGCACCAGATGGCTTATTTTGGATATGTGGGGAAAGGGCATACCCGAGACTCCCTTCACATTGGAAAGGGAGTTGTACACTAGGAATCATTCAACCAGGGTTTTTCCTTTTACCAGAACCAGAGGGAGATCAATTAGAAATAGCTGTCTATGAAGACTTCAAAAGAAATAAAAGAGATTTGATTGGAGGATTCCAAAAATGGCAAGATGAGGAATGGCCCCCTGAACAAATATTAGAAACACATGGGCCAGCTACCTGGGCACAAGATAGAAGTTGGGGATATCGAACCCCAATTTACATGCTGAATCGTATCATCAGACTCCAAGCTCTTGTAGAAATCATAACCAATGAAACAGCCGGGGCTATGGAATTAATAGTCAGCCAGCAACACCAAACCAGAGGTGCAATATATCAAAATAGGCTGGTTTTAGACTATTTACTGGCTGAAGAAGGGGGTGTATGCAGGAAGTTCAATACATCGGATTGTTGTTTAAAAATCAATGACAATGAGGATGCCGTTCTAGATATCGCCAACAATATCAGAAAAATAGCCCATGTACCGGTCCAAAAATGAGAATCAATGATGACTGCTAACTAGTGGGATGGCATATTGGGGAAAGAATGGTGAAAGAAGCTAGGTTTCTTCCTCTTAGTGCTACAGCTGGTCTAATATTTCTCCCTTGCTTGATCCCCTGCTTTATTCGGCTAATCACCAGCATAGTTCAAGGCATGCAAGTTGTGGCAATGCCTACGGACCCAAAGTTGGCTATGTCTGGAACAGCACAAAAAATTATAGTATTAAAAAGACAAAGTGATATAAAAGACCCTCTCGAAGAAGCCAAATTGATCTGTGAAAAGAACGAACAGACATTAGAAGCCAAGAATTATTGCTCAAGCCAAATGATTTATAAAATAGAAAAAGGGGGGATTGTTATAAACACATACTATAATATTGGCTTCTCACAAGTATAAAAATAGGTATTATATAATGTTAGAAATGCTTTTTGCTGTGTGGATGTAGTTTTCTCTCTTTTTAGCAAGTGTGAGCAAGTAAGATAACCTCCAAGCAAACAGAGGATGAGGCCCGAGAAGCTGCTAATCAACACTTTGTCAGGGAACAAAAGGGCCCAAAGGCTACTCCGCCCGAAGAACGGGCAGCCAGGGGAGTCCGAGAGCCGCTATCACCGCTCTGCCCGGGGGGCCAAAGAGGCCCAAAGCTGCAATCAGCCCTGACTGACTAGAGAATTAAGAGATCCACCCTACCATCGACTCTTACCTAGCGAGCCCAACCCCAAGAATCAAAAGAAATAAAACCGCAAGGCAGAAGAGTACGCCTGCTCTAAAAAGGCGGAACCAAGGAGTGGCCATGCAGAACAGCTCCGGGAAAAGTTTGAATATTAATAGAGAACAGACGGTTAAAAATAGTATAAAAAGGACTCACCTCGAGCATCAGGCGTGCTCTTGGCAGAGCGCCAAGGCATCCGGCCATTACCCCTTTGCTTTATTTTATGTGTCTCTTATTGTCTTTATATTAAACCCTTTAAATTCTCACAGGAGAGTGAACCTCGTTTTTCACACCACAAATAGATCAATGAACAACAGATGCACGGGACACTGTCAGCTTGGACCTCCAATTATCTCCACCCCTGCCGCTGGATTGACACAGCAATGGAAATATGACACCACGAAGGTCTCATGAGAGAGTACAAAATACATGGAACACCGCTTCCAGCAGGCACCCACGTCGGTATTTAAAGGCGTGGCTCAGTTAAAGAGCAATACCAACAAAGTCCCCTGGCAAAAAGCCTGGGGGGTCGGGGTTGGGTTTTTTCCAATCTTCCTTTCAGTGACTTTTGCAGGCAAGCTCTGAAGCGGACAAGCCACAAGTGTCCCCCAGCGTCCTTTGCCGGGACTCGGGCCAGGCTGCCGCCGTTCCACGCTGCGAGGGGACCGGAAAAGCCACGCGACCCACGGCACCAGCGGCACTCGTCGCCCGGGGGCGGCCCCGCGCTCCCGGACCCGGGCGGAGCGCGGCTCCCGGCACGGAAGCGGCTCCTCCGGCAGGCGGGGGCGGCCCCGCGCCGGGAGACCCCCGCTCGCCCCCGGCGCCTGCCGAGCAGCACCGGGCCGAGGGGGACCCGGCGGCGCCCGAGCCCCGCGCACGGAGCGCACGCAGCGGGCGGGACGGCCGGGAGCGGCTCGGCTCCGCGCCTCGTCTCCCGCCTGCCCGCCCTGACAGCGCTCGCCTCGGCTCCGCACGGCTCGGACCGCCGCGGCTCCGTCGGTCCCTGTCGGCAGCCCAGCCCCCAAATTGCCATTCCTTCTCAGAAATTCCCCAGGGTCCAGGAGTGCTCCCACGCAAGACATTGGGGGCCGGGGCACGGGCAAAAGCGCCCTCAAATGCAGCAGCACGCCACGATTTAAACTCTTCAAATGCTGGAAGAGCTGGAGTTCCCTTCAATTTAACCCCTGGAACTGAGGCAACGGGCAGCGTTTACCCCAATTTCAACCAATACAATGTCAAATAAATGGGTTCTCCCCTTCAGCTTAATCCCCTGAAATATCAGAAAGAGAGGGGCTTTCCTCAAATTAAATCTTTCAAATAATGGGAAAAGGGCGACTTTCACCTCAGTTAAAACCCTTAAAAAGCAGGGACAACAGGGCTTCCCCCTCAGCGTAAACCTCAGGATGATGAAAATGCGGGGGGGTTACCCGCAATTCAAACCTCTAAAGTGGCAAGACCCGTGCTCTCCCCTTCCATTTAAAGTGGAACGTGGGAACTCCCTATCAACTGATAACCCTAACACCATAGAAAAGGCAGGTTTTCCTTCAATCAATACCCTTAAAGTTACAAGTGAAGGGGCATCCCCCCAATTTTAACACAGACAATAACGAAAGAGGCATTTCTTCCGTCAATTTACACCCCTTTTGTCCTCGCAACCCCCTTTTTTTTCTGGGGGTACTAGCGCGGGGGGGGGGGGGGGGGGGGAGCGGGCGGGGCGTGTCGAGGGGTTGGCAAGATGAAATCAAAAAGAAAAAGGGGAAAGGAGAAAGATCCCCCTTGCAAATCTACACCGTGGCTCACCTGCTGCTCCCTGGCACAAAGGTTCGTCCCTCGGCACCTCCTTTAAGCAACGCTCCACATCCAAGTGCTCCCCCAGACCCTGGGAGACGCTCTCACCGTCCTTCCGTGAGAGACACCCCCCACCCCCCCAGGAGCCCGGCATAAGCGCCTCTCCTCCAGCATCGCAGTGCAAAAGTGAGCTGAGGAAACCCCTCCTAAAACAACCCCCGGCAGGAGCCGCCCTCTCCTCACCGTCACAGCTCACACCTGGGGCTGCTCTGCCTCCTCATGATCCTAAAGGTTCACCTGGGGCTGTTCTAACCCCTCATCATCCTCACAGCTCACACCCGGGGTTGTTGCCGGTCCCAGGGTGAGGGCAGGTGCAGAAAGGATTTGCTGCCCATTCCCTGAATAGCTCGTTCATTGTCTGCACCTGACACACTGGGTAAGGACACCTCTTCTCCTCCAGGTACCCAAGGATTGGGATTCCACCTCCAAAATTCCATATGTCTGAGGTTAATAATTCCCAAGGTAATTCCCCACTGATCATAAGCAATCGCCTACAATTTTTCCTCTGTTCCAGACTGTGCGTGCGGTCCTGGACATGTCTTCCCAAACCCAGACTGCACGTGCCCTCCCAGACACCTGTTCCCTGTTCCAGACTGCGCATTCAGTCCTGGACAAGGTTCCCAAATCTGGACTGCATGTACAGTCCTGGACATGCGTTCCCGATTCCAGACTCTGTGTGCAACCCCGGATTCATTTTCCCAGGTGCAGACCGTATGTTTGGTCATGGACGATTTTTCCCCATTCTGGACTGCATGTGCGGTCCTGGACGTCTCTTCCCAAATTTTCTGCACGTGCAGTCCCGGACATGTTCTCCCACTGCCAGACTGCGCATTCGGTCCCAGACATGTTTCCCAGTTCCGGACTGCAGGTTTCGTCCTGGACAGGTGTTCCCAATTCTGGACAGTGCGTGCAACCCCGGATCCATTTTCCCAAATCAGGACCATACATTTGGTCATGGACGACTTTTCCCCATTCTGGACTGCACGTGCGGTCCTGGATGTCTCTTCCCAAAATTTGGACTGCATGTGCAGTCTTGCATATGTTTTCCCTGTTTCCGAACTGTGCGTGCAACCCTGGATCCATTTTCCCAGATCCAGTCTGTTTGTTTGGTCATGGACTTGTTTTCCTGTTCTGGACAGCCCGTACGGTTCCAAACGCGTTTTCCCAAATCCAGACTGCACATGAGGTCCCGGACATGTTTTTCAGTTCCGGACTGCATGGGTAATCCCGGATGCCTCTTCCCAAATCTGGACTGTATGTTCAACCCTGAATTTTTTTTATTGATTCCACAATCCCAGTCACATTTTCCAAGATCCGGACCGTATGTTCGGTTCTGGACAATTTGTCCTCATACCGGGTAGCGCATATTGTCCCAGATGCATTTTCCCAAATCTGGACTGCACGTTCAGTCCCAGACATATATTCCCAGTTTTGAACTGCACGTGCTATTAAGGAGCTATTCAATAGGTTTTTCTGTCTCATATGTCACAGGCTGGTTTAAATTTGAACGGAAATCTCAGGCAACTTTTCCCTAAAATTGGGTTAAAGGCAGATTCCCTCACAGAGACACATTTTTGCAGCACTTTGTTAGGAAGCCTGGAGAGCGATAGGATTTGAGCTGCCTTAGACTTGGAAACAAGTCCCTGTTTAGAAGTTTTCAGCAGATTCCTGAAGTTCTCCTGAGATCCAGCCTGGGGAAATGGGCAGGGAGTCCTCTGCACTAGGCACAGCTTTTTTCCCCGGAGAGATGCTCCAGCAGCACTTGGTGGTGAGTGTTGGGGATCAATGCACAGGAAGGCTTAAATCCATGATCATTGCTGGGCTCTTGGCAGCACTGAATTCCCAGCTAAGGGGAGAGGAGCCACTGAAATTGACCCTTCCAGCACAGCAGCTGCTTTGTGCCAGTACCTGTAACCTAGGATTGATCCTGATTGTCTGACTCTGGAGTCACTGAAGTGCTGGGCTACGGAAAACAGACGAGACAGTGGATCAACCCCTTGTGTCACCCGGGGGGTTTTGGGCAGGGCACAGCAACTGGCAGTGGGTGTGTTTAGGGGGAGGAGACACCGCTTCCCTTCCCAGCGAGGTGTGGGACAGGCAGCCCAGAGGATGAGGCTTGGGAAGGAATTGTGAGATGAGAATTAGCTCAAATCCGCCTTAAACTCCTGGAATGATCCCAGTTGGAAAGGACCTTACAGATCATCCTGTTCAATCCCTGCCACACCTTCCAGGGGTGTCCATGGAATATGCTCCGTGCCAGGCTGGTGGAACGGGCGGGATTTTCTCCCTGAGCCCAGTCCCGGGCAAGATTGGAGTTTCCATTGGAAGAGCTGCAGTTCCGGAGCTGGGAGGCTCCACGCCTGGCAGTGTTTCCAGTACTGCTCTTTAGTTTTTTCCAGAACTGGGCATTATGCTTCTCCCCAGAGTGAGGTGGGTTTCCCTGGATTGTTGGGGTTACACACTGAGTGTTGAACGGCTCTGTTGTCTCTTTCTCCTGAATGGAAGAGCAAGGAAAAGGGGATGCTCCCGGCTGTCACAGAGATGTGGGAACAGCCCAGTTCGAGTAAGGAATGTGATGCCCAGCTCGTGGTGTGTGCCCTGAGACGGTCTTTCCTGCTGTTTTGTCCTTCAAGCCTATTGGAGTGCTGGCCTGGATTTGGGAGGAGACAAGTAGCCTGGAGCTGTGAGGTTTTTCCTTTTAAAAATCCATGATGGGGATGTTTTCCCTGGCTGTCTCAAGAGGAAGGAGCAGCTCTGGAGTTTTTGCAGCCACAGGCTGTGGATGCATCCCCTGAAAACCAGTTCAGGATCGTTCATCTGACTCTGTCCCTGACCTGTGGCTTCCAGGGAGCCTTCTGATCTTCTGGATATTCCCAGGAGAGGATATTCCACCACTTGCTTTTTAAGCCAGGAATTCCAAATCCAGTAAGTCAGTCGCATTCTATGGGAGCTGCCCCAATGGTGGGATGGCAGAGGGCACACCCCACGCTGCTGTTTGGGACATTCCCGACTGGAACGGGAGCCAGCTGGGCATTTTGGAGCGCTGAGGCCACCAGGGCAGCCTTGAGTGGCATTGCCAGGCAATGCTGAGGCATCCCATGCCTGTGGCACGTGGCAACACACCCCTGATGTGGAGCAAAGAGAGGAGGGGAGAAATTCTGCGTTAATGGGAGGAATGGAACTGGGCTTTCTGGAATGGAATTGGGATAGGTGCTGATCATACCATGGAATCATGGGGTGGCTTGGAAGGGACACGAAGACCCTCTGGACTCTGTCGTCCCATCCCACGGCAAAAAACACGTTCAAAACTGCCTCCTCACCCTCATGGAATGGCAATAGCTGTTGGGAGCTCTGGCAGGAACACCTGGAGACCAGGTAAGAATAGCAATGGGATTGTTTTGGCTGCTGCTGGATGTGGTTTTCTCTTTTCAAGATGTTCCTCTGATTGATGTTTTCACAGTAGTTTTTTAGGCCTCATTTGAGGGTAATTCCAAGAATTTGGAAGTAGTAGGAAAACAGTGAGGAAAAAAGGTGAACGTGATCCATTTCTAGTAATTCTGAACTTCTCCTGCAACACTGTTCTGTGGGAAAGCTGGTTAAAGGATAAAGATGCTGAGGAACAAGTGTTGTAGACCCCCCTGGCTCTCTGACAGAGCAAACCTTCCAGTAATCCCAGTAGATCTCTCGGAGGAGCTCACAGATCATAAGGTTTTCCAGGAAAGACAAAAAAGAACAGAGATGAGGGAATAGGCTTCCAATGAATAATGATTTGATGGCTGTAGGAATGATTCTTTTATGTTTGACCCACCCCATTTTATTCCTGGAATAATTTTTAAAATTACTCCTTTAACAAATCATCTAAATTTGGGGATTTGAATTTGAGATGAAATGATGCAAAATAAACTCAAGAAGAGATCATAGAATTATCCTGGAATCGCGGAAGGGTTTGGGTGGGAACGGACCTTATGGGTCATCCAGTCCCACCCCCTGCCATGGGCAGGGACACCGTCCACTGTCCCAGGTTGCTCCAAGCCCCATGCAACCTTTCCTGGAATATTTCCGAGGATGGGGCAGCCACAGCTTCTCTGGGCAACCTGTGCCAGGGCCTCAGCCAGTTGCATGGAAGAAGTCCTGCCTAATACCCAATCTTTCCCATTTTTCTGCAGGAAGTGGGCCATGACAAGGGAATTGGCTCCAGCAAGGCCAAAGATCAGTGTGGGCTCTGCGGTAGGGACAACTCCGAAAGCTGAGCAGGGAAGGGGACCTTCACCCACACTCCCAAAAAGCTGGGAAGGAAAAACACCTGCCTGCAGCGGGCTGCAGCTTCTGGACCTCTGGGGTTTCTGGCACACTCAGGAACATGAGGGGATAATGCCAGAATCATTGAAACCTTGAGAATAATGCACTTAATACCACCCCTCGAGACTGTTCTGGGCAGGTATGTACCAGTGAATTCAGTGAATTGTCCCAGCCAGAGACTTTTTTGCTGATCTAAAAGTAACTTTTAAACCCCAGACCCAAGGCTTGCAGTATTTTCCTGTAGCAGAGTGAGACATGATGGATGATCCTGTTCAGTGATGCAGCTGCCCACGAGGGCCAGGTCAGCTGCGACAGCCCTTGCTGTTGTTTTTTCCTCTCTCAGTGAAGGAAAAATCACTTGGCTTTCCCATGTGGCATTGACTGAGGCTGTGAAGTGCAATCCAGAGCATCACCATGCTGCTGGTGCTCGGGGCTGTGCTGTTCAGCGTGCAGACAACATTCCAGCCTGTCTGCTGGGGTTGGATGTGTATTTCCTCAGTTACTCGGACTAGAAAAAGGCCAAGAGGGTGGTGGGAAGGGCTTTCTCCCAGGCCTGGACACCCTCAAGGCAGGGATGATTTTTTGAATGGTTTTTGTCTTTCATTTCCCAGCCCAGGGCTAAGTTGGTGTTGCCTGAATGGGATGTGGAATGAGGAGGTCTCTGTTGGGAGAGTGGGAGAAAGGGACACACCTGGCTGGTGTGTCCTGGGTGGGCAGAGAAATCTGATATTGCCAGTATGTGTTTGTGAGTATTTAGTCAATGCAGTGGTGCCAACATATCTCAGATGCCAGTGGTTCAGGGCAGAGGGGAGCAGGGACTGACGGACACTGGCACTGGATGTTCGGACACGGCTGGAAGTGAGCAGCTGGACCTCGCCCCAGGCTATTCTGGGTGTGGATTTGGGTTCTATCTGGCCACAGAAGCGTGTGGCAGCTGGAGACTGGGCAGGTTTCGGGGCTGTGCTGCGCCAGCCTCTTTAGTTCTTGTCCCTGTTTGTTCCCTTTCAGGGGAAAAGCATCCTTGCTTGGCTGGCTGTTCCCTGCAAACAGGAACTCTGAGGGTCCTTGGCATTGGTGTGACCCACTGGCATTGTCACCTACCCTTGGCACAGTCAGCGGAGATGCCTTTGCCATCTCCCTGCCTGAAGGATGGGATCTGCCCGGAGGCAGGAGCACGCAGCAAGGATGGAGCTGCTCTTTCCCAGGAGGTGAGAGCTGGGGGGAGCCGGAGCTGGAGGCAGGGTTTCCTAGGCAGGGAGAGCAGGGAGAATTTCAGCTCCCAGCAGCTCTCGGTGAGTGCTAGATGGACTCTGGGCTGAGCAGGGTGGAAGATGTGGGTCGTGCTCGTGTTCCCAGGAACTCTTTCCCTCTCTGCTGGGATGAACTGCCTAGGGAATGCCGTTTCTGACAGCCCAGTCCTAGCCATGGCTGCTGGAAAACGGCAGAGGTAAAGAGGCGACTGCCAGAGTTCCTTGGGGATGATGGGGTTGTGGTGTCTGGCTGTGCCCAGAGGGGCGGAAATTTAGAGAGATGACGCTGGCCAGAACATTCATGCAAGAACCTAAGGAAGATGGAAGTGGGATGTCCATGGATAATCCAGCCATGAGAGGGCAGTGAGACACAGCTCATGGTGAAAGCCATGCATTCAGAAATGACTTCAAAATTCCCCTGACCTTGCTCCACCGTGGAACAAATAAATACAAAGGTTTGCTCCTGCTCATGCGGGAGGAGAAATTAATCCAGACCCAAGATGCTTTTACAGCACAGGTGGGAAAGATTCTAAAGATAAACAGCACTGCTCTGTGTGTGCCTTGTGATTGCAGTCATAATAGATACATAATATAGTGCACATGTAGCCTATGTAATATGCATTAAATATATCACATATTTATAATAAATATAATACATAATAAAGTTATAATAGATGTTATTTATAAAAGATTATCAATTCAAGTTATCCTACCACAGCTGATGCTTGCATTTAACATACAATAATATTGCATATATAATAATTCCCTGCTAATTACTGAAGGAAAACATCACTCTGGAGTTGAGTAACCACTGCAACAGGGACCCAGAGAGGTTGAGGGATCTCCATCCTTGGATATATTCCAAACTGAAAGACCCTGGGAGCACAGGGTCCTGCAGAGGTCCTGGCCCAAGTATGTGACTGATCTTTGACCACTGGGAGTACTGCAACCACCCATTAAACTCTAATTAGTCCTAAACTGCACGTGCCAAGCAGGTTGCAGAAGTCTTCTGCCATCCGTGTCTCTCTGATGCATCTCAGGTAGTTTGTGACGTGAGTTGTGAACAAAAGGAGGGAGGATGGAGACAAATAAAGATCGAGGATCTGGTGTTAAATCCGCCCTGCTTATTCCATGCCTGTGCATTCCCCATTAATCATAAATACAAATTCGTGCCCCTCTACTCTGTAAGCAAGTTATCAGAGTGGTTAAATGCAGCTGAGGTGACAATATTTAGAATTTCCCAGGTCTTATCCTCCCAGCCATACCCAGGTATGTCTCCAGACAGACTTTGTAAGGCTGAATCCACGATGAGCCCCTGCATGGGCTGGACTTACCAAGCAATGAGGTCAAGGTAGGATAATGGGGCAAACTGTGTTCTGCTACAGGGAAATGTCATGTTCATAAATGCAACTGCAACATTTTTAATAAACAAAATTAAACTTCATTTGCTTCACAGTAGCTAATGTGCCGTTAATTCAAACCCCACAGAAGAACTCACTGGACACAGTTAATAGTCAGCAGAGCAGATAGGCCAGGCTTTGAAAGCATTTAATATTCACTGAAGTGCTGCTTGTATCCAATTATAACTCACTACTTGCCATCTTAATAATTTAAATCTGTCCACTCTTTAGAGAGGAAAAAAAATGCACTAATCAAAGACATGAATGCACCTTTTGCTTTTGACAGCATTAAATTAAAACTAAATGGTAGATCTTGAATGAGTTACTCTGAAAGAATAAAAGCATTAATGAGGTAATTTCATTATAGAGGCTCATCCAAGCCTATGTGAAAACAAGGGAAGTAAATGGAGAGGAAAGCCGCCGAGGAAATTAGGGTTCCTTCCACACTAATTAATGTTTGGGGGCATTTAGTACAGGCACCAAATTAACTGCTCCAAAGAACTCCATTGACAAAAAAAAGACATTGTTGCCCTGCCGTGTAATTAGAAGACAGTACAAGCAGAACACTTAATGAGTATAAAGCCAGCCTTTAACTTATTCTGCCCAGCTTCTGAAAACATGCCTTTGTGGAGGCCTAAGTTTAAGGAAGCACTGGGCGTACAATATAGGATTGTTTAGGTCCTTCTGGTCGCTGAGCTGTAAACAGGTAGTCCTGAATGAGAGACTCTGAGACTCCTGGGAGGCCCGGCTTCCCAGAAAAAGAAAAAAAAAAAAAAGAAAAAAAAAAAAAAAGTCTTAAATGCACCCAGAAAGAAGCAAAAAAAGGTGAATAGGCCCAGCAGAGCCAGCACAGTGAATGCTCACCGCTGTCTTAAGTGATTACATGATGTTGTGCCACCCCCCTCTCATTGAGTTATCTTTACACTGCTTTTGTCTCCTCTAATTGAAGCTGATAAGGTGCTAATTGGTTGCTTTTTTAAAAAAGCACTACTTAAGCACTGGCAAACAGAGTAAGACAGCGTGAGTGGAGTTAATGAGGGCTTAGCAAAAAAAAAAAAAAAAAAAAAAAAGCAAGCGCCACCGAAACCAACCAACCTCAAAACCTAAACCAACTCCTGTTGTTCGAAACTAAACCTAGAAGGGAAATGACTGTACGAGGGAAATGGCTGTGAGGGTTTGAGTTATGAGAGAGAAAGGGGCAATTCCAGCACTAAATGAATGCCCCCACACTTTGGCCAG
Organism: Corvus moneduloides; assembly: GCF_009650955.1. Taxonomy (NCBI): domain Eukaryota; kingdom Metazoa; phylum Chordata; class Aves; order Passeriformes; family Corvidae; genus Corvus; species Corvus moneduloides. Next base: position 124,854 of record NC_045511.1, read on the forward strand.
CAGCCCTGGTATTCTCTTCTCTTTATTTAAAGTGCTGCCATCAGAATATTAAACCTGTTGTCACTACAGCTGGAGCCAGAGGTCCTGGCTTTGCCATACCCAAATGTATTTCTTTAAAAAGTGTTTGCATAACATTAAATACTCTACATTTTCCGTGTATTCTGTAGGTGCATTGAGACTGGCTCCTCGTTTTCAAGACCAATTATGAAGTTCCCAGCTACTGGGAGTATTCTGAGTGCTAAAGGAGAGTACAGAAAGGCCTTGCTGTATTGCTGATGTTGCCTAGCAAGACACAGAAATAATTCTGTGAGCTTTTTGAAGGTGGCACTGCAAATCCCTGTGTTAAACACAATCCTCTGCTGTTTTGGAATTTGTTTATATCCAATCTAGGCACACATGTGGGCACAGGATGCTTTTTCAGGCTGTTTGTCCAAGTAAGCAATACTTTTAGGGCTCCAGGAAGAGGCTGCCCAATGATGAAGGGTTCAGAGTCTCCGGCACAGGATAAGGACTAACAGTCAACTCTCAAAATTCTTCAAAATCCAGCGGCTAAGTAGTTTTTTTATTGGACTAAAAGAGGAAAGTGGAGATGAAACCTCTCCAGTCAGCTCAAGAAGTCAATGAACTTTTCAGTAAGACAATTTTGATTGTCTATTTATGTAAGCGAGCAATAAAGTGTTAGGGCTCCTCCTTTCCTCACTTCTTTTTTTTTTTTTTTTTTTTTTTTTTTTTTTTTTTTTTTTTTTTGCCTGTGTATAGAAAACCCAATCAGTTTACAAACAGCCAGTGTCTTGGGTTTGTGTTTATGCTTGGTAATTTGTAGCTCTATTCACATTCCAAATGGATTCTTTTCACTTTAACGCATGGTCACTTGCTTTTCCTTTGGTTGTCAGGAAAACGAGGGATTTCTTGCTGGCTGCTAGAAAGAAATTTCCTAGAGAACAAAGTTAAAACCAGTTCCTCCAAACGTGTTCCCAGAGCCATCCAGCTATAAAGCAGCCAAGAAAGATGCAAAACTGGAAATATCCTGCTTTTTCCTGCAGAGGCAGAGAGTAGCTCAGTGGCTGCAAAGCTCCTGGAGTGTCACGTGCCAAATCACCTTTGTAATCAGCATTGCACTTACTAGAGCAGAGCATCTTTTGGTTTGTTTCTGGTGGGACCTGAGTGCATTTTCAGACCACCTCATCCGTGGCTCCTACCATCAGGGGCCAATAAATCTCATTTTTTACCTCAGAGGGAATTTGGCAGCTATCCCCGCAGGAGAGGTGGCAGATGGCAGCATATCCATCAATTGCAAGCAGCAGAGGAGAGGCTGGGAAGTGAAATTCCCCTGCTTTTCCCTGTCTTCCTTCCTGCTGCTTTGTCTCATAGTCTGAAATTGGCTTTTCCTCAGTTTTGGTCACTCTGGAAATGTTAGTTCAGTAAGAATTCGCTTGGGGTAATGTTTAATAGGTTTACAAACTTCATTTGAAGGCAAAAAGCACGAGGGGTGACAGCAAAGGACTTAGTGTGTGTGTCTGTGGGTGTGTCTATTTTCCCCTGAGTTCCACAGGTTTCCTCGTGGTATTTCTGAGAGCTCTTCTCAATAAAACTCAGTTGAAGGGGACTTTTCTCTGACTGGTTATTCCTTTGGGTACCAAACGCACTGAGAACTCCTTCCTGCTCACATACAGAAATAGAGAAAAGTGGCAGTTATGTGCTTGCACTGAAAATTATCTGCATGGTTCTCTGTTCATCAAGAGATGCATTAGGAATCATGCCCTATATTGCCCTCCCCATGGAGGCTGGGACTTGTACGGCTTTAGAGAAACAATAAGATCATGGAAACATGGGCAAAGCTGAGGGAAGGCCTATGGTTAGTAGAGAGAGAAATGTGCTGGAGAAAGCAACAGCAAAGGAAGGGAGGGGAGATAAAACAAGGGAGAGAACAGAAGAGTAGCAGAGGCGAGGCTCAGAGTCTGGGGGAGACATCTGACAAGTGACACGGACTTGTCACACAGCCGGAAGAGAGGCAGCAGTGAGAAATTGGGGTGGTTCAAGCTGTGCTGAGAATCACATGAGCAGCTCACCCAGAGCCTGCACTCCAGAAGCCAAAGTTCAAAGGCAGGGATGCTTCCATGGTTTTTATGGTTCACTTCTAGGTCATTCGATTGAAGAGATTCTAAATTTGACAACTCGTAATGTTCAAAGAGGTTTAGATGCTTTTGAATCTGTTCAGCTCATCCCTATTTGAGATAAACATGAATGGCTCAATTGTTTATTTTAATAAAATTCAAATTAAAAAAGAGCCATCCAGCACCGCAGAAGGACATGTTAGGAGGGGGTCTCTCCCTGAAGAGGAAAGTGAGGATGGTGCAGCTTCATTCCATCTCATGATGGCCCAACTCTGGTCACTATCAAAGCAGTAATTGCCACCATGAGGCTTCTACAGGCCAAATTTGGATTATGGCATTTGATTTTCCCAAGCATGTTAAGCCCTTTGCAGTTCCTTTAGTGGATTTCGCCACCCAATTGATGCATTCTTTTGAAATCTAGCCTCTTATATTAAGTGGCTATGGAAGGCATGATGGCCCTTATTAATTGATGCCCACTCATTATTTGTAAGATTTAGCCTCGATCCAGGAATAATAATTATCAAATTGTGTCTCAAAAAAAAAAAAAAAAAAACAAAAAACCAAAAAAAACCTGTGATGGCATCCTCAAAAATCTTATGTAGAGAGACTATGGCCTTGTTGGCCCTCTCTCCAGGTATTTGGTAGTTGGAAGAAAAGCAAAATATCCCCTAGTATTTTGCATAAATTCTCCTTGCCACTGTTCAAACGTGTAACTTATTTAAGGCCATTGCTTTTTTTTTTCTTCTGGCTACCTGTGGGCGAAGAAGGGAAATTCCCTCGTGGGTTTTTGTTAACTTGGTTTGTGGGGTTTTTTTTTTGGTTGATGGCTTTTTTTGTGCTTGGTTTGTTTTCGAATATTGTGAGGGGCTCAGGTTTTGCCAGCTCACCTGCAGCACAGTCTTATCCTTTACTGAAAGTCCTACAGTTCATATTTGAGAGAACTGTGCATTTCAATTCCCCCTGGGCAGACAGCTGGCCTAATGTAAAACCACCTGCTTTTATGCCAAGGCTACACAGAAAAAAACCCAGAGATTAGCTGGCCTCTAAAATTGCCCTGATTTATACATCCACATATTTCCAAAAAGCATGGCACCAAGTTAGAGGTGCCTGCGTTCCTGCCACAAGAATGCCCCAGCTGTTACAGAATATCCTGTGAATTGTCTCAAAAAGCAGAGAATGCCTGTTTGTTTCAAAGAAAGCTTTGAAAAATGCCTGTGCAATTTTTTTCTCTCACAGAGCAATGGTCCAAGTGAACTGAGAAAGCAGCAGATATTTAATGGGTCATTCCCACTTTCTGTACTTTCTAATATTCTTCAAGCACAATAATCTCATTCCCAACTGTTCCTTACGTCATACAGAACAAAACAATGCAAGATTCCATTTTGAAAATATTACTGTGTTTTACTAAATCCATCTATTTTGCTACAGATGAGCTGCTTGGCTGTTTTATCCATGTCCATGGCATTTGTGTGTTTGCCCTGTCAAATCTCCCATGGGATTAATTCCCAGAGCCTAAAGCCCCAGGAGTGGGTTACGTCCTGAGCTCTTGGAAGAGCTATCTTGCTTTTCAGTGTGCTAAATCCCCCAGGGTGATCTTACAGGTAGCAACCTCCGGGCAGGACTAACCTCGGGAGGAAAAGAGCACCCAGCACAGGGTGAGTGTGTCAGCAACGACAGCTGACGCAAACAGCGACACCTTCACACTGGGAAGCCACGAAATCCATCAGTACTGACTGAAGTACTTTGGGCTTGTCAAGCGTCATTGTTTTGGACTTCTCCTGACCTCACTTAGCAGAACGGTGCCACCGCCTGTAAGCTTTGTCTGCAATATTTGCGGTGGTAAGTAGCTCTGTAGGCATTTGTTTTCTCTCATCAAATCATTAAATGGTAATGCAATTGTTAGTTTGCCTTGCCCAGTTCGAATACATTTTGCAGCCAGTAACCATTCCCAGTTCATTAAGTGCCTGACCTCAGCATTAACACCCCCTCTGCTCGGGTTGCCTTGGAAACAAAGCTTCCTGTGCGTAATCCAAGCTTATCTAGCTCTTTATCCTACATGTGACCCTTAATTACTTGCTAAATTAGAATGGTTTTCTGAAAATCACAAGAGGAGGTTAATATGTTCTTCCAGAGCTGGTCAAGCTAAGATGACACTAAATTCACAGGGAATTCAAATTCCATGATCCCTGAAGGCGTCTCTTTCAGGAGGAAGATGAACTTTCCCAATGGGAGGCAGTGCGCCATGATAATGCTCCTGTCACTCACTTTCCTTGCCCTGCTTGTCCAGACCCAGCTTAATCCAGTGTGAACAACGGAGTAAGTAAATATCAGGTTGATTAATTATGGTGCAAGGTTCAGTAACCACTTGTCTTCTGTAATTAACATTGTAATTGAAATTCAATAATACACTTCATACACAGATTGCTGGCCTAGGAGGAGGAACAAGGGAGAATCCTCAAGGTTGTGACAGGGAGATGAAGCATAGAAAAACAGGGCTCAAAATATTAATTGTCTCTTGAAAATTGTAGTACATTTTAAGAAATTCTTCAGTAAAAAAAAAAAATTAAAGGCTGGATTGATGATCTTAGAGGTCTTTTCCAACCTTAATAATTCTATTATTCTAAAAAGAAAAGTTGTTACTTCCAGATGTCTTGGAGTAGAGATGAAATGGGGTTGGATTGTTGAAATATGGCTTACAGTTTCTGAAAACCCACCTTCCCTTCACTGATTTGATAAACAGACATCATGAGAAAAGGTAATGCTCTCTAAGATGCCCAGTGCTTTTCCTATCCATTTTTTCCAGTGGCAGCTCAAGGACAGCGAGTCTTTGGCTTCTGTGAGTGGCTTTATAAAGCTGTGCTAAGGCTCAAATGCTAAGGCACGGTCTCAGGAAAAACCAAAACTAAAATCCTCCGTGACTTCCACACAGCATTTAATTAACTGCACATAAATTCAAGCACAGCCAGTGCAAAAATCCCAGTCTGTTTCAGCATTCCCATCTATTGTGACACAGAAAATAATTCTGCCTGTGTGCAAAAGCTTGCTTTCAGGGATATTTATAAAAATCATGGACCGATCACTGAGATGGGAAGAGATCAGACAGGTCCTCTGGATACAGATACAGCCACTTGCATTTCTGCTCAAAATCCTCAAGTTCAACACAAGATACCTCGGAAGTTTATTAGCACAAGCAGTGGTTCTCCCCCACACTTTTTAGAAGAGTTCACTCACTGGAGCCTCATTTGTTTTCCTTTTCTCTCTTCTGCCCTTTCCAGTGTGGGCTTGTTAATGTGTCCAAAAGCTGAGAGCTCTGGAGGTTGAAGGAGAGATTTATAGTTACTGTGTGTTCAAGGGGTTTTGACTTCCCTGACAAGACCTATGGAAAATATCATGGCAGTTTTATAAGAATAATGACAGAAATGATACCAACTATTTCCAGGCAGGATTTGAGAAAATGAAGGTATTTCACTTGTTATGATGGTACAGAATTATGATTATACAGATAATCATCCTGCCAGTGCTCTCAGTCCCTGCCAATCCAAGTGGGTTTCAGGCCAGTGAGCCATTTTCTGTTCTCTTTGCTCAGCCTTCCTTCCCCTATTACTGGGTTTGAATTCAAATGTAATTTTCAGGACAGAATTCAAGAAAGTTCTTACAAAGAGGAAACATTTTTTGTTTCCTCTAGTGAGCTCATGTAGCAAAACAGCTTGAAGAGACTTAACTGGAAGAGTCTCAACTGCTAATATCTATAATTTTGGGAGTCTGTGGATGTTTTTCTGCACGTCACAGTGGATTGGAGGGCAGCTTTCCATGCCTGGGAAGAAGACTTTTAAAGGAATTTCCATTTTCAAAGGAGGTTTTACAAATCTTCCATGCACAATTGCTAATACAGCTTCTATGGCAGTGCCTCTAAGTGGCAAAATTTCAGCCTGCTTTCACTCATGTGGGTAAGAGGGAATTGTTTCAAGGCTTGTGCTTTAGGGTTCTAGTCTCCTTCAGCGTGGTTCTGGTATTTTATTGGCATAAATTCTGAGGTTAATGCCATATGTAGGAAACAGACAGGAGAGGGCCTCGTGCTGCTCTGTTTGGATCTCTGATACACACATCATTTTATCCTCCAGAAGTAATTTCAGAATTTTACCTCAAAAATTACTTTCTAGATCTTTTAAGGACAGAAAAACGGCTGAGTTTTCTGTGTCTAGAAAGCTGTCAAGAAGAGACTCCCAATTCCCTTGACATCTCCCACATATATGCTCTAAAAAAGCAAAATAGATTCATAAATCGGGGATGTTTTAGAATATTGTTGGATGGAAGACACTATTAAAAAAAAGAAATCAAGCACTTCTTTCTCTATAGAAACAAATGTTAACTGATCAAGAATACTCAATATATTTATATATAGAAATTCTTCTAAAATTTATCTCAGAAATATTTTGCTTGCCAAGTCCCATCTGGTCCTGATATATTTGCTTACTCCTTTGTGTGGCTGAAAAAGAAGGGAGAATGTGAGGTTTTACTTTCATCCATGCTGAAGGAAATGTGTACCATTTAAAAAAAAGAACTTAATCTCTCCTGAATGCCACCAAGATCATCCTCTTCTTTAGTAGGCTCTGAACCTACTTACAGAGTCTTAGATTGCTCATACTCACAGATTAAGAGGAAAAGAAGGGATGTCAGAATCAAATGGGTATGAAAAATGTAGAAAAAACCCCAAGGGTGTAAAGAAGCTGAAAAAACCACAACCCACTCCTGATAATTATTTTTTCTCCAATACGGCTGTACGATAGGCTGCTAAATGAAAACGGAGAGAATGAAAAAGGAAGCTCTTAACTGTTGGCTCAGTGCTTGATTTAATTCTGAGCCAAGCCCTGCCCCTGCTCCGTGATGCTGCACACTTAAAACAGCCGTGTTTCTCATCTTGGCAGTGTCGGGGGCCATCCCCACCTGTCACCACTGTCACCCGGCCTGCCTGTCACCCGAGGTTTGCTTTGCTCACCTCTGTGGAAGGCTGGCCTCGCATGTTGAGAGAAACAGTGTGGATTTTCCTGCGGGACTTCCGACTACTCTGCAAACGAACTGAAAAGAGCCCGCGGAAATGCAGTCTTTGCTACGAAAGTAATATTGAGGGGAAAGAACAGATTATTTATCCTTCAGACGCTCTGTGCACTGTTTGCGGCTCGCAGCTGTCCGAGAGGCCGCACAAATGCGGCGGTCCCGCGCACCCGCCCACAGCACGCGGCCCCTCGGACCCGGGGGAGCTCGGAAATTCGCCGGGAGACACCGCGACCGGGGCCGGCCCCAGGCTCCCACGTGGCCACTGGACACATTGGGAGCCCGACGCCGGCCCACTCCCCGCCCCCGCTGCCCGCCTCCGCTGCCCGCCCTCACGCCGGCCTCGCCCCGCCCCCAGCCCGGCCCAGTTCCCGCCCCGCTCCCCGCCCGCACACCGGCCCCGCCCCTCTCCCCGCCCCCCGCGCGCCCGCCCCCGCGCTCGTCCAATCAGGGGTCGCCCCGCTGGCCCTGTGCATCGCCCCGCAGCTCGGCCAAGATGGCGGTGCCGCTCGCCTTGCTGCTGCTCTTTCTCGCCCTCGGCGGCCCGGCGCTCGCCGCCGCGCAGGCCACGGAGGGCGCGGCGGCTGCGCCGCATCGGCGCTTCGAGTACAAGTACAGCTTCAAGGGGCCGCACCTGGTGCAGGCGGACGGCACGGTGCCGTTCTGGGTGCACACGGGCAGTAAGTGCCGGACGGGGGTGGCGGGGCCGGGCCAGTGGCGTTCCTGAGGCGGAGGCAGCAGTGTCCGGTCAGGGGGGTGCGGGATCTCGGGGAGAAGCCGCGGGCGAAGCTGGCCGTGGGTGCCAGCCGTGCCCTCGGACTCCACGTGGCATCAGAGGCGCAGAGGAGATGCTGCGGTGACGGGGAAGTGCCCGGGCACACCCGGGCTCCCACCCGCGGTGCGAAGGTACCTATAGCCTCCTAGTGTGGCGGCTGCGGGCCCTGGGGAGGGGACTCGTGGCGCTGCCGGGAAGTGCTGATGTGTCATTGCTGCCGCGCTCGAGGTCGGCCCTGGCCGTGCTGCCAGAAAAACTGTTCGGTTTCATCGTCTCGAAGCTCGAAATGCAAAGTGTGCCTTGGCAAATAGGACTTGGTTCAACAATGTTTGTACAGTTTCTGTGCCCTTTGGGTTAAGGGTTCCGTTGTGCTCAGAAAGGCTTGTCATCCTTCCCGAGTGTCCCCCCTTATGAAAGGTGTTGACATCTACAGTTCCACCTTCACATAGTTTCTCTGCAGTACCTTCTGCTGGGTTTTTTGCAGACTTTAATTTAGTTGCTACTGCTTAACGTAACTTTTTTACTTGACATTATGCTACAAGTAACATGGAGGAAACTGTCCATAGATGAGGTTTTTTTTCTCCTGCTTTTTCAAGAAAATGATCCCAAAAAGAAATGTTACTTAATGCAAGCGAGTTTCTCTCTGAATGTATTCCTATTGTTCTGTTACACTGCTAAACAGAAAGTTAGAACATCTTGTTTGCTTTCTAGATGCCATCCCAAGTGCAGATCAGATCCGCATAACAACCTCCTTGAAAAGCCAGAAAGGCTCAGTGTGGACAAAAAACAAATCAATATTTGAATATTGGGAAGTGGAAGTGACCTTTCGAGTTACAGGAAGAGGCCGCATTGGAGCTGATGGATTGGTAGGAGCAGTTTGACCTAACTGAGAAAAATAAATGTGCTTTAAAAGTGAATCTTGACCTATGACTTTTTGCTTTCTTCATAGGCAATCTGGTTTACAGAAGAGCAAGGCTTGGAAGGTCCTGTTTTCGGGGCAGCTGATAAATGGAACGGTGTTGGAATTTTCTTTGATTCCTTTGACAATGATGGAAAGGTTGGTTGGAAGGAAACTCTTCTCGAAAAGATGATAAATTAATTTCCTGCCTGTTGAGGAAAAAGCAAGGATGTTGTTTTTCTACTCTTCCCCTGTTTCACTTCAAAGGGATAAAATAAAGTAGTCAAGTTTCCCTTATAGTGGAAACAGCAATTTCTATGTGTGTCTTCAGAGATGCTCTTTTTCTTGGAAGAAATCTGCCTTGAGTAACTCAGCAGCAAAGATTTTGTATCAGATGAGGATGACAATTGCTGTTTTCAGTTCTCAGTTTCCCAGTCCAGAATGATCCTGAAGCTTAAACAGTACATAATAGGTCTGCTTTGCTGCTTTTGCTTCCCCTGCACAATTTTGGCTTGCTTTTAGACATTTTAGACAGATTTTAGTAGAAGACTGTCAGGGATGTTGCTGATGCTTCCCTTCAAATTAAACTAATCCATTTGTGTGCCGTTTCTTTCCCTAGAAAAACAATCCTGGAGTGATTGTTGTAGGCAATAATGGAAAGCTTCTGTATGACCATCAGAAGTAAGTTTATTTTCAGTGTTATTGCTGAATGCTTGCTTTTAATTGATGAAATGTTCCATGAGAAGCATTATAAAGGCTTCTTTCATATGAAACTTTGTTGTTTCCTTTACATTTGAGGGTTTCTACTTGTTAAAACACTGCTTTGGCAGTAACAGCAGAGAAATTGGCAACTGATCGATATTTAAGTGGCATATGCCCTTTGGGATGGATGAACTCAGATAAATAGAGGTACAGTACAGACTTTATTGCTTATGGGGATCCTCCACACACAGCTAATAACTGGCAGAAGTGACTAACTGAAAGCTAATTGCTGTTACTAAAATTAGTTGGATTAATTTTGATTTTTGATTGTTTATCAACAGCACAATGGACACCTTTTTGGATTTCAAAGAGGACAGGTGTCTAGCTCACTTGGTGCAGTCACTGCATCTTATTTCCATCCAGGTTCCCAGGTGCAGGAATATATCTGAGAATTATACCTCAGAAAACAGATTTCCCCATCCATTCCTGCATTCCCTCTGCGTTGTGTCAAGTGTACAGCATGCAGTACTGGAGATCCCAGGCTTGAGAAAGCTCAGTGCAATTACAGAACAGCCTTGGAAAAGCTTGCAGATTGAAAAACTGGGATCAGGTTGCTTAGTGAGAGTCAGACACCTTTTTGGCCCAGCTGATAAACCATAACACTTATTTTTATCGATGTTCCCTTTTTGCACAGTGATGGATCCACGCAAGCACTGGCATCCTGTCAGAGGGACTTTCGGAACAAGCCCTATCCTGTGCGAGTCAAGATCACATACTACCAAAAAACACTGACTGTAAGTCTGAAATAACAGAATTACTTGTGTTTCTCAATTTCTTAAATGTGAAACTGGTTTTCGCAGAGTTGCAACACATGTGTCAGTTCTGGTGTTAGAAATATGGAGCTTGGCTGCAGAGGTTGGAAGGAGGTGTTGTGTTTTAATGCTACACAGGTTCTTTTGGCTACATTAGAATGCAGGTATTGCTGATTTTTCTGATGTGACTTAGGAGGCAGTTGTGCAAACACACTCATAATGTGCTCAAACCCTTCTGTTGCTCTTGATTTGCCTGGAGAGGTGTCCCAAAGTCAGGATTTGTTTAAGATTCAAGTGATTGAGAAGCTCCTGAGCTTGGTATTTCTTAAGCTGATCTAAGAGTTGCAGAGGGTTTTGTAGCTTATTTTTGAACCAGAGGTTCTGAAGTGTGGCTAAAAAAATGAAACTATTTAACAGTAGATTTAAATCTGCTACTTGAGGATTCTCACCTCCAAAACCTAGTAGGGCTTTGAAGACTAAAGATTAAAAACCACTGGTATAAGGGAGTCTTTAAGACTTCTTAAATACTATTCAGCTGATTGTGAATTCCTTCTAGGTAAGGAGAGAAAAATACTAATGCGGTGCTGGGTTGTGACAACTACAAAGTGTCTGTGTGTTGGCTTCTGATTCCTTCTGGAAAGGTGCCGTTCGTATATTCACAGGTAGCAGCCATAAAGTGCAGAGCTGTCATTTTGTAGTAGAAGTTTCTCTAAAAGTAAACGTGACTGCACCTAAAAGAGGGCAGACCTTGTACTGTGTTGTTAACGGGAAAAGCTGCCTGTCACTCTTGAATGAAAGTTAAATTTCAGCCTCCAAGGCTGCTCTGTTTTCACCTGGGCCCTGATGCCTCCTCTAGGAACTTCTCTGTCCCAGATGTTGTTGTTAAACTTAACAGTTCTCTCTTTTCTCTGGGGATGCATTTGCAGAGTCTCCCTAAGCTTTGAATCAGAACTGCAAGGGATGACTGGTGTAGATCAGGTCTGTGTTGCCCAGAACCCTTTTAGGATGTGGACTTTTGCAAATAGAATGCTTATGTAAAATGTCAGTAAAATGTCTCTTTTCAGAAAAGAAATAGTTTTTGGTTTCCGGTTTGAGCTGCTGAGTTACCCAATTAGTTGTATTTTGTGAGCATTACTGCAAACTGACAAAACAATTAACACAAATGTGGTGAAAATCCTAAGTGTTTGTCCTTTTAGGTATTAATTAATAATGGCTTTACTCCGGATAAAGAGGACTATGAATTTTGTGCCAAAGTGGAAGATATGGTGTTGCCATCACAGGGGTACTTTGGAATATCTGCAGCCACAGGGGGACTTGCAGGTAGGAAACGTTAAAATTTATGGCAAATGTTGTGGGGACTTGAAAGGCTTGCAAGAGAGATTGGTTGGGTGGTTGGTTTTTTACTACGAGTGTTGATCCATTATACCAATTTTTGACCATGATGATGTAATTAACCGTCTTGCAGTCCCAAATTAATGACATGCTTAGGTGAAGAATTTTTGGTTTTTCCCGACAAAGCCCCTATATACTCTCATTCCCTGCTGCACAAACGCTTGGGAGGATGCTGTTTTTTGAAGATCCTTTGCAAGTGGAAGGTTGTCTTGGGAATTACAGGAATTGGTAAGGTGGTTTTGTTTTGTTTGTTGAATACAGATGACCACGATGTGCTGTCATTTCTGACCTTCCAGCTGACTGAGCCTGGGAAGGAAGCAGTAAGGATTTTTATGCATGATTAGTAAAATATTTTATTGTGCATGTTATTTTATATGCAGCACCAGATTATGGTATTTCCTCTTAAGTGACACGTGGCATTCCTGTTTCACAGTTTTGCCATGTAGCTGTGCTGTCATCTGGTTTAGAAAAATTAAACTGGTATTGTAATGTTTTGGTAATATTGTCATTAATATTCTCAAGACCAGAATTCTGAAGCACCACTGAAGCAACAAAACTCGTGATGTTAAATCAAACCATGCAGTACTACAAAGTACATTTTCTTTGGAAAGTGGGAAAATATCTGTTCTCCCTTTCAACTTTCCCTTCTTCTAGAATGATTCTGTACTGCTAAACAGCATTTATCCATGTAAAGCTTGTTTTAATTTTCTATTGGGAAAATTTTCTATTTGTTCTCCATGAGAATGTGTGGTTTCTCACTTCAGCTAAATTTATTAATGTGCTGCAGTAATTTTATTATATCTTCACATCTGAAATCTGAACAGCCTTGCTGCAGAATCATTTGTGTTAAGCATGGCGGGGGGGAGAACATGAGAAAAATCTCACACATGCCCTTCCCTCCAATAATGTTTTAAAGCCAACACCAGATGCAGAAATCCCTCAGAAAGATAAAGAGAAGTATCAAGAAGAGTTTGAGCACTTTCAGCAAGAATTGGATAAGAAGAAGGAAGAATTTCAAAGGGAACATCCTGATGTGCAAGGACAGCCAGGCAAGTTATTTGAGCAATTTTTCAGTTGTCCAGGGAAATGTTTGTTTTCCAGGATGTTCAGAACTAGGGATACTCCGGTTGATCTTGCTAAGCTCCCACTGATGTTACTTACATTATTTAAAAATCTTTACTGTAAAGTGCTTCCCGTTTCTAAAGTTATTTTAGTGGTGCCTGGCTTGAGAACAAAATGAATGACTGGAAACATGGTGGGAATTAAGAACAACAGAAGGAAGAGAAGGTAATGCATCCCTCTGTAAAATGGTGATTAAGGAAGCATGGCCTTTTTCATTATTTAAAGGACATCTTTTTGGTCTGTTTCTCTACATTCACAGAAAACCCTTTAAAAGATGGTCTAGTGCATATCTTGGATCATGTGCTTACATGGAAAAGCTTTTTAATGCTTGCCTAATGCTGGGCAAACAAGAACCTGATTATTTGAAAATATAATGGAAGCCATTTGTTACTTCCGTGGATTTTAATAGCTGTATGTGAATGCAAATACACTGAGAATGTACTTTAGGCATCTAGACGTGGAATTTCAGGTTGTCATCTGTATTGCACAGTGATAAGTTATGACTGTTCTAAAGGTCCTATATGTTATTTTGATCTGCATTTTTGAGATACAGTTCAGCCTTTTATTGATCAGAAATAATCCCCTTGCCACAGAGTCTTTTGGACTTTGGGACGGTGAAGTTGTAGGAAAAGGTAGATGGATGTGGATATGTTAAGGGAGCAAGAGAAATGATCCAACGCAAGGAATTGTGAGGAATGTGCACGTGTGTAAGAAGCCCCTGTGCTTTTTTCTTAGCAGCAGATGATGTTTTTGAAACTGTGAGTGATCGTGAACTGAGGCAAATCTTTGAGGGGCAGAATCGAATTCATCTGGAAATCAAACAGCTTAACAGGCAACTGGACATGATTCTGGATGAGCAGAGGAGATACGTCTCTGCAGTCACAGAGGAGATTGCCAAAAGAGGAGCTGGGTTTCCAGGTCATCAGGGACAGGTAAATAAAACCCATGGTGATTCAGAGCCCAGCCTGATTTCAGCAGTGGGATCCATTTGCTTTTTCCAAGATATGTTGATCTTTTTCCTCCCCCTGCCCCTACCAGGTTTCCCAGCAAGAGATAGAGACAGTTGTGAAAACTCAAGAAGAGGTCATTAGACAAGTAAAGGAAATAAGGTAAAGACCTTCCAAATATTAAGGGTGTGTTTTGAATTTTATGGTTTTCCTTTTAAATCCTGTGCGTTACTTCAGTGGGACAATATTGACAAACTTGATGTTTGCGTCAGTTCCTCAGTGAAGACTCTCTGCATATATTTAATTTCTGTAGTAAAGTCAGTTCATGCCCCAAGGATTGCTAAGCACCCTAATTTGTCTCTTTTTTTATCATGAAATTCCACTTCAACAGGTAAGTTCCCCTTTAAAAACAATGAAGTAAAACCATTATCTTGAAGGTGCTGTTTGTACATAGATTTGTGAAGATGCTTGTGTTTGATGAGGATGTCTCAATACTTCTTTAATATTTTGCTGTTGCTGTCTTAATCAGGAATGCCTTTAAGCTGGTTTAGCCCTTCATTTGTAGCAGCTAAAACCTTCCTTACCTTGTATTTTTTAAAAAAAGGAGAAAACAGTTCCTTCAGTTGTGCTTCCCCCCCCGCACCCCGTATTAGTTCAAGGGCAGCTCTTGTGATTTATCTAAGTAGGTCAGTTTTTTGTAGAATGAAGATTAGAGTGCTTCCATTTTTGCACTTGTTCTTCCACGGAAGCTTTTCTGTTAATATTCTTGACAAATCTTTATACCTTGCAAGCAAATTAGATTTTCTTGTTAATATTGGCAGTCTGCCCTTTTAGTGACTACTTACCAGCTCGGAGTTTGCATAACATCATCTTTATATATTTCTTAGATTAAAGAAATGCTTTATTTAGAGAGAGAAATAAACAGCCCCTTGGTGCATTGCTTGTCATCCTGCAGGAAAAGGACTTAGGGGCCAAGTAATTTTCTTGGCAAGATTGTGGATTTCTTCATCATCTGATTACAGAAGAATCTTGCATGTTCCTACAATAGAAACTATCAGCAGGGTATTATTAATGCAAAAGTCAATATAAATTCAATTTGATGCAGCCTGTGTCTATTAAGGGAAGTTATTTTGCTTTTAACAAAGACTGGATCAGTCTGGGGGAAGGTGAGTGTGCAGATTGCTACTCATTATGTAGATACGGTTCTGTTAGGAGGGAGAAGAACTAAGTGAGTGTCCCACTTACGTTGTAACACTGTGAGGCATATGGAAAGACAGAATTACTGTCAGTGGTTATTAGGCAGTGGGCATGATGGGTTATTTAAGATAAAACCTTCCAGTGAGAAATTTATTTCTAAAATATATTATTATAATACTAATTGCAAGTCCAGGTAAATGAAAAATTGCTGACCACTCTACAAAGAGTTAGGAGTGCTCTGTGAAAGCATTGAAGTAAGCTCCCATCTGAACCAAATGGAAAGTTTTAAGTAAATTAAAAAGAAATCCAAAGGCATACATTTTGATTGTCTATTCTGTTAATAATGAGGAGATTATCATTCACATGATAAATATTTTAGCTGTAGAATAATCCTCTTTTGCAACTCAAAAGAAACAGCACACTACAGGAAAATTATATAAACATATTGATTAGAGATTAAGGTTTTTTTCTCTCATTGACTAGTTTACCTCAAACCAAATTAGTTATGAAACCTCAACTTTTTCTGGATTTAATTTCATTTGTTGTAGAAGCAAAATGAATTCGCAATAAGACAATGTTAAGTATTATGACAGTGCATATGGGAAATGAGTTCCTCATATAAATGGTAATCATGAAACAAGGATGTATCTAAATCTTTTCTTATCCCTAAAGCCTCTTTGTTTTTATTTCTTTCATGACTGCTTTTATTTATTTATTTATTTATTTATTTTTCAAACAGCTTTTGGTTTTCTTCAAAGATTGCATTAAACTCTGCTGATCCTAAAGCCTTGGCAAGAGCCTCAGACAGAACTCTTGTTCTATAGCCCTCATCAGTCAGGCAGGCAAAGGAGAAGTTCTGGCAACAGAATATTTGCTAGTTCTTATTCTCAGCGTGACCGAGATATGGGGCACTCTACAAATGGCAACTGTCTGTGCAATTAACTATTTTTAAAAATCATAGTTTGACTAAAGGATTATTTCTTGAGAGGTATTCTCGAAAGCTAGAAGAAATTTGCTGCCTTTTGGGGCAACTATGTATTTCAGCCTAATTCTAACGAACTAAAAAAGGTCCAGAATAACTGCTGTTTGTAGAAAAGCTGATGTGTTTTGAAAGTTGGTTTGCTGTTTGTCCTGTTTCAGAAGTTCTGTGACTGATGCTCTGAGATCCATCAGTGGAGCTCAACACCCTGGCTCTGCAGGAGTCTATGAAACAACTCAGCACTTCAACGACATCAAAGAACACCTTCATGTAGTCAAGAGGGACATAGAGCATTTAGTACAACGAAACACGGTAATTTATGTGCTGGGAGTGTAAAGCATGAGTGTAACACAGCTTTCTTTGGCTGTTAGTGAAAAGCTACGATGAGCCAGCATGCAGTTTAGGGAGCAATTAATCCTTCATTAAGCTGCTTCGCTAAAACTATGCTGCCTTGACCTAACTGCATGATCTGGGTCTCGATGAGAAGTTTTGCACAAAGAGCACGATTTTTAGTCTTAATTTCCTGTGGAAACAAGGTCAAGCAATTAGGTTTTCTGGGTGCTTTTTTTTTTTTGTGTTTGTCCCCCTATTTAACAGCTCTATACAGAGGAGATTCTGTGATGCTTCTGCACACAAGGGAGAGCTTTAATCAGAGGAAACTCAGGCAGACTCTGCTTAAGGTTTCTAAGTGCAAAAAAGACTGTGTTCATATCCAGGAGTACCTTAGTCTAGCCTAGGTAGCAATTAAGCTGAATTAGCTTATGATCCATAGAAGGTCCTTGATTAATTTACCATATTTATGTATTCTTTTCTATATAACCCTCAATTTAACATCAGGCAATTTATCTGAGAAACATAAAAGCGGAAGGGGAGAGTGAGATGAGGAGTAAGATTATTTTTCAGAGTACTGTAATTTCTCTCCATTTTCTGCTTGTGCTCCAATTTTTACATCACATTGCAAAGCCCTTGTTTTGTAAGTCTTTTGATAGGATGTCTTGTTTGGTCTTTTCTTGGTTTTTAGCCATCCAGCGAGAAACCAAAGTGTCCAGAGTTGCCACCGTTTCCATCCTGCTTATCTACAATGCATTTCTTCATATTTGTGGCGGTGCAAACTGTGTTATTCATTGGTTATGTCATGTATAGGTAAGTCTTGTGTGGCTTAAAGACAGCAGGGCAAATAGTTTTAGAACTGCTGACTGATAATGTCATTGGAATGGCATCATTGTGTTAATCTTGTTAAAACAAGCAATCATTCAGATTGGAGGAGACCTTGGGAGGTCTCCAGTTCAATCTTCTGCTCCAAACGGAGTCCACACTGAATTCAGACAAGGTCACTTGGGGTTTAAACTGGTCAGGTCTTCAAAACCTCTAAGAATGCAGAATTTACCACTGTCCCAGAACTCATTGGAAATGTTGAATTTTCACAATGAAGTTTGGTTTATTCTATCCCCACTCACCCACCGGGTATCAAGTGGGAACCTGACCTGTTTCAGCCTGAATGTTGTGTCTTTTATTTTCTTTTCTTTTTTTTCTATCTAAGCTAATTGGGATGGTTTTTCTGTTGTCTTCCTCCTCCTTGTGATGTCATAATGTTGAAATTCTATTTGCATTGATGGAAAAGACAACCTCCATGCTTGGTAGTCTTTTTGCCATTGGCTGGAATGATGATTTCCAAGACAAACAAGGAGCTGTTCCCCTCCAGTTCTTTGTGATGCCTTTGTAATTCCAGCACCTGGATGTGGTTGATCCATAGTGTCTGTATCCACTAAGAAAATTAATGATCTGTGCCAGAGGGAAAAGTAAATCCTTTCTCTGAATAGTTGCATGGGTTTCCTTTTCTAGGCTGATCTTTTGGCCAATCAGATACCGAGAAGCTTCAGAAAACGTTAAGAATATTTTAAAAATCTGTTTGTTTGTTCTTTCATTGTTTCTGGCTTTTGTCCAGAATGTGGGGTTGTTTGGTTTTTTCCTTTTGTGTCTGATGCAAAATTGGAACTACAGTGATGCTACCCATGTCTTTGTGAGTAGAAAAAATTATATCCTGTTTTTGTGATATGACTTAACATTTCCTCTAAGTCTCTGTTGATAAGGAATGGAATCTTCTAATCCTCAAATAAATGAAAATTTACAACAGTTAGCTAGTTTTAAGTTAAAAAGACTTGAAGAATTCTTTTCTGCCTTTTCTTTCAGGAGCCAACAAGAAGCAGCAGCCAAAAAGTTCTTTTGATGACCTGTTCCTTTTGTGTGTATGTAACAGCAGTCTGTATGCACAGAAAATTCTACACTTCTGTAAATGAGGGAAATTTTAGTGTTGGATATACTTCAATATTATAAATTATTGAATTTTGTTAAATAAAATGAGTTCTCATTTAAGGTGTTGATGCTAAAACAGGGAGCAACTGCTGGATGGGGGAAGACTGCACCCTATCTAGGTCTGTGTTTTCAGCTGACTTTTTCATTAATACTGAAAGGCAAATTCCCGATTCTTCTGCTTTGTTAAGATTCCAGAAGAGGAGTTGAAACACCCAGGCTTGGTGTTTGTTCAGAGTGTGAATTGCAGATGGATGATTTGTGCAGAAAATTTGCTACTAAGTGTCCTGACATAGCAGTTAAAAAAAAGAAAAGAAAAAGAAGGTAGGAAAATCCCACACCTCAAAGAACTGTTCTTTTGTGGGGTTTGGTGGTTTTTTGGCAGGTAAAAACTTACTATAAACATTTTATTTGTTTACCACTTGGATTTAACAGTGTAAGAATATCTTCTTTAATTCTCATTTAAACATTTTTTAATGCGTGGATACAAAGACAGGCCTTTAAGACCCTGACTGTTGATACCTGATGTAAAACACCAATTATAGAGAGCATGCGAAGAAAGGCTTTTCTCCTTATTTTGCAGTCTGATTTTGGGCAGTGAGAGAAAATGTGATAAAGTAATTTCTTCAAGTATATTGTGGGGCTGATTTCTTCTTTCATAGTTTCAATAATATGTCTGTAATTTTTTGGGGAGATTTGTGGAACTTTTCCAGCAAACATGATTGCTTTATCTGTCTTCCAATCTGATTGTATCAAGGATATGTTTAGTGTGTGAATTTGTCTTTACTTTCCTAAAGCTGTCTTGTGTCTTTCATGTATCAAGTCCAGATGCTTTGATTTAAATCTTGACATGGTGAATATTGTAAACTGCAGGTATTGAGTGTTAACCCATTTCTTCACAAAGTAGCTTCAGACACGTTTGTTAATCTGTAGAACCAGTATTTTGTGTCAATTCCTGCCTGGATATCAAAAGCATAAGGCTGAACATGTGATTTTGATACTGCTTATCAAGTGAACATTTGCTTCAGGAAAGAAAGAAAGCAGAGGGCCCAACTTAGGAATGTGAAATTAATTAATTTTGCCTTGTTTACATATCGGTGGTAACTTTGTCCTTGAGTTGTGTGTAGAATTAGAGTAAGTATTTCTGTAGTTTCCTGAATTCTATAAAATACACAAATGCATCAGGATATTTCACTTAGAACTGTTAATTTGTTTGTCTGAATCTGCAAAAATGATCTGTAATATGACTACTCCTATTGCATTTCTACAGTCTGCTCCCTTGGAGTGCAACACGTGCTGCCAAATTCACTGTAATGAAGAACACTTCAGTATTGTGCCTGTCAGTTTGGAGAAATGATAAATCTATGCAATATATTTTGTTACTTCTAATACAGTGTCCAAAAAGTGAATGTCTGTGCTATACCAAGAAAATGACACTGCCTACACACCAATTAACACATCTGCAGTATGGAGGATACTCTAAGTGGTGTAGCTTTATAGATTCATTTCTAAATTTGAGCAGATTTTGCTGTACTAATGAGAGAAACTATTGCCTCAGGCTAATCAATGAATAAACAACTTTTCAGATAAAGCAGAATAACACATTGGAATTTATCGCTTCAGTTCTTTCAACACCAGCAAATATTTCCAGGTGCCTTGAATCTAAGCTATTACAACCCTGACTCTTGTAACTAAACGTAATATATTTTCTTAAATGGTTCTGAAATTGTGCAGTGGTGGTTCCTTTCAGTTGCAGACCTTCTTTTATCAGTGCAACATCCAAACAGAGCTCCTTCTCTCACAGCAGGCTTTGCAAAACCCCTTATGCAGAAAGTATTTTGATAAATATCTGGCAAAATGTGGAGCAGTTCTGATGTGCCCATTGGAATGAGCCTGAATTTTTGTTACTGTGAATTTACCCACCCATTCCTTTGGTTTAAAGCTGGAGCAGCCTGTACTTCTGTTTGGTTAGAAAGAAGAGCAGGCTGGGGGTGATGTCTAGGGGGAAACTTGAAACCTACAGTTTTCTCTTCAGGAGGAGGCTGCTTGATCAGACACGTCTCCCACGTGCAACGAGAAAACTTCTGTGGTAGGGAACAGTGGGTCTAACATGGAACATCAGAAGACTGGTAACTTTGCTTCATGATTCATTTCACAATCGTCTCTCCTTGGAGCTTCCATAACTCACTGGATCAAAAGAAAACTCCCAACTGCCCAGCTCAGATTTCATCCTGTCTTCTTGAAGTAATAGCAAGAAATTTGGATTTTAAGAATATTTTTTCAGTCAATGTAGCCTCCTGTTAGGAGGTTTCTTTCAACAGTGACAGTGTGTTTGATTCTTATCCAGTAAGATTTCCCAGCTAGGAGGAAAAGACACCTTGGAATTGAGTTGGACAATATTAGAGAGAATAAGTTATATTTGAATTGTGGATGATAAGTAGCAAATATTTGGCAATGACAAGAGAATGGGATTGTACTGGTGGGGGGTTGTTAAACAGATGGTGATCCCTGAATCTTTTACAAGTCAAATGCACAATACGGTTTGTAAATTAACTGCTCTGGTTTGTAACTTCTGTGGGAAGAAAATCTGACCTTTCTCAATGGATCAATTACTGTAACACCAAAAAATGTCTACTGGTTTTTTATTTTATTTTAAATTCAAACAGCTGACAGTTTCATGTTTGTTTCTGACTGATGTAAATTGATACTTGGAGTTCAGAGATAACCTTGTTTGAATAAAGGTGCATATTTTTAGTAAGCCTTTTTCTTTTCATTTGGTACGTGTCCATGAAATCTAAGCAAGTGTATTTGAAGCATTCTTTACCCTCAGTTCAGAGTCTGAATACTTACAGACCTGGGTTCAGTTCTACCTGACACTGGGGAGTTAATGGTATTCTGGGGCTGAATTCCCTCTGTCATTTTTCCCCAGCCAGGAGCAAGATTTTAGCAAGTGGAGGAAGAGGGATCTTTGAATTGAATCTATTCAAGCTGACTAAACCCTAAAATGCATCTTTCTGATGGTCCAGCTGCTAGAAAAGGCAACATCCTCTTGGTAGAGGGCTGAATCAGGGCAGAATCCTGATTCTTCCAAGAACTCCTATGTATTTTTGCATTATGTGACTGTTAGGAACACAGAATCTAGAAAAGACTGGGAGTTCGGATGGCATTTTTGGGCTGGCCTCTCTGTGAGGCTTTTATCTTTAGCTCTGGAATTTGCCTGTTTCAAGACTGAATGCTGGGGTTAGAGATCCGTGTGTTCCTTGGGTGTGGAACACAGGCTTTTTTATATCACCTACTTTTATCAGATAAAACAGGAACAGAGTCTTTAATTTTGATTTCACTTAAGCTAGATGGAAAAGACATAGATTTAAAGCAAAGGAAGTGGCAACATGAGTACTTAATTAGCTGCTGTCTGTATGTTTTTATGAAGTGTGGGATTCCTGTCATCAACAAAAAGTAGTAAGTTTTTTAACTTCAATAGAGCACCTGCCTGAAACAGAATTATTCTGGGGGTACTGGCTGTGTTTTGCCTTTTGTCACCAGTCTCTCTTGTGGTTTCTCAGCAGCTTCAGTACCAATAGGCCCAGTAACTTTCAAAGCCCTTTTCGTTATCTTTGATCTCAAAATTAACATTGGAAAGCCTTTTGCTGATTGCAGGGGTGAGACCTGGAGGGCAAGACCTCTCAGCAGTCCTTCCCCAAGCCAATTCTTGCCTTTCTCAATCCTGTGAAAGCATCACTTCCAGGCACAAAATGATGTTAGAAACATTTCTAGAGGGATCAAAGCCTACAGCCAAGTTAGGGAAGCTTCTCTTCAGTAAAGACCAACAGTGAAAAGCTTAAGAGGTACCACTTCCCATACACTTGGAGAAGACTCTTGAGACCTAACACTGGAAAAATCAGTGCTCCATGTAGTGTTTGCAAAGTTCCAGCTAGGAGAATTTTAAATAAAGATGAAGTAGTTGTTACTTGGATTTCATGATTCTGAGTGGGAGTTTCAAAAAGAAAGTTAAAGTTTCTTGTTTAGTTACTAGTAATCCAGGATTTCAGAATGTCCTGGGGTTTGGTTTTGGTTTTGGGGGGGGGCTTTGGTTGGTTGGTTTTTGGTTTTGTTTTTTTAGTAGTAATAGGTCTGCTTTAATTAGAAAGGCTGTAATATATATTAAGGCATTAGGCAAACTGGAATCCTCCCATCTCTCAGTTCTCATTGAAATTATGAGAGTGCTGGGAGAACCATTTAGATAATCAAAATTCCAGAATGTTGCATTAAGGCATGTGCAGTCACTGCAGTAGGATAAATGCTCAAAACCCAAACTCATGAACTTCGGAGACCTAGCAGGTGATTTTCTTTCCTAAAATAGTCTATGACCTAGGTAGCAGATCCTGGAAATCTTCACCTGGGTAGACCTGGTGAGGCTAATGATGCAAATAAAAGTTTGAAAGATGAGGACCTACAGAAACAATCTACACCCAAAAGGTATCCAGACTGTTTTATGGCATACACACTCAGACTTATTTATTCTTTATCAGCAATTAGGATTACAAACAGCAGGTGTTCTATGCAGCACCAAAGCAGGGATGTAGATGGAGACAGCCTGGGCAAGAGCTGACAGAAACCCAAAAGAAAGAACAGTAAGAAGATCTGACTTGCTTCCTTTGGGGTTACTTTCTTGAAATAAAGTAATCATAGCAGTGATGCCTCATTCATCTGGGAGATAAACCAATCATGTGAAGAAGGGCTGAAGAAAAACTGTACCAAATACTTTCTGTCCAGTGGGATAAAAAGAATCAGTGTTTTTGCTTAATGAAGAATTCAAGTTTTCAAATCTCAAATCTGAGTGTTTACCGCTCAGCAGCCTGAATTTTGCTGTTTTACTATGGCTATTGAGTCAAGCAGGTTTTCAATTCAGATCAAGGGAATGTTGTGATTTCTGTGAAAGTGAGAGAGAGCTTCAAAACTGAAGATATCAACATTGCTATTGCACACTATAATTGATTTGTGTGTGTGCGTGTACAATTAGCTTAAAGTATTAATGGAAAAAGTAGGTAGCTGCATCTAATGATTTTTTTGGAGTAATCTGAACCATCTGCCTCTATATATTAAGGAGTTCACTCTTTAATCCAGATTATGGCTGACAAACTGGTTTTGGCATTCACGTTTCACTAGCACTGTGCCCTTGAAGAGCTGATGTGGCTGTAGAAACTCTCTCGCTTACAACTGTTGTGTTTGAAAACATTTTTTGTTTGGCTTTCTTGTAGTTGTTTTCTTATAGCTCCTTTTCTTTTCTTTTCTTTTTCTTTTTTTTCTTTTTTTTTTTTTTTTTTTTGAGAAGATGGCCTTTCTAATGAAAAGTATGTTGAGC
The DNA here is from genome assembly GCF_009650955.1 of Corvus moneduloides. NCBI lineage: Eukaryota > Metazoa > Chordata > Aves > Passeriformes > Corvidae > Corvus > Corvus moneduloides. The sequence goes on from NC_045511.1 coordinate 148,516, forward strand.
AACCAGGTAAAGAATTTGGGACTTGGAGGTGGAGGGGAAGAAAGCAAAGAAGAAAGCACTCCTTCTGATCCAGCGGCAGCTGCAGGAATGACCAGAGAGGAGTATGAGGAATATCAAAAGCAAATGGTTGAGGAGAAGTGAGTACCTGTTCCCTTATTATGAGCACGGGGCTAATTCTTGGTAACTTTATGCAGATAAAAATAACCCAAGAAAAAGCCAAACATGCAGCTCTTCAGTATTTTTTTTTTAGAAGCAGATGAATCTTTGCTAAAAAGACTTTCCAAAACAAAAGTTCCCCAACTGGAAATGATAAAATATTATGTTCCTTCTTCCTGCCCCCCCTGCAACTCTCTCCTATGCTTTCCTGCTATCTCCACAGCTTCATATGCTGGATTCATTCCTAGGTGATGTTACTTTATCTAGAAAAATTTTCCAAGATGTTTGTATTTAATTCTCAAATGTATATGATTTGTTCTCCTAGAGCTCCATGTCGAGTATTCTTTCAATAGGTAATATTTCGTTGTACGTTTATTATGGCAGACCTGAAAAAGTACTGAGTGCTATATTAAATGCTCATTTATCTTGAGCAAAGGTTTAAGATGGTTGTTTTTTTTCTAAAATCCACTAAATAAAGCAGAATTTTAAAATTAATTAAGTCTCAATTTTGACTGTAAAGACAATCTTTATCTCTTCCTGTGTTTATGAAAACAAGTAAAATGGAGGACTTGGCATGCAGGAGTTCAAATTATGCATAATTATAAATAAAACGATTGACTTTTAAATCTCAAATGCATCTGTTCCTCTAATGGTCAATTACATAATGGTTGTGTAAATCCTTCTTGTAAGATGATTATAGGTACCGGGTTAATGACTGATGGAATTTGAGGTATCCAGGTCTGTATTTAGCATCAGACATTTCTATCAGGAAACCCTGAAGAGGTGTTATTTAGTCTGGAAAAAAACACAGAATGTTTTGCTCTGCCTTATGTCAGGGGGTATTTAAAAGAGGAATGACCACCTGCTGGCAGGAAGATGTTTTATGGAGACTGAGAAGCAACACAGAATTCCTGGGACAGGGAAATGCCTGGGAAAAGAATTACTTCTATACTGTTTTTAAGTGGTGCATGTGTCCTTTCCATACTGAACCGTACTGAGGAAGCAGGGCAGGAGTACCCCTATAGGACTGTTAGAAACTCTAAAAGAAAAGATCATCTCAGGAAGAGATGTGGTTCTGTGTCAGAAATCTCTGGCGTGGGCAGAGCATGTTCCTGTTTCAGGGGTCCCTGGATTTTGCCCAGTGTTCAGCTGTGCAGGAATGGAGACCAGAAAAGTAAATGTGCCTTGCTGAAGTTGTGCTCAGTTTTGAACCCGTAACCAACTAGGCTTTGCGTCCTCCTCAGATTTTAGGTTTGTTTGTGGGGGTTTTGTTTTTAGAGAGAGAGAAATCCAAAAACTCATTTTGGAAACAGAGGAAAAGTAATATTTCATTTTGCCAGTAGCTTTTATGTGCCAAAATACCTATGCTGAAACAAGATCAATTTTGCAATAGAATTTCCATGAAAATGCTACCAGGGGAAAAAGGAAATTAAAGGGAGAGGGGGGTGAAAGGTGAGTGTTATCAAATGTTACCAAAAATCTTTGAGGAGATACATTTTGCAAGTATGTAATATGCACATATGTAATCTAAAAAAATATTTGTGCAGACCAATCCTTAAATCTAATGAAAACATTTTATAAAATCACAGATTAATTCAGTGCTTTTCCATACAGGGAAGCTTTAGAATTCATTGCCCTTGTGAAACAATGAATGGACAAGGAAAGACCAGGAAAATTCACAGGTGACAGAAGCACAGGAAGTGTGGCCCCTTGGCATCACTTTATTGGTATTGCTCCTTTTGTGCCTTTGGACAAGTTACTTGGGGAATAACTCCCGTGTGTAACTTTTTGCAGCCAAGCAACTGGTTCCATGCAAAAGATTGTATTTATTAACATCTTGAAGGAACATTTGTTCTGATTTCCAGGATGGAAAGAGATGCAGCATTTGCACAGAAAAAAGCAGAGCGAGCCGTTCTGAGGGTTCACCTGAGAGAAAAGTACAGACTGCCCAAGGTAAGCCTGTAGCTCATGAGCTCATCTAGTCCAGAGGCCAAATTTCAACCAATTTTAAACTGCCTGTTCCTTTTTCCTTAGTGATCCTGACACTGTCAAATATTCCCAGGAAAACCAAAATATTGAAAGCAAAAGCTTCAAGCAGCAGAGAAATCTGGAAGCTTTTTAAAAGCAGGCAGCAGCTGCAATAGCTTCTGGATCATGACAGAGAGCACAGTTAGATTGACAGCTTTTTCCTGACATGAAGTCACCTGGATACAAAAAAAGATAGCTCTCTACTGTATTCAAAGTGGTTTTCCTGGTTTAGAGGGGAGACTCACTCATTATTTTCTCATCATCTTGTTTTCAGGGTTTTAGCTGCAGAACCCTTATTTAGCAAAAGTTTAGCAAAGTACAGGCTTTAGCACTAAACCTATGGTAAACATCCATGGATCTCACTTATTTAAAATATTTTTTTTAATTATGGTGTTATTTTGTAAGCTTGTGCCATAGGCAGGAGAGAGGTAATACAGGACAGAATATTTCTCCAGGGATTTGGATCACACATTTGCTCTGACCTATCACTAGTGGGAAGATGTTGGCATATTTCATTTATACCCCTCAAGGAAATGTGTGGTGGTTCTTAGCAGTTTGAGAGTTTATTTGTATTACTCACCTGCCAGCTCATTACCACTCATTTTCTGATCAGTACTTTCCAGTGCTTTTGATTAATTAAAATGGAGGAAGGTAAAGAATCCATCTCCTGTAATTTAACTGCAAAAAAATGTAGTGCTTAATCCAAACACATCATTTAGGGACTCGTTATCAACAGAAAGAGACCAGGACTTGTAGCCTCATCTAGCCAAGCTTTTAAACAAGCATTTAAGATGGAGCTGGGTCACCTCCCGGTGGCTATGTCTCTTCAGGTGACAGCTGAAGTCAGCTAAGATGTATTCCACCCCTAAGAGCCTGGTTCTTCTGGTGCTCTAGCTGGACAACATACTCTGAGGGTGAGTTTAATTACAGAAAGATTAATTATGCAAAAAAATTAAGTCCAAGATTCTAAGTGACTGATTGGATTGGAGGCCTAAGTCTCTAAACACCAGCATTTTAATTAGCAGCTGAGGAGTAAAATATCATTAGGCTTTGCTTTCCTTTTGGAGGCATATGCTGAGACAGCTCCTGAGTAGCACTTACCCAGCATCCTGCCAGAGCTTTCAGCTCCAAGAGGGGCTGCTTTGGAAAGCTCCAGGATACTTGAGTGCCCAGGTCTCAACTAAACATCAGTGCAGCTGGGTGTCTCTGTGGTTTTGAAATTCTCCCACTTGTAGTGCTTTTTTCAGCTTGAGATGGTGACCAGGTCTCCAGTCCCCCTTGGCTGAGCACCTCAAGCTCAAGACACACAAGCAAGCAGTGGTGATCTGACCTATCTCCAGCAGGATCTCGGCTTTGGCATACACTAAGTTCTGTCTGGAGCCAAATTTCAGTAATAACAATAGAAGACTTGTCTCCAAGGTAGGAGAGTAGCCCTTAGCCAGCAAACAATATTGCAGGATACGTTTTTCCGCATTTGTTTCTCCCTATATAGCATATATCTTGGTTTTCCTCAGCCCTTACAAAAACATTTTATAGCAGGAAGAAAATTAAATTATTACATGCACACTATGTGTCCCTGAAAAAAATTCAATGCTGGGATACAACATGCTGGCAGCAAAATGCTCTCAGACTTGTGATAATGCATTAATTATTTTGAAAATTAAAAGTCATTTCAGGTAGCCTAGTATGGGCTGGAAACACTGAATATTACCAGTATCAATCACTAGCAAGCATTTTAAGTAAAAGCATGAATTTCAGGACTAAGCAGGGCCCCCTTTGCCATGTAAAATCTAAAGCTCCGTGCTATCTGGGCCAGATTTATAAGAGAAAGTAGACCCTTAATGAAACTAATCCTATTAACAGAGTTGTCAACTTAGGTTTATCATCAGAAAGATGGTTTTAGCCATGAGACATTTGATCTATGGACAACTTTTTCACTTTGGAGTATTCAGTGCGTCACATTCACACAAAACATTTTAAAAATATTATGTACAGACACTGATATTTTAATAATAATTTAAAAAAAAAACCAAAAAACCTCACCAAACTCTCTTATCCACTTGCTGCCTTTTTCCTGAACTGGGATTCAGTAATCAATGAATTTCTGCAAGGTCTAAACACACGGGCATGAGCTGTGGAAAAATGGAGTCCCAGTGCAAATATCAGGAGGGACCAGTCCCCACTCACCAGGTCTGTGCTCCAGGCTGTGATGTCCAGAATCTCTAAGGGTGTTTCTGGGGAGGAGGGCTGCTGGTTCCAACCTATGGCTCCTCGTACTTGTGAGGTACCTGCAGCCCTTCATTGGCATAAGGACGGTGGGGCTGCTGTATTGCTAATCAAAAATCCCACCTGCAGGTCAAGGCAAGGTGAACTCTGATTTTGTATGTTACTGGTGCCTTATAGGTGATGAATCACAGGATCAGGTCTGGAGCCAGCTACCTAAGGCTCTCTGTACATCAGCATAGGTAAATGTTATGACAGGGTAAGTTAGGCATAAGGAAAGCAGTATCTCACACAGCAATGCTGGAAAAGAGTTTGCTTCCCCTGTGGATTAGTCTGTGAGCTTTGTTCTTTTTTGTTTGCAAGCAGACTTCATATAAGCAGTGTTGAACTAGCATTTGGTTTTCTTTGCTCCTTAAGTTGCACAGAGGACTTCAACATCATTGGTCAGAGAACTGAAAGTGCCATTTAACAAGCAATACCAAACTTTGATTGTTTGTCTCTCTGCCTGGAGGGCGTCATCTCACTTTGAGGGAGTTTGACAAAACTTTTAGTGGAAGAAGCTGTCTCTCCCTGAGGGAGATTGCTCTTCCAACCCGGTGGTCATGGGGCTGTCTAATGTTAAACCATGTCCTTTACCTGTGGTAGCTAAAGAAGGAACTTCCCCTGTGATATCAGATGGTGACCATCTCCTGCTAGCACTATCTCAATCCTCCCTCTCTCTCTCTTTCACTCTCCTTTTTTCTCATTTCTGTACACACTTAATGTGTTACAAAATAAAGTTGGTACCCTTGAACTGGACATTTGCACCTTAATTTAGGCAGAGGACTTTACCAACAAATTGTAACAAAGCAGATATTTAGACAGTTTTCTGCGTGTATCACTGTATATGTAAAGAACTCTATTGCATCTATAGCAAAACAGATCTGGGACTGACTACATCAGATGCATAGTCAGCGTCAAAAAATATTACCATGCACTCAGACACTATTGCCTATGCTGTTAATTGTCAGAATAATATCTGACCCACTTTTGGCCTGGGCACCCTCCCAAGCAGTTCCCAGGGCCAGTTTGGGAGTTAGGACAGGCATTCCCAATCGGCAGTTTGATGGGACCACCCTGTTCGGCAGGGCGACAGAGTTCAATAGCATCCCAGTGGGTTTTTCCAGGCCAGCTGGCCTTGGGGCAAGAGACCTGTGCCAGGCATATTTAATTTAGTAGAATAGATGTAGCTTCTGTGTTCACTTTTCCATTTCAAATCAAAGTAAGCAAGAATCAAACTGTCAAATTTTAGAAGGAAGAGAAGAGGCTACACATATGATGTGCTTCTTTGCTTCTTGTTGAGCAGCCCCACCCTTTTGAAGCCAAATTTAGGTATTTTCAAGCTAAATGCCAAGTGGGTAGAAGCAGGTGGCTTGGCAGAATTGTACTGCTTTAGACTATATCTGAATATATTCTTTTTTGGTCAGAGAACACTTTGAAGCCCCAAACTGTTGTGCATCACATCTCAGACTTCCACAGGACAGTGGGCTTTGGTGCAAGAACATGCCAGACAATTGTTTACATTGCCAAAGATATGAATCACTACAGTAGCATGCAGTGATGATGCCTTAAATTAGAAATAATTCTAAAGAAAAGGTGTGATCGTCTGATTAGGCACACTTTTTCAGTAATTAACAGTGTCTTTTTTATTATCCTCTACTGCTACTGGTGAGGATTTCAAAAGGGCTAACTCCTCTGGTAGCCATCAGCTGCTGAATAAAAGCTTAACACATTTTTTCCTGCTACACAATCAATAAAGAATATCTCTTCTGATTGGGAGAGTGTTTCTAGTTCCCACAGATCTGACTGCAGCAACCCTTACCCAAAAAGGGGAAGAGATGTCCTCACCCATTTTATCCACACAGCAGTAACAATCCTGCTAGAGCTCTCCGCAGTTTCACATGAGATAATGGGGAGAAATCAGATTAAAGGGAAGTACAGTTATTGCAAACATAAAGTATGGAAATATGGAACAGTAAATAGTGGTTATGCGGCCAACCACCCCCAGTCTGCCTGTCCTTGCTAACGCCTACAACAACACAGACATCGCTCATATATGTCCTTGCATTCATTTGTCCTTTCATTCATGCAAAACCCAGACCCCTCACTCTAAAAAACACCTCCTGCTGATAGCATTGCTGCTTATTCATATCAGGCCTTTGCTGCTGTCATGCTTCATTTTGGAGATGTAATGAGGCATTAATGTTCATCTTTGATGTGTGAACTGTGTCAAAATATCCTGTTCTGAGCTCTGGATCCATCAGAATCCACGAGAAAATGTGAACAAAATCACCATTGTTTGAAAAATTGACATAATCCCAGTGATGGAGTGTTTCGGGGGGCAGGCAGGAAGCAAGTGTATGTAGTGCTTACTGCAATCTCAGCCCTTTTAATTGCTTAACCAGTTTCTTCTCCTGCCTCCTTTTGCTTTCTCAGACTAACACCCAACCTTCCTCCTCTCGTTTGTTGTCTAGGTCTTCCTATTACCCCACTTACCAGCACTGCAACACTGATTATGTGCCAGGCAGCCCCTGCTCTTCATCACAACTCAGAGAGGCCAATCAAAGATCTAGACAGAGTTTAGACACGGTTTGGGAAGATGGGGGACCCTTTTTCCAGTAATTCATCCCGAAGTTTTTTTCTTTCTTCCAGAAGGCTTCAGTTTAGTGCTGATACCTTAAAAATCCCCTCCCAACAATTGAATAAGGAAATGGTACCACAGCTTTTCTAGAGCTCTTCCTTCATTGAGCAGAAGCTGACAGGCACAGCAGAGCAGCTGACAGGCTTGGCGGTGTCTTGCAGCATGGTTTTGGGGGATACAAATAACTTGGAATGGAATTCCTGCACTATCAGCATGGCAAAGGTTTCTAAAATGGCAAGTGACACTGAGGGCTTCAGTTTTGACAGTGCTGAAGCCCTTCAAAGAAATATAATTGACATTGCCTGAAAAATCTTAGAACTTGCATGGAAACTGATTGAGGCCCTGAATTCACAAGTTGCACTCAAAAATTTTGACTGAAAAATTTGTGCATCTGTTTCCATTCTCCCTAAAAACCTAAAAAAAAAGAACAAAACAGGAGGCTCATTGGTAGATCCTGGGAGAGCAGAAATACTCTCATTTGCTGGTTTTGTTTCCTGCTTTAGAGTGAATTGGATGAGAATCAAATACAGATGGCTGGAGATGATGTGGGGTTGCCAGAAGACCTTCAGAAGATGGTGGCAGAAGATCAGGAGGAGGAAGAGGACAAGGACTCTATCCTGGGCCAGCTGCAGAACATCCAGAATATGGACATGGATGCCATCAAAGAAAAGGCACAAGCCACCTTCACTGAGATGAAACAGGCGGCTGAGCAGAAATGCTCCATGATGTAGAAGAGCCACCACTGCCCAAGGGCTATAACTTCAGTCTTGTGTTGCTGGGGCTGCAGAGGGAGAGCAGGCAGAGGGATGCACGTAGCTCTAGACCATTCAGTGTAAATATAGAAAACTGATGAGAGAGAGACTTAAAATCCTGAGGGGAGAGTGAAAATGTACCTGCTGGGACTGCCTAGAAGGAAGTTAGAACTGATCCTCAGTTTTGAACATAACCTTTTCTCCCATGGAAAAAATGGCTTTAAAGAAGTTAATATTGGGGAAAAAATGTGCCTTTTCCCATTTTTTCCAAGAGATTGAAATGCTATTAAATATGTGTGTTTGAACAAAATTGTGCTTCTGATACATCACATGGAGGTAACCGCATATTTAATCCTGCTTTCAGCAATAAACACATGTATTTCTTATAAAAACATGTCTGTTTCAAACATCTTGAGGCAAACACAGTGTTCAAATATTGACATTGGCTGAAAAACCTTGATTTTTTTAATCATCTCTGTACTAAGTTTAGCAAAAGGCAAAAAATGAAGCATGTAACTCAACAGCATGGGTCAAAAATGTTGTCAAATACACTGAGTGGGGACTCGTAGGAAAGTAAGGCTTGGTGGCTCTCAGTGAGCCCTGCTCTGGAGCAATGCAGGCTTCTCCAGTCTGCTTTCATTTCCCAGCCTCTCAAAGACACTTCAAACATCAAGGGACAGCAGTGACCCTTTGCTTGGCTGCTCTGTGTGCCACATTCTGAGGCTTGAGGTACCAGCACAAAACTTGGATAGGCTAAAACCAGCTCCTCACGCTGATTCTGGGAGTTGTCTCCATCGAAGGCTAAACATGGAAGGTTATGCCAGGGTAGGACACCTAAACCTGAGGAAAGGCATAGCTCTCACTAATTCTGAATCTGCCTGAGGCTATGAGACACCCAGGCTTTGACTCCCAAGGAATTCTATGAAATGAATGGCTTCATAAGTTCTCCAAGAGCTAGCCTGGGAATTAAGTTTGGAAGTGAATACATGTAGCACCTTCCTACAGGTTTATAAGTCTCTTTATCTCTCTCTCTTTCTGTCTCCACCCAATCAAGTAAAAATATTCGTTTTAAATTAACAGATGCACTAAGTATGGTTTATCTCCTTTCTTTCTCTTTTCCTTCCTTGCTTGCTTGCTTCCTTCCTTCCTTTTCGCTTTGTCTTCTCTTCTCTTCTCTTCTCTTCTCTTCTCTTCTCTTCTCTTCTCTTCTCTTCTCTTCTCTTCTCTTCTCTTCTCTTCTCCTCTCTCTTCTTTCTTCCTTGATCCTGGCCTCACGTATTGTTCTGTGAAGTGCACAAGATACAACCACAGCACACTCCAGGTGTGAAAACCACTCTGTGTTGAGCCCCCTTTGCCTGTTTTGGGTCATGTCCTCCAGCCCCACTGTTCCGGTTTGGTCAAATTTAGAGATATATCCTCTGAGAGAAGGCACAACCACCCCTCCTCCCACCAGGTTCGGGAAAAATAAATTTTCCTTGAAGGAAAGTGAAAGAGATAAAAACTATTTATTTAACAAACACACAGGAAAAGGAAAATAATGCTAAATAATAAAATCTTTCACTGTGAAGAAAAAAACCTGGCAAAGTGTTAGAGTCCTCCCTTTGGTCTCCTCGGAGCTGGGGCTTGGCCCAGGGCCAGGCCCTCTGTGCTCAGTGGAAAGTCCTCCCGATGTGCTCTGATACTGAAGTAGTCCAGCAGAAAAGGGAGAAAATCTGAAATTCCAGGGAAGGAAAAAAGGTTCAACTCTCAGTCTCTCTCTGGAGAAAAAGAAACTGAAAAACTGGCCAAAAGCTGACTGGAAAAAAAAAACCTGCAAGCCGGGTGCTTCCTTGCTCCCCCACCACAGCTGGAAAAAAAAAATCGCTCTCTCTGTGTGACCTTGAACAAGCTGCAAACTGCTTTGAAAAAGTTTTGCTCAGTTTTCCCTTCCTCCTCTCAGGCTAGTTTAAAGGCTTAGAAAGGCACAAGAATTAATTTCTGGGCATAGGGCAGCGATATGGGATACACATCATAAAGTCACCCCAAGACACCCACAGAACAGTGGGGGCTCTGCCAAGCCCCAGAGAGTTACAGGGCTTTGTGGAGAGAAGTTAAGTCATCCCATGGATCCTGGAAGATCCCATCACCACCAGGGAGGATCCGTCCCCAGGAAGAGGTACAGGAAAAGTCTGGATAACACAGATTCCACAGGTAAAGCAATGGTTGCACCAGGCAGCCCACCAAACCTGAGCAGCGCCTTTCCACACTTGCCTGGGACAGTCCCTGTTCCTGCAGATGGGTCAGCAGTCACCCACAGCTACATGGGGACAGTGACAAGAGGCAGACAGGCAGAGCATCTCAGGGAGGATGTGAGCCTGTGCTATGCCTGCAGTGTTTTACTGGTCACTTGGAAAGGAGGCCAAATTATCCTTTTGGCAAAGTCACCTCTGCTGTGAGGCAGAGAGAAGGGCAAGCAAGAGAGGTTCCCCTCCCTCCTGCTCTGACAGCTGCTGGGTGCCAAGGTGGTGTGGAAGAGTCTCCCTACCACCTCCTGGTGCACTGCCACAGACACTGAGACACAGAAAAAGGCCAGAGAAAAGCTGTTGCCTTTAAAAACCTCATTATCACTGACAGTCACAGTGGTGCCTGCCTCCGTGTCTGCCAAAACCAGAGAGGGCAGCACACAGCTTTGTGTGTTCATCATATGTGGAACGTTTGATTAAGGCAAATTACATTTATTTGGCAAATACATTTATTTGTATGTCTTTTACCTATTTTCGGCTAGAATCCTTTGTCACATTTCAAGGTGATTGCCAGTTTTCCCCTAATGTTTCTGCTGAGCACACAAGCACTTTCTAAAAACACTCCTCCCAACCATGTGTTAAATGTTCTTGTAGGTAGTTTCTGGTTTCCCTGAACACAGCCAGTTTGCTAACAGTAAAAGGAAGCTGAGATTCCTTCCTACAAATAGAGCTTGGGAAAATTCTTTCATCAATCAGTCTTTAAATATAAATCAAACAGACTTGCTTGAAAACCTGTTATCCAATATTTTCCTCATTGCAGCACCAAGAAAATACACATTTTCTTCTTGCTCATTTCTTTCTTACCTAAGAAACACAGAGTTGACAAGTTCTGACCTTCCTTGCTTTTTCCAGAGGATGTCCTGGTGCCTTAAATGGCTCTTATCCAACAGGTCATTCCGTTACTGAAGAAAACCTATCTTCAGTAGGTCCCTCAAGCATCAGAGTTATTTTGCCTAAAACCAACAAGACTTCTGATCCAATTTCTCCCTCTTGGGATCCTGCTCTCACATGGCACCATGGAATCCAATTATCTATCTGGAAAGACAAGTGGGGTCTTTTAGGAGGTCTTTACATAAAGTAGATAGAAGAGTCACCAGCTCAGCTCAATCAGCCTGAGGTTTGTGAGGCTCAATGCATTTCCCTCTGCATTGGTATAAAACTTGCTAGTGTCTCCACACTGTTGTGTTGCTTTACAGACTGAATTGTCCTATCTATAAAACAACAAAATAAACAATCTTAAGGCTTTTGACCTTTGAATTAAAATGTGCCTGGGACATCCTGAAAATCTTACTGAAAGCATCTGGTGCTTTAAAGGATCTAATTAAATTTGTCAGCAGATATAGGATCAGCATTTTCACAGTTTAAAGGGTCAGAGAAGAAAGTACAGTCAGAATCACCAAACAAGCAATTAATGAGATTCCAAAAAAATGTCTGGGCTGGCAGAGACAAGCAGGACTGGGAGGTGGCTTGGGACTGGTGCAGGATGGGAACCCAGCCCCCATGAAGTGCTACTGGCAGGAGAGTAAGCTGCCTTAAGCACCACTATTAGACCAGAGGCTCCCACACTCAGTCTGGAGTAGCAGAGTCAGGGCAGGGTGGCAAACCTGTGCTGCCCTCAGCAGGAGCCTGATCCTCAGCCTGCCGGAGGTGCCTGCCTGCTCCCGGCAGCACCTGCAGGGCTCATCCCTCCAGCACCAGCTGTTCCGGTCTTTACCTGCCAGCCGCAGGCCTGGGGAGGCACATGGGTAGGAGGTGGCAGGGGAGGCCCTGTACCACCCCAGGTACATGCAGCTCTCGAGGTGCTTAGCCCTGGGGACAGGTCACAGGAGAGCCTCTGCATGTGTGCGCATGTGCACGTGCACTGGTATGTGAGTCTGGGAATATTTGTGTCCATTTCTGTGCACAAATGCACATGTATGGGTGTGCATGCAGCTATGCACGTGTGGGAACGGACAGAGACGTGTCTGTGTGTCTGTCTTTGTCAGGAGCAGATTAAAGGGTTAGGTCACATGGCAGCTACTGCTGGACGGACCCTACCTGGGATTTGGGTTCTTAGAGTTAATAGGATCGCTGGAGCTCAAGACCGTCATCCCATCAAGATAAATGTCTCTAGTGCCCACTTTTAAGCAATCTGAATTCAATTAGGCTAATTGGAAAACAAGTAAAGAAGGATTGCATTAATATAGCCTCATAGCATGAACTTCCCCTCCCTCCCTCTGAGCATGGTGAGCCTAAATCCCAGCACCATCGCACCCAGTCCATGGTGCTCCCACCAAAAAGGGCTGCCTGGCTCCCAGAGCCTATTCCACAGCCTGGACAGACAGCGGGACAGCAAGATCTCTGTGCAGTTCCTGGGTGCCAGACAGGACCCTGGGAGGTAGAGAAAATGCAACTGACTCTCCTGGGCAGATCAAGAAAAGTCTCAGCAGAAAAACAAGAAAGGTGTGAGCGATGCAGTGACAGGAGGAGGCAGCAGCTTCCTCACGCGTTATGCTTTCAAGAAAGTTCTGAAACTGCACCCTTAGGAATTTCTGGGGAGGAAAAAAGCAAAGCCTTTTTTTGGTTGTTTTTAACAATCTGTTGGATAATACAGAGCATGCAAACTGCAGGAGGGTACAGGTTCCCTCTAGGTGAATATTTCCTCCTTTTCCTTGCTTCCCTCCCATTGAATTGCAGTCTGACCTTGGAAGCCACATTTATCTTTCAGGGATGTCCTCCCTGCTGCACTTCTTTGGTCTGGAGAGCGATGTCTCTCCTGCAGTGTGACTTCAGTTTCAAATCTCTGCTCTGCAAGTCAGTAATTATTTCACCTGGACATAAAGAAAAGGCAGGCGAAAAGGAAGGAAGAATCTGTGGCATTTTATGGTGCTGACTTCACTGTGTGAAACCACGTCCCATGCGTATGTCTCAACAGCAACAACAGGATGAAAACTATTTCCCTTTAGTCTTCACTATATACGTACAGGAAGGAGGTACAGCAGACAACTGCACTTGACAGATTGTCCATCTTGAGAAATTTTGTTACTTTCCAGGCATAACTTCAGCAGAAATTTCAATAATGCATTGCAAAAAAAATAAAAAAGGTGATGGAATGGGGGCATCCCTTGGAAAAGCAAGTAACATACCCTGCCTGTTTCATCCCCTAACGAATACTCTCAAATTTGATTCTGGTTGCCCCTGTAATTTTCCAAAGGTCAATGGTCTTTGCAAAGCTGTGATGTACCACAGCATCAGTTTCTGAGGCTTCATTCTAATATGACACATATCCCAGAGGGTTCTGTGGCAGCCAAGGATTCAACTGACAGCCAGGACATCAGACCCAAAGGGAAATGTTCAGTTACCGTTCTTTGCCATTCTAAAACCTCTGTGTAATCAGAGGAACCATTAGACTTCCTCCTTCCCTGGAGCAGTGTAATGCCTCGTGTGTCACACAGTGTGTGCCTGAAGCATGGCAAGAGAGAAAAGAGAGATCTAGAGTTGGAAGAGTCAGAGCTCTCTCTGCTCTGCTATGCAGTTATGGGGATTTTTGTCAGGTATTTTTTCAAATTGGGATCAAAGGAGAGGCTTCCTCCGAACAATTCCACTTGCCTGCAAGGAGGATGCTACAGTGACAAATGTAGCTCTGTATGGAAAATACAATTAGAGCAAAGAGAGCAATCTACTGCTGTGGAAAGAGGAGCCTTCTCTGTCAAGGAGGAAGGTCTCTTGTGTCCTGTGTGGGACTCGAGCACCCTGCTTCAGGGCTGGAAGGCTTTTTTGCTGCCTTCACATTGTAATTAATGGCAAAAAAATCGATTATTGATCCTGTAGCTGACAACTTTGACAGGTACCCAAAAAGCAGCATCTGTGCCGGGATCCAATGCCCTTTATAGCACTGACTAAAGGGTTTTTGCTCCTTCGTCTCACATTCCTATTTTTCTTAGCTACAATAAGCAAAACTGATTCCCAGTTTTGCCCAGGGCTTCTGGAGGGACAGGTATGTTTTGTGCTGATTTTGAGGGCTGTAAACCCCCGGTTTCAAATTAGAAGAAATTAGGGACATTGCACAGTTCATTCATCTTCACTAATAGAGTTCCTGGGAAACACACATGTAGATTAAAGGAACACAATGGCCCCTGGCTGATTGCTTTGAGTACCCTCCAATGCCCTACAATGGTATTGACTTGCTTTTTATAGTGTGCACAAAAGCCACACTAACCTTTTCTTGTCTCTTCTGTTAGCCTCTTCCCTCTGTGCAAACGGATGGCTGAGTTCTTTTGGCCTCAAACTACCCCCCCAAGCAGTCAGTGAAGGCAAACCTCACCTGGATCTAGGAAAAGCCGTGCACTCCTAAAAGAAATCAACTCTGGGACATCAGACCATAAACCTGCAAAAGGTGTGGACATTGGCAGAAGCAAGCACTGCCAATCTTTGAAGTGATTCCTCTGAGAAAATCTACATGATATGGAGCCTGTTGGGGCAGGAGGGGAAGAAAAAAATTGCAGATTTATTGAGAGAGGTCATACTTATTAGACTAGCTAATATATCTGGAAGAATGAGCAGCAGCAGTGGTGTTTTTCATTCACATACACTCTCCTCAGGCATGGAAGCATCTTCAAAGCTAAGTGTAGGCTGAAAACCACTCTGGATGTTACTGGGTTTGTCATTTAAACCAGATGGGACAAAAGGTACAGAGGAACTGGGAAGTGCTAGTGTGAAAAGTGATAAAGTGACAGAAAGACAAAAGCAGGAAAAATATCGATGCAGGAGATGTGATGCTGTTACCTGGTTGGTACTGTGGTGGGTCCACGTCTTCCACCAAGCCAAGTACAACGTGATGTGTGGGATCTGTCTCCCTACCTCACCTTCAAAACATTTTGTACATCCCCCCATGAAGCCATGCCCTGCCTGCTACCCCCCAGCCCCACTTGCACCGTGGAGTACAGGGTCACAAAATCGGTTCTTCTCACAGGCTTTGTCCTATAGCAGCGTACTGGAAAACGTCCTCGCAAATATTGCTTAGACCTTCCTCGGGCTTGTGAAGTCTGAAAGGCTGAGTCCACCTCCTGCGTCCATCCTGCCCAGAAGCACCTGGTCTATGAAACGCCTTTGGAAGCAACCGGGCGCAGGGCGAGTGTCCCGCAGAGCACCAGCGCAGCGGCGCTTACGCTAGTGCCCGAGTCGGCCCGGGGCCTCGGATCGTTCCGCGGATCAGCTTTCGAGCGGTCTCCGTGAAACCGACGCACCACCAAACCGTCCGGGAGGGATCTGGGCTGCAGCCGTCGGGCAAGAGAAACGCGGCGAGGCTCCGAGAGCCGCCGGACAGCGCGGGGCCGCGCCGGGGACCGTCTGTCCTCCGGCCCGGCACCCCCGGGCTCCAGCCCCTTCCCGTCCGTTCGCTGAGTCCCCTTTACCGCGCCCCCGGCAGCGGTCCCGCGGCTCCCGCCGGCCCGGCTCTGTCCCCCCGTGCCCGGCGCGCCTCTCGCCGCCCGTCCCACCGCGGTTTTCGGCAGTGCTGCCCCTGCCCCGGGGCTCCGGCCGCGGCGCTCGGTCCGGGCCGGCCCCGGCTGCAGCGGGGGCCGCCCCGCCCCGCCTCGGGGGCCCCGGATGGCATCGCCCGGCGCCGTCTGGGGCTGGGGCCGGGGCTGGGGCTGGGGCCTGCGGGGCGGGGCGGGGCGGCCGGCGGGGGCCGGGGGATGCCGTGCCTCCCCCTCCATGCCGAAGAGGCGCGGGGGCCTCGCCTTCCATCTCGCCTACCGCCCCCCTGCACTCCTCCCCCGCCCCAAGGAGGCCAGCCCGCCCGGCGACACCGTGCCAGACCTGCCCGCGCCGCCCGGGGGCCGGGCGAGACCGCAGCGCCGCGGCGGAGCCCCGGGCCAGCCGCCTCATGCACCCGCCCGGCGCCCCGCTCGCCATGGCCGAGGGCGCCTTCTCGCTGGCTGCCCCGGCGGCGCGGAGCCCCGGGGGGAACCCGTCGAGGCTGCACAGCATCGAGGCTATCCTGGGGTTCACCAAGGAAGACGGGCTGTTGGGCGCCTTCCCGCCCGACGGTAGCGCCAAGGAGGCGGACCGGCGGGGGCTCCGGCACTGCCTGCCCAAGATGCCCGGAGAGCCGCCGCCGGCCGAGCCCCAGGGCCGCGCCGAGCGCTTCCAAGGTGAGCGCTGTGGACGAACGCCAGGCATCGGGGGGCGGACGGGTGGGCGCCGCTCCCCCACGCCCTCGGGCGAGCCCCGCGGGGAGATCCCGCTGGTGACCCCCCTGTCTTCCCCTCGCAGAGCCGTACTGTCCCGGCAGCGCCAGCCCCGAGCTGCCCGCTGGCAGCAGCGGCGAGGGGAAGCCGTCGGACGAGGAACAGCCCAAGAAGAAACACCGGCGAAACCGCACCACCTTTACCACGTACCAGCTTCACGAGTTGGAGCGTGCCTTTGAGAAGTCCCACTACCCCGACGTGTACAGCCGCGAGGAGCTGGCCATGAAGGTCAATCTGCCCGAGGTCCGCGTCCAGGTAACGCCCGGCCCCCGCGGCGGTCCGGCCCCTACGACCCCCCGCGCCGGGAAGCCGCACACGGCCCGGCCCGACGCGCCTCGGCGCAGCCCCGGGGTCCCGGCGGCCGGAGCAGCCCCGATGCGGCGCGCGGGCCCGTGACCGCAGCACGGCTCCGGCCACACTCGGCCCGGCCGGTGCGCTGCTGAGCGGCTACGCGAGGCCCCACTGGAGCGCGGGGTTCGGGGCCGATTTGCGTCCGGCAGCCGCGTCGTCGGTGCTGCTGCCCTCTGAATGGCGTGTCCCAGCCCGGGGCCGCTGAACCCGCTGTGTACCAGGGCGGTGGCGGTGGATGGGCGGGCCAGCTCCGCTGCGGGGCTGTTTTCCATTCAGCGCAGGGCTGTGAGTCGTGGGGGAACGCCCGAGCCCTCCAAATTCCCTTCTGCCCTAGCTCGGCAAGGCGTGTTTCCCTCGCTCTGTGTGCACCGCTGCACCCAGGGGCGAGCCTCTGTCGACCGCCTGGGGCCTGGCTGATACAGCTCTGCTTGCAGGTTTGGTTTCAGAACAGACGGGCTAAGTGGAGGCGGCAGGAGAAACTGGAGGTGACCTCCATGAAGCTGCAGGACTCGCCCATCCTCTCGTTCAACCGCTCGCCACAGGCAACACCCATGGGTCCTCTGAGCAGCAGCCTGCCCCTGGAGACGTGGCTCAGCCCGCCAGTGCCCAGCAGCACAGCCCTGCAGACCCTGCCTGGCTTCGTGGCCTCACCACAGAGCCTGCCTGGCAGCTACACACCACCGCCCTTCCTGAACTCTCCGGCAGTGACCCACGCGCTGCAGCCCCTGGGGGCCATGGGGCCACCGCCGCCTTACCAGTGTGGGGCCACCTTTGTGGACAAGTTCCCTTTGGAAGAGGCAGACCCACGCAACACCAGCATTGCTGCCCTGAGGCTGAAGGCTAAGGAGCACATCCAGTCCATTGGCAAACCCTGGCAGACAATCTGAACTCCCTCTCAGCACCTGGGAGAAAGCCATGGGGAAGGCGCGTCCCAGAACGCCCGAGGGACACCCTTACCCTGCCTTGGCTGCCCCGGATGGCCAGGCACAGGAGGGCTATCCCTTGCACCAGCCTTTCCCCCCAGCCTTGATTGGCTTTTGTATTTTGTGGCCCTTTTAATTCCCTTTTCCACAAGCCCTGCAGAGTTGGGGGCCTGATCATAGCTTAGGAAAACCAATCTCTTTTGCTCTCCCTCCTTGGCTGGATGCTTTAGTTGCAATAAAAGCTGCAGTAGGGCAAAGAGCTGTGTAAGGTGGCTGGGAGCCCAGGATGCTGTACCTGGAGAGGCGGTTCTGCTTTTGCATCATTAAATGGCACCATCTGCATGGAGGCTGTGCATCGTGTTTCTTCACCCATATGGGCATCTCAGGCTGGACCCTCCGCTCTGTGTGATGCACAGAGGGGTAGGAGATGCCTGGCTGTGGGCTCTTCTCTGTCCTCCTTCAGCAGCAGAACCCTGCCCAAGCTGGCTGTGGCACTGGAGGCTGTATGCCCAGATGAGAGTGGGCACAGAGGGGCCGGAGCCCTGGCAGTCCTTGGGCCAGGCACACCACTCCCACAGCTGCCCTTGTGGAGCAGTGCCCAGCTCAGGTGGGCTTTGCAGGCTGGAGTCAGTGGCAGTCCTTGCTGCCTCTGCAGAGAGGGAGAACAGCAGGACCCCCAGGGCCCCTGGCCCCTGCAGCCCCGCTGCCACAAGGGGAGACAGACGGTCACTGGCTGGGCACTGACACGCAGCTGGGGCCTGGCAGGCTCATCCTGCCCGCTCTGGCTGCCCAGCACAGCCCCTGGAGGCTGGCACAGAGCTGGGCCATGCCCGCTCCCCTGCCCACCCAGTGCCCATTGCCAGGCTGCCGAAACTAAAACTGCGGCATCTTTATTTTTCATTATCTCCGTTACTGCCTGTAATGGGGCTGAGAAGCTGTAATGAAACACCCCTTCTCTTCTGCTGGGCATGGGGTGCTCTACACACTCAGGAGGTTGTGGCAATTAACGTTTCTCATTAGGGAAGAGAGAAGGATGCACAAGTGGCCTCATTGTGTCCTGGGGATGATTCAGTGCAGACTGGGAGACCTCTCCTTTCACCATTTCCCACTCGTTGTGGCCAGACAAAGGCTGGCATCTAATTATATTTTCACAATCTGTGCGTATCTTTTAAGAGTCCTGTCAGAAACAAGTATGTCAGCTTTGTTCAGCTTCACTTCAGAGAGCTTTTTAACCTTAGACAGCAGTTTCTAAACATCCCTTCACAGCCTTCTCCACAGCAGTCCTCATCTATTGTATGGAGAGCTTCTTTTACAGATAATAATAGGAATCCCTCTTGTTTTCAAATGCCTTTTCCTCTGTCCCCAGCCTCCCTGCAGATCCAACCTGCCTCTCTGGACCAGAGCACACACTATGTTCAGCACCCCCAGCTTCCCTTCCCTGAGCTGTGCTGGTCCAGGGCATGAAGGGAAGCCAAGAGAGTGGTACCCCCTGAATTTGGGGGGAATGAAGCCCTGCTGGGGGGGACCCTCCTGCTGGGATCTGGATTTGACAATTCTACAGTGTGTGCTTTTGTGGTGGTGCCCACCCTTCCCAGCACACAGCTCTTTGCTTCCTTGGCAAAGAGAGGAAGAGCTGCCAGGAAAAGAGTTGCTGTTGCTGTCAGGACCAGGGAGGTATTCTGCTAACCTCTAGTAAGGACACCTGAGTAAAAGAGGAGAACAAAAATCATATTGCTTCAGTTTTTAGGTCTTATTCTAGTGGTCCTTCCACAGGCGAGCTTTGCTTGCATCCCCCGTGATGCTGGAGTTGCAAGAAGGCACGTCTTTTCTGGTGGCTGCAAGAGAAGGATTCCTCTTGGTGTGCTTGAGAAGTGCCTGCATAGCCCAGCCTGTATCAGCAAGAGACACACACTAATGATCGACTGCACAGGCTCTGCACACTCTTCCTTCTCAGGGTAGGAACAATCTCACTTGTCATTACTTGGCTGCAGTCCAGCTGTGGCTCTGAAGCTGAAAACCCCCCTGCAGGTGAGCACATTTAATCGCTGCCCAAAAGTTCTCACCTGTGCTTATTGCTCATGGCTAATAACCAGCTCCCCAAGATTTCAATAGTGCTTTTCCACATTTGGCATTACTACCCTCCTTCTCTCTTACCTACGATTCTTCTGTATCCTGTAAAGCCATGGGAAGAAGCCTCTGACTTCCTGATCAGCTGTCACCAGCGCTGACACTTGGTTACTCGAGATAGTCAAGGACTGGCAGCAGACA
Source organism: Corvus moneduloides (assembly GCF_009650955.1). Taxonomy (NCBI): domain Eukaryota; kingdom Metazoa; phylum Chordata; class Aves; order Passeriformes; family Corvidae; genus Corvus; species Corvus moneduloides. The sequence goes on from NC_045511.1 coordinate 168,409, forward strand.
AAACCATAATGACAGAGCAGCAGAAGTAGCAGCTGAAGATATCTGCTCACTTTTAATAAGGTCCTGATCCAGCATCTGCAAACAAATAAAGAAAGATTATGGCAAGATATGGTGGTTGTTCTTTTATTGGCATATTAAACAGGTCTTTCTTATACCTTGTACATGTGAACCCTGTAGTGGATCGGCTGTGCACAGACATGTCCTCCAAGGAAAGCTGTGAGTTTATTGCTTAAAATGAATATTTTACCAGCTACACATAAGTGGGCAAATAAAGAGACAGAGGCATATGCAAACTCACATCTTTCTTCTACCCTGTCTAGTTTTCGGTGCTCCTACACTTTCTTTCAAATCGTCCCATTCCATTTTAAAAGCCCATTTGTTCATTTTGTGTAAATATCTTCTCCTCCTTAATTGGGTGCTGAGTCTAATAATCCTGCCTCGGCTTGTTAACTGTACAATACCAGTCAGAGTTAATGACCCATTAGTGATTAATTCCTTAAACAGCATCTAATTGCTCACTGTAAAACCTTTTCTTAAAACTGGATTAAATCATCTAGATCCTTAACCACTTCTTTACTCTAACTTTGCTAAGGCTATTAGCATGGCCTTCTGAGTGGTCTGTTGCTTCTTTTACTTAAACTGTATTAGCAAGATAGTATTTTTAGTGTCCATACTTGACGTCTTTGCAACACCTGAAGTTCTAAGGAAGAATAATGCAGATTATTACAGACTGCCAGGGAATTAATAATTATGAGGAAAATGCCATGATGGAATTCGATCTCAAAAGTGTATTCTGGTCTCCCTTCCTTCCTATCTCTGCTCAAAATCCTGTCAGTATTCAAGAAAACTAACAGATACCTGAGCTCTTTGAGCCAAACAGAATTTGGACGTGAGGTTCAGGTCACTGGCTCCCTGGTGGAGCAGGACTGTCTCTGTGAGCAGAAGGGACCCTCAGTCCCTGCCGGATGGCTCGGAAGCTGTCATTCCCTCTGGAGCAGCAGGCTGGCTGTCGTGTGTGCTGCTGCCATGGCAGTTCACATCCTCTGTGACATGAAAACACACATTGCTCAGCCATAGCTTGAATTTCTGTTACTAGCTGCTGGGGTCGAGGGCAGCAGGAAGTTGTGCAGGAAGTTGAACGGTCTTGTTTCTTTCTGCCGTGGCTACATCTGACAGTCATTGCAATTACGGACATTCAGTTTCTTACTATTGAAATGTCTCAAGTAGCTGTTCAAAGCTCCTGGTTACATCTTTCCTCGTCTCTACGGACTTACTATGAAGTCCGACAGGCATTAATTCAAGGAGGTTCCCTTCAGCTACAGTGTTTCAGCTTCTCTCTTCTATGCAGTCAGCCTCCTCCTTTGTCACTGTTACAAACCTTGGGACTTCCTTCAGTAGTTTGTCTGCTACATTTTGCTAGCAAAATGCTTGCATAGGAGAAAACAGCGGAATAAAACAAACAAAAGAGAGCGAAACGAAAAGCTGGTTAGACCAGGACGTTGAGATTACGAGTTTCTCTGGTAGAATTAATACCGCGTCTCCTCTCTGAGCATCTCTTGTGTTCTGCCAAGGTATTATCAAAACTGTCTGACATTTGGCAGTCATCCGTGTGTCATATGACACTTCTGCCCCACTAAGATTGGAATTGCAGAGCCGGGCAGAGTGGTGCGACTAAGATACGGCAAACAGCCGCGGTCCCGGGGCTCACGCGGCGCCGGAGCGCACCGGGGCTCCCTGCACGGCCGGGGTCAGACGGTCCCGGGGCTCACCCGGCACCGGAGCGCACCGGCCTCCCTGCACGGCCGGGGCTCAGACGGTCCCGGAGCTCACCCGGCACCGGAGCGCACCGGGGTTCCCTGCACGGCCGGGGCTCAGACGGTCCGAGCTCAAGGGAGCGCAGCGGGGCTGCGACAGTCCGCGCTCCCCGGAGCGCTCCCCTCACGGCCTGGCCGAGGGCGCCGCCTGCCGGAGGCGGGGGGAGTGGGCGGTCGGGGCTCGTCCCGGGCCGAGTTCCGCCCCCGGGCACAGCGGAGCTGCCGCCAGCGGGCCGAGGCTGCGAGGACAGCGTCATCTCCCGGGCGCACACGGGGCACTGAGGCTCCCAACAGAGCGGCTGGCAGCGCAACACACGCCCGTTCCTGGGGAAGGCAGTGGCCCTTGCTACTGGCTTTGACACAGCCAATTTCATTGCTTATCTCAAATAAAAGCATAAACTCCACCTTTTTCTTGGTACTATTTATTGCGAATGTTGCAATGTCATGTAATTTCCAACTAAGAGATGAACTGATTCAATAGGTAAGTCATATAATTAATTGGAAGACCCTTCCGTGACAATTATATATATATGTATACCAAAGCCACTCGAATGAGAAAATGCAACCTTGAAAATGAAGTAGAGGATTTAGTCCTTGCTGAACCATACAAGAATATGTGTATTTAAGTATTTTACACAAAGGAATTCTTGTGTACAGAAAAGAGACCTTGTTGATTATCTGATACAATCAAGTGTTTGTGAAATATAGTCTCTTACAGAAAGCATTCAATTTCTTCATGATTTAGAGACCTTCTTTCAGCTTGGAGTGCTCTCTTTCATATTCACAACTTGAAGCAGATAGTCCATCATCTAATAAAAAGAGAAACTCATTATTTACAGACCCATCCTGAAAAAAGTAATTCACTAAGTTAATAAACCTACTTTAAGTTAATAAACCTAATAGATAACTGCTCTGTGCATTCACATAACAAATATATTCCTAATAACCCTTCCAAAACAGGCCCCATTTGTCTTGGTTAGTGTAATAACCAACTGCCAAAGTAGGAGGAAAGTCATTCTCCCAAATAATTCTGTTTGCCATCTCATTTATATCCTGTCTCATTAGTGTTAAAAAGCCAAGTCATAGAAATAAAGTAAAGTTTATTTTCCAACTTGCTTTTGCACTTAGTCCAACTTGCAGGAGAGATTTCCGTTCCCTTTTACTACATTAACTGTAATTTATTCACAGAATAAAGAGCAGGCAAGGTATTAACCGAAAACAAAATAACACAGGTGCACCATCTTAAGCTAGACTCTGAAAAGTACTGTGGTCACCTCTTCCATTTTTTGACTGTGTGTTACAGCCATTTCCCCACTCTGGGTGAGTCCTTTAGAAAGAATTCTTTTCTTCTTAAGAAATGTACAGTCCAGTGTGAGCATTAGTGGTGATGCACTGGATGATTTGTGCTAATAAGGAAGACCCTGAGGTACTTACCTGTATTTACTTCTAGCTTTGGGCCTTCCTGATCTTGAATTTAAAATTCAAGCTTTAAATAAAATCAGCTAAATTTGAAAGCATCCATGAAACAAAGTTCTTGGAGTCTGTTTGTTCCCAACCCAGCCAGTGTTTGCTGTGTGCAGCAGGTGGGACACAGGGCTGCAGACACAGACTCCTCGTGTTTGGCATCTCTGTGAGTGCATGGGAATTGCAGGCCTCAGAGGGCATGTGCTCCTGGGACAGCCACTGCAGCAGCTGTCAGCAGGGTTCGTTATTTACCTTCTTTTGGTCACATTTAGTACCTCAGTCCAACAGGCCACTGCATAGGGAACAGTAACTCGCTGCAAATCTGGTGTCTGGTTTCTCCTAGAACAAGTTTCTGTTCCAAACTCACATGAAATGTGCCTGGAAAAGTATTTCATGCCAAGGACAAATTTTTTGGATGTGTTGTGCCATCATCCTTAGCTTCCTGTACCTAGTAATCCTCTCCTCTGCATGGACACCTTCCACAGCTGTGGTACAGCTGCACCGTACCCCGAGGGGTTGTCTAACCAAAATCTGTGCACCTGAAACCCCTCACATCCTGACAAATCTAGACAATCAACCCCCAAAGGCCAGTTATGCTCTTGTGTCACTGTGTTCATAAATGTCACAATCAGTATATCAGAGTTCTGCCTTTATAAATAAGACCTCTTTTATTCAAAATAACTTTTAAATGAAAAATAATTCTCATTATTTAAATGTTTAGGAAACTATCACAGCTCTCAAAAGAGTAAAGCACATTCCCTTTGATCTTCATGTTTTCTTCATCTTAAAGGAAGATCTCAGAAATACCTTAACTTTCAGGTGCTTTTTTGAAGCCAAGGGGAAAACAGGGCATCATATCTTATCTAGGCTGCGTAATATCAGGTATTTGTGTCCAACAGCAGGAAAGTACAGCTACAGCTACTTTCATTAGATTTTACTTCAGGGTGGAGACAAAGATGCTGTTGAATGATGGAAATCAAAGGTTCTATGGCCAAACGAGGCTCTGCAAGTAGTCCTCTATCTTAGTCACAGGAAAAACATGAGGTTTTTACTAATCCTTGCAGAAATCTGGATGCTTAAGCCAATAACCTTATTATTCCATAAGGATGTTTGATGTCTGACCACAAAAATGTGGACGTTAATTTATAGTGAAAGTACACACATATGGATATGATTCAACTTACCGGAGGCAACTTCCAGCCTTCCTAAGTAGGATTTATTGACAGATACTTTTTGGAAGTCAGAACATTTCCCTCTTTACATTAAATAATGGAATTTGTTCATTTAATTTGATTACAAAGCTGCACACTGCAGAGCTGAAGATGGAATAAATAGTTTTAGATGGTACTAATAGTTACTATGATGCGTCACTATCATAACACCACAGCCAAAAAGAAATGTATAGGCAGCATTCATATCACTGGCGTGAGAGACTTAAATCACAGCTTAATTTAAAGAGTGAACTTTTATCCACATTCAAATAAAAGCTTAAGTATTCACTGATTTGACTGCACCAGGATTTCAGGAAGGAAACTGGGCTTAAGTTAGCCCAGGAGTATTAATGACATCATATTGCAGTAGAATATGGGACAGGAAAAAAAATCTTCCTATTGATGTCTTTAAGGGGGCGTACTAATCTTTTTACTCTATTTCATTGTCACCCAAAAGAATTCTGCAGCTTTATCACCATGACTGTGCCTGAGGCATTATAAGGAAAGGAGTTTTCTTGTGGATTCCGTGATTTACATTAGACTCCAATTACTTTCTGTTAAACCTGTTATCCTTCCCAGTGTGTTTTATAGGATTTCCTAAAAGAACAGGGATTAATCTGTTCCAAAGCCTTGTTGTCTTGTGAAGCAGCACTAGGAAGGATGGGATGTTGAGGGATGAGGGGGGGCAGCTTATCAGTAGCCCCAGACTCATTTAGCAAACCCAGGAATGATCACAGCAGTAGCCAGCACCATGGGCTGGTGAAAAGGCAAAGGAGACAGGGACAAAGCTGGGACCAGAGAAAATTCTGCAGCGCTGTGGCTTTACCCAGCCCAAGGTGAAACATCCTGAACAGTGGTGGAGGGGGACAGTCGGTGTGATATGGTTCCTCCCGCCCTCACAGCTGTTTTTCACACTAGCTTGGCTTTGCTGGGCAATACGTGCTGCTGATGTGATCACCTAAGCATAAAGAAAAGAAAAGAATGGCCCAACCAAGCAGCTTGAAGGGAACCCAGACTCTAAAATCTGCTGAATGCATGCTGTGTTCATGCCCAGTAGCAAATGAAGTCATCAAAAATACAATTGGTGAGTGACAATCTGTAATCAAGAGCAGAGTCTTACTGTACTGAATGCCTAACACGTAAGGTGCATTTCTGCTGCTTTTCTGGACAATCCACAAGTTAGAGGAAGCCGATATGTTACTGTAAACCAAAAATTGAACACATGGAGTATCTTTACATGTTTTATCTTACTTACATGTTTCCAACTGCTATTGTCATCTGTCTCCCAGGTGCTCCTGGTATACCAGGGAAGCCCTCCTTTTAAAAAGTGAGCACTTTTATTTTCATTCCTTTCCAGCAGCCATAGCAAATATTTTGAGATTTCTTCCCACTGCAGATACTCTTCCAGCTGCTTGATATTGTCAGGTAATGCTGAAAACGGTGTCTTGTTTTCTTCTTCAAAACCATAAGGATAATCTCCAGTGCTCTTTTTCCCCATTAAATGTCCTGTAAGAACAATTGAAGTAGCACAAAATTAACCGAAACGGGTAAAGATTGGATTATTCAAACATCGGCTGGACTTTGCTACTGACGAAGGTGCGGGAAGGTGCGGGAAGGTGCGGGAAGGGAAGGGGGTAGATAATGTCAAACTGAAGCACTACTGGGACTGATGATTTTGTCAGTGTCACACTCAATTAATTTATTCTGTCTCTTGTGTTACATTGTCAGAGAAAACGTGGCTGAGAAGGGTCAGCGATAACCAAGCACTTTGCCTGGAGATAGAGAGGCGCTTGGTAAGATTTGCTGGAATAAAAGCGGACGGAGAAGCTGGAGGTTTTAGACTTACCCTGCTTCGACACGCGACGCAGGAACCGTGCGTTCCAGTGCCTTTGTAGGAGTTAAACCGCACTTACCCACAGCCCAGTGGCTGCCGCGGGGGTAGATCTTGGTGAGTGCGGGGGTCCCGCCGGGCTGCAGGGGCGCCGCTCCGCCCTGCGCCGTCAGCAGCGCCAGCGCCAGCAGCGGCAGCGCCGCGGGCCGCCCGCCCCCCATCCTGCCCTGCTGCCGGTGCTGCCCCGAGCCGCGCTCCGCTCGGCTTCGGCTCCGGCTCCGAAGCGCTGCCGCCGCCGCCGCCGCCGCCGCCCCCCATTTATCCGGAGCCGGGCCCGGCGCGAGCGGAGCCCCCGCGCCTGACGCCTCCTCACAGGCCCGCTCTCCGCCCCCCCGGGCGCCCGCGGGGGGAGCTGAGGCGGTGCCGGCCCCGGGCGCTGCCCTGGGCGGGGGGAGCGTTCTCTCTCTCGGTTACCTCTGAAACACGGCCGCGTCCCACAAGTTCTTGTTCCCCCGGTCCGTTCGCCGGGGGTCGGGGCTGAGGGCGGCCCGGGACACCTCGGAACAGTGGTGCCGGCAGCGCCCGGGGCACCGAGAGCTCCTCAGAGGGCGGCAACAGCAGCGGCAGGGCCGCTGAGGGGACCCGAGAGCTGCAGGGTCGAGGTCACCCCCGCCCTGCGGGACCGCACCGTGCTGCCTTCGTTCGGCTGCACTTGGGGCAAAGGGTCTTGTTGTCCCTCACTGGAACAGAAAATCTTGTGCAAAGAGCTTATTTTAATTTCAAGTATCACCTACATTTCCTGTCACAAGCGACAGTAAAGTGGACGCGCATTTACAGGACTTTCTGCTTTCCTTGCACAGGGACCCTGTAAACTTTTCAACACTCCGAGGCACCTGGAACTGGCCAACTTTGTAGTAAATGGATGAAAAGAATTCCAGCCTGAAGAGGCAGTGCAGGGAAAATATGCAGACAGCATAATATCCCTGGAAAGGCCGTGAAGTGGAACACTTAGTGGTTTCACTGGAGTGAAGGTGGGTGAGCAGCGATGGGATATGAGGTCCTGATGCGCCCTTTGTCACCCAGGAGAACAACAGGGGCAGGATGAGGCCACGTGTAATGAGTGCAGTTTATATGATGATTTTGCTGTCTAGAGAACTATGGCAGGAGGTGGGATACACAGCGAACAGAGCTGACTGTAAGGAACCTGCCAGCTCCTCCAGCTAGCCCCACATGACTGGAACTGAACTATCCCTACTGGAAGCTCCCACGGATGTGAATTAACATAATTTCCGGGCAAATGCTTGTACAATCCCTTTTGAAGTCAATTGTGTATCCTCCTGTATTGAGCTAAATTGTTTTCTTGTTTAGTCACAGTTTATTTCATCTTCTTTTACTGATTAATGTGAGTCATTCTTTTCTTTTGGTTATTAATTATGCATTCCTGCTTAATTCACAATAGTATTCTCACGCCTCAAGTTTCACTGTGCAGCCTGCAGTACAGCTACAGACACGTGCTCTGTGCTGAGTGACAGTTGATCAAATAAAATATTGCCATCCAGCAAAACTTTGAACTGTTTGGAGCAATCAAGGCAGGAAATTGAAAAATTCAGGAAACTGTCAATTTTCGGAAAACAAAACCAAAACCAACCAAACATGAATTCTTACTCAGTTCCTTGTTGCCCAGGAGTCCCAAATCTCTTTTACTGAAAACACCATGCAAACAAATAAACCTTTCTCATCTGTTGTATATGTTCTCGGTCTTTATTATTTATTTACTTGTTCATAAGGATTTATTCTAATTCTTATTTTTATTACCCTTTTAAGAAAAAGAATAACTTGACAACATAGAGAAATATTATTCTGGACCCCCCCATAACAGAAGAGGATCCAGATACAACCAAAGGATGTTACAAACTGTGAGTGACTCAACTCACTCAAGACAATCTTTCTCTTAAAGAAGAAACCTGCTAACATCAATTTGTGTTTGAACACAAAAAACCAGCTCTCTGTGTTTTAAAATACCTTTCCCCTGGTACATACATCCCATGGCAAAGCAAAATGTTGCAGTGCTCCCTGGCAGGAAAACATTCACAGTTTTTAAATGCTGTTACTATGATAACACTCTTTAATCTGCTTCCTTTACATTTTAGACAAGAATCATTGTTCTATCAGCAATGCAGATCTGATGGCTATAAAAAGGGATAATATAAGAATGGTGTGCCTTTCATCATTTTCTCTGTACGGATCCTGGTGCTAGACACAGCCAAGATGTATGTACAGAACAAACACTGGTGGAAGACTATCTCCAATGTAATAACAGGCACAATCACTGAGGAATACTCTGTAAATGTTGAAGATGCTGAATAGACTAATCTCCAGAATTTCCAACCTGCACTCAGGGCAGGTGTTCTGCAAATAACCTGAACACTGACTCAGTGCAGCAACAGTTCCCTGAAGAACTGAAGACATTTCACAGAAAAGAGCTCCACAACTTTACAGAGGCTGAATAATATGAAATAACAACATTTATTTAATAAGTCCCAGTGTAAGATAGTTGATACTGTTTGTGCTGCATTTTGGGAAGCCCTGGATAGTTGAAGCTTAACCACAGTGATTGATTGCTCACTGCACATTTAATGTGTGCCAGGCTGCTGCGGCAGCCATCACAAGTTAGAGTTTATGATTTTTGTGGTGGAGGGGTTGAATAATTGGAGAATTCAAATGGGAAGCATTTATGGACATGCCTGTGAACCAGAAGAGCCTACAGAGACCATCCAGCCCAACAGCCTGAGCCCTTCCAGGCTGCCTAGAAAGCTCAAGGGCATTGTCCAAGTGCTGCTGGAATGCTGAGCCTGGGGCATCCACCTTCTCCCCAGGGAGGCTGTTCCAGGTCTGAGCACTCTCTCAGTATGGAAATGCTTCCTAACATCCACTCTGATCCCCCCCTGGCACAGCTCCGAGCCACTCCTGTGACTGGATCCCAGTGTCACATCTGCCAGCTGCAAAATGTCCAACTGCACTCTCCAAGTCAGAGTTGACTGTGCTCGCACTGGGGTAGGTGGACAGCATAAATCTGGATTTCAGCAATACCAAGAGAAGGAAAAAAATCTTACTGCACATACACTGTCTCCAAACAAGACATAATTTTTTCTTAACTGGGATGATACACGTCCAGGAAGACTGCATTAAGGATCCCAGCATTATTCTGCCATGCCATTTGTTATACTCAGTTTTATTTCTACACAATTTGACACAAAATAAGTAATTTTCATAATACAGTTGGACATGAAAACCGCTTAGCAGGACACAAAAGAAGTAATATTACTTGAAGAAATTCAGCAGTTGTCTGCTGAGCATGAGCTGTTACAACAGAAAAGGTGTCATTATTGTATAATAAGAGTATTTTTGCAGAGGTAAGGGATTACAGAAGAAACAGAACTCCGGAGGAAAAAAGCATCATGCTGTTCCTTATCAAAGCTACAAAAACAAAGCCAGCAAGGAAAACAAGTTCTGCTTTGTTGAAGGTACAACACTGACATTTGAAGAGAAGAGAAAAATACCAAAATTCATAAAACACAGTTATCAGGTAAGTTTTTAAATGAAAAAATCAATTTTATGTTTAACACTACTCAGGTGTTATATGATAGGAGAGAATAATACATTCTCCAAACTGGCATAAGAGTTCTGGTTTCCCCTTCTTGGCAATATCCCTGAAGTGTACTACTGTGCTATTCATTCAGTAACTTACAAGTGTTATTAAAGCCCCAGAAAACCTTTTTGATAGGTTTGTTTAAGAGCTAGAACACAAAAGGCAGAATTGTCAACAGCCTGAATACCAGCAACACACACAGTCCCTAAAAATCAGGCCCCTAAAAATCAGGCCGTCTGGGCTTTTTTCCCTACCCCATGAAGGAGCAAGTTTCAAATTCAGGGAAAAAGCTCTGTGTCCCCACTGCTCAGCACCAAGGCAGAGTGAACCACAACCAGCCAACTTCCCTCAGGCGTAACTCTGACTAAACTCCTACAACTCACTACCTGTTCAGAGATTCTGCGTCCTTACAAGCACTCATCAAAACAGTTTGTATGGTGGAGAAAAGAGGGCATTGACAGATTAAAAATAACCCTCAAAACAAACAGGAGGGCGAAAGTGGGTTCAGATGCAGCAGCACTCAAGAAAAACCACCGTGGCATGGCAGGAGAGCCCTTGGCTGCTCCAGCATATGACAGTGTCCTCCAAACCAGTGCCAGGCTAGCTGAGAGCAGTCTGTAGAAGGTGGTAAATATGTAATTTTGTAATTAGCCAGCAGCCAACAGCTTCACTCATTAGGTGTAGTTTATTTAGACAAGACAAAAGCTTGCACAATTTTGTAACCGTATACAGAAATGAAACCATCTGAAATATATTAGTTTTTTCTCCCCTGTATATTTCCCTTTGTTCTTGTGTTTAGGATTCCCGTTTGAGCAGTACATATGCTCCCATCACTGCCAGGAGAGCATACTGCAAAGAAACACAGAACACAGACTCGTTACAATTCCTCTCCACAGAGCTCTGAAAGCACAAACTCTTTAAAGGGTGCCCTCTCAAACATCACACCCTCCACAATTACAGAGCTCTGGTCCTACAGAATTGCAGGAAGATTTTAATGTGATCAAATCAATCATAACCAGGCATCACAACTGGATACACTTAACACACAAAATTCTAATAAATGACATGTTTTCAACTCATTACAAACAACAAATTCTACTGCCCAACAGTAAGTAAGGAAACCCAGCTCATTCTACATTAGGTACCAAACCACAGACACAAATTTATTAACATCTATACTTAGAAGCAAGGTTCTTACTGTCTGTCCTTGTTATTCTAGCAATTCAAGTATTCAAAATGTCGGTATACATACCTTAAATTTTGGGTAGTCATTCATTATTATAGTTACCATTCCTACATAGGGCAAAAACCTGTAATTGATAAAAGAGGTGAATGTAAAAATTAACCCTCAAATATTACACAGAAGTATTTTAATGTTGCTCAGTCTGGAATATTTCAGTGCAATCCCATCATTTACACCTGGGACTAATGCAGATCTGAATAGAAAGTAAAATTAATTAGTTTTCCTTAATCAAAGTTATCTGAGAAAATCTGAAGAGATTTCAGCTCAGCTGGAGAAGGGGACAAAGTCAAAAGCTCAAACCGTGCATAAAATTCCTGTGGAATACCAAAACAATTTCCTAGGAATTTCCAGCAATTACAAGGATAAGCTGGTTAATTTTGCATTTTCAGGTGAACTATTTCTTAAATGTCCTTTTTTTTCCCCACACTCCACATCAGTGGGAGGACTATAAGAAGCAACTTTTCCAGGTTTTCTTTTTAATAACAATTCTATTTAAGAAATTTTAAAAATACATCAGATCTAGTTTGTATCAACAGCAGAACTGACTTAAGAGCTAATTTTTCTATCTAATAACAAAGTACATTTTGCTTTACTTACCCTCTTGCTCTTCCAACAACATCTTTCTTCTCTAACCAATTCTGACCTTCTTTGTACAAGCCTCTATCATCAACTTCATTATTATCCCCTTTAGTCAGAAATTTGATGTTCCCATTTCCTCTAGAAGGCAGAGGTGATAAACTAAATAGCACATAATTTAAAAAATCTCAATTAACATCTACAAAGCAAATGAGGATGAAAAGTGCTACAAGATTAGATAACAATGTTTGCTTTCAGCCCTGCTTATTGAACAAGCACCATTAAATCATTAACATTACAGACATTACTGACTTTATCTATCAACAGATATTAACAAGAAACATTTTTTACAGCACTCCTAGGTTGTCGTTTGATGTAAGCAATTACGCAAGGGACATGAAAGGGACATTGTCCATCCAGGCACTAAGCTTCCTCAACAAAAGCCCCGTGTGTTTATCTGTATCTTCAACAGAACACAAATTCAAATAAAGTTCTTAAGTTTACAGTCTTCAAATGAAATTTGCTCAAGTACTGATAACAAGAAATGAGGAGTTCTCATAAAGACAAATTAGATAATAAAAAGAAATAAAATAGATGATTCTTGGAAATTTTTAAAAAGCACGGAAGAACAGATATTACTCAAGAAATAAACACCTTCAGTTCATGGAGCAAATATGTCAATGCTTGCCACCTCCAGCATAGCTTTTCACTGTGCAGAACTGGGAGCAGAACTGTGGTTTGGAAGCAACTGTTTAGCAGAGTAGGCATCTGCAATCAAGGCCAAACCAAGCCCTCTCCCGGGTGCTTTTCAGCAAGAATTGTTGTGGGCAGTGTGGCCAAGAGACACAATAATAAGAAGAATCTCTTCTTTTATCCTGAGTCAAATTTGGAAAACTTCAGTTAGCAAAGCTCACACACCCGTCAGGCTGCACCCTGATTCTGAATCTCCACCTTCCATCAAAAATTTGCTCTTAAAATCAAAATCCTAACTGTACAACCATCAGCACAGAAGTGGACTCTGCTCCCATGCACATTCCTGCTGCCAGGATCCCTCCTGGGCACAGCTTTACCTGCTCCAACCCTGAGCAGTTTGGCTGAGGGAAAGGTCTCAGACCCTTGAGAAGTGTGGCACAGAACTGGGGACAGAAGTGGATCACATGCTACAACTGAGCTTTCTCTCACTGCTTATCCTCACTTGCCCTTCCCACACAGTAAACCACAATTAAACTGTCACTGAAAGCCATGGGGAAGGAAAGGAGCTTTACAAACAAGGAAAATGCCAAGTTGCATTACTTTTCATGTACTTTGATAACTCTGTGAACTATTGGAATGTCTCTGCCTTCAACTTTAAAAACAACTATTTCACCAGCTCGGATTGGGTCATCATGGAAATTTGTTAGGAACAGCAGGTCTCCCCTGTGAAAAGCTGGTTCCATGCTGCCACTACAAACAACAAGAAAGAGAGAGTTTGTTGGCATAAATGAAAGAAGCACCATGAAATCAAAGAACATTTAATTCTTACAGATAAACCCACAACTTTAACTGAGATCTGTAGCTTAACCCCTTCAGTAACATTGTTCAGACCTTTAACACAACCCAAATCCCAGAAAGCAATCTGCAGGAGTTCACCCATTAAGTGAAGGAACTTGGATTTTAAAAGGTCTCACACATTTACTGCTCCTATAAACCTCAGTGGAAACTGGGCCATGGCTACTGACAGTGTGGCCTTTGCCAGAGCCCAAAAACAGCTAGAACAAAGTAAGTGTTTGAGTCCTTCTTTAAATAAGTGAGATTTCAAATTCCAAATGTGTCCAAGGGGAAGGGGGAGGAGACAAAAGGCAAAACAGTACCTGGACTCGAAGCAGACAGCCCTTCCATCGACTCACCTGAGTACCACGACAATGGGGCTCTCACTGCCAGTGACCACGATCAGCCCTTTCCAGATCATTAGGGCAGAAGACACAATCATAGCAAAATTTAAGACTTGGTAATACAGCTGTGTGAAACAAGAAATTTGTTTTTTAAAGGTACTGTATTGTATCTAGAAGCACAACATAGACCTTCAACCCAAGTGCACCACAAATTCTAGGCTTTTATGCTAAAATCGTATTTCAACACAAGTTTGGTGGCATAGATTGCCATGCCATAATCCACCAAACTGCAGCATAAACCTGGGATCCTCTGTGTGCCTTAGTCTTGGGTTAATCCACTCCTGTGTGTCAGTGACAGAGGCAAATACTCTGATAAAGGCCTGTAAAGCTGGGGAAGCGACCTGGCAAACGATCAAACCTGACTCGGCCACACGGCCCTGACTCCCACCCGAGCCCAGAAATATCCTAGAGGGACATGTGGAACACCGGACTATCAGCAAAGGCTGACTTTTTGAGAGCGACTTTTGTTTAAAAAGAGGAGCTGTAGGAGACAAGAGGCGACAAAGGATCATTTCCTGCTGCAGTCATACTGGAATTTCTTATCTAGAAAATCACTGATTTGACTTTCTGCCCCCAAATTCTCCTGCTCCGCCAGCCCTTCCAGCAGCGGATGCGCCTTAGCCACACTCCTTCATTTTTTGTTCCTTTTCCCAGCAGCACACAGGTACAGTGGTGGGAAGAACCCTGCACGCTGGCGTTTGAAAACCCCCGCTCCCCGGTGAGGGGTGAGAGCCGCGGGGGCTCCGGGCGCAGCCCCGGTACCTGCCGCTTGTTCATGCGCCGCAGGTCCCCGAACAGATCCATCGCGGCCCCACCGCGGATCCCGCCGCTCCTGGGCCAGCCAGAGCCGCGCCCCCAGCGCAGCACCCGGGACGACAGCGGGGCCCACGCTGTTCTCTGGGATCTGTAGTCTCCTTCCTCTCCCGTCCTGCTGACGCACAGAGGGCTTCCGCGGCCAGGTGAACTACAACTCCCAGATGTACCTTAGCGAAAGGTCCTGATGACGAGGCCCCTTGCTTCTTGGCTCTGGAGGTGCCTGAGCAGCTGGCTGTACGAAGGAACCGTCGGTGGGCGCTCAGACGCCCCGGCTCGGCGGGAAGACCCGCGCCCGCCCGAGAAGCATCGGGACGGCTGCACCGGTCTCCCGGATGGCGTGTTTTGGGTCAGGCGATTGCCGCGGGCATCCCGGGGCCGCCGCTGCGTGTGCGCAGCTCATTGGCGGGACGGGGAGGGTGGGGCGGGGGCGCGCGGGAGGCGCGCACGGTGAGGGGCGGACGGGGGTGGCCAGCAGTGGCCGGCAGGGGGCGTTGTGCTGAGCGCGGGAACGGCGTGAGGGGCCGTGTACGCGGAGGGGTGTGAGGGCATCAAAGGGGGCACCGCAGTCTCCTCCTCAGCCGCTGTGAGCGGAATCGTCTCATGGCAGCAGCTAGCGGTGACCTCAGTGTTTGCTCAGGGACCGCAACACGGCCTCGATCAGAGAAGAGCGCAGAGACCCAGAAAAGCCGCAGGCGTGTGTGGCGCCCCCTCGGTGCCCTCTGCAGGCATGGCGGCCGGCAGGGATGGGCCGGGGCTGCTCAGAGCGTGCCTGGCAGTGTGTCAGACCCCCAGCAGCACAGGGAGACTTCACACACATTTCCAGTTCGTCACTGAATGGTTGCATGAGCCTGAAGCAGCAAGCAGCCGCACAGATACAGGTGACAGCCCAGAGCCTGATTTCCTGGGAATTAAATGGACCAAACCAAGTCAGGCATTCACCAAGTTTAGAATTAGCCCCTGAAGACTGAGAATGGGAGAACAGAGGACACATGGAAATGCTACTAAGATAAATGGAAACAAACAGTTTGTCTGACCGAAGCGGTGTTTTTGTAATTTGCCAGAAATTCATCAAGACTTTTCTGTTGGTGAACAGTTGGACTGACTAAGAGAGGCAGAACTGGCATTAGATCACATGGGAAGCTGTAATGCTCTCAGGAATGAACAGAAATGGCAAATTGGGAAGAAAGCTCCAAGGACACGAGCTAGGCATGATCTAGATAAGATCCATCACCTTCTCACCTGATTATTCTTCCAGTGACACCAGTATTCTTTTACTTACTGCACAGGAGTTCCTCTAAGTTTACGTGATTTCAGGTTAGTTCTCTGCTGTCCTTTAAATACTCAGAGAAAAGCATTTGTTACTCTCCCCCTTCAGCAGATCTAGTATTCAGAAGTAATTACTTAGAGAGAAGGAAAATATACAAGACAAAACTCAAAGGGGGTGAAAAGATTCTGAATTGTCTTTGTGCAATTAAGAGTTTAATTATAAAGGTGTGTAACAAAGTTACGTGTTCTATACGAGTGGGATCTGCCCACTGAAATGTTGGATTGACTCTCGCCCAGCAAAAGGTTTTCTGCAATTCCTCTGAGTAGGTTTTTCATACCATAGTACTTAGACAGATTTTTTTTTTCAATAGAGGTTTTTGCCTTTGTGTACAAATCTGCTTGCCTTTATTTTTATAAAAAAACGCTGAGAAAACAGAGATTGAAAATGGTGGTTGGGACAAAATTATCAGGCTGTACAATCAACATAAGGGAGACTAACAAATCTCAGTCTCTAAAAACCTCATTGATCATACCAGTAATTTACACTAGGGTTCAGACCACTAACTCAGAGGCAATTAGAACCAATCTGAGAAAAACATCTTTGTTAAATTTGCTTTGCTATTGGAAGGAAATCTATGTTATTTCTGGTGGTTATAGCTGTACATTCCACTTTAGCTGTTAATTCCTTATATTAATGCAGGGTATCATATCTGCATCAATATGCAAAAAACCACGAGAAACCAGCTTTTGTTCCAGAACAGTGTGTATCACACCCAAATTTCTACTAAAGTAGAATAGACTTAATCCTTACCTTGTGTTTAATTATATATTTGCATTTAACAGTAAATATTTGACACTTTTCTATTACCTGGTCACACAAGGAATGGCTGAACATAAATGATGAATTTTCATCCTAGACTAGAGTTGCACTCCTGCAACACACAGAACAAAGGCAAATGGCTGTGATAGAAGAATGATCTCTGAGTGTTCTTTTTGGGTAGTGCTTTAATTCACCAAACAGGCAGAAAATTATTCTTGCCTATTGTGAAGCAGGAATATCAATTTTGGAGCCAAAAGATAAGCCACTCAGCAGAGAGATGGCAGCAGCTGAGAGAACGTAAGTGACCAAGCCTGGTCAGTGTTAGAACAATTCCTTGCAGTCATGCCTGATGGAAAGACTTAAAAGTGGAAGTCCAGGTGATAAAATCTAATCCTGTAACAAGCGGAGGGAAGAAGCAGAGTTAGTGTATGGAGAATTTAGAAAAGTGAGAAGGCAGCTTTGTGTTGAGATCTGGGAGGATCAAAGCTGCTTATTTTTTTGTTCACATAGATGGGACTTTCTTTTGTCCAAGGCATGAACTCACAATTAATTCTGTGATTACGGTTTCTTCGCCTGTTGGTTTGACTGTGCTTGGTGTTTGATAGCTCAGAACACACTTGGACTCCCCCACTGTTTGTGGTGAAGCAAGAGAAACATATTAGGAAGCTGCCTTTTCCAGAGATGCTGGGAATCACCCACACCTCTGTTGGTGGCTTTGTTATTTTACCATCTGCATTATTTCAATTATTAAAGGTTACATGTATTTTGAAATCTTCCCCTATGCTGGATGTTTGACTTCAATATTTGTGCAGTAGATCTTCTGGAACTCTGCAGCTAGAAAATTATGCTAGCTTTTTAGTACACAGAAATTGTAGTTCTTGACATTCTGGCAGATTTGCCAGACCTTTGCAAACAGCCAGGCATTAGTGCTACCTGTATGTATAATATTGAATGGCAGCTCTTCGTTTTCCAGAGGATTGGTTGTGGGCACAGAACTCACCCCTTTTCTGGATACTTTTAATACTTGTATTTCATTGCAGTTTTGTAACAGTAGAAAGACTATTTGCTTCCTGCATGCCCATGGATGCACACCCCCACTTTGGAGGCCATTGCTTGGGAGCATGTGTGGCTTTTGTCTTGTGTCACTCCACTCCTGAGTCTTGTCATGTGCCTTGGGAGCTGGCAAGGACCTGTTCACAGGCACAGTTTGCAACCCCAGCGTCACTTTCTAAGTGTATGAGTCAATATTTTGAGTCTGCTTTGCGACCCAGTGTCTGCAGAGCTAATTGGATTTCAGCTGAGTGGATTTGTTTCAGAGAATAGTTTATTTGTGAAAATAATTTCTTTTTCTCGGGAAAAAGGGTAAGGGGAGGGAGGGATCCACTATCTGAACATTCAATTGAATTTAGCAAATAGTGTTCTCTTTTCTTTCCCCTTCTCCCATGGAACAGGGAAAAAAAATCAGAAACAATCACTAAATCAGGAAATATTGTTGTGCTTGACCTGCAATATTGGTCTGGCCCGCAGAGCTATGGCACTTTTAGCCAAATGCTGGACTGACCCGGGGAGAGCAATGCTGATAATGCACTGCATCCATATCCCCACCATCACATTAGAGCCATTGAATACAAAATAGCACAATTTGAGAACAGAAAATAAATGAACTGCATAAAGTCTTTTGCCAAATCATATAAGGGGACATATCTGAGAAGGGTACCATGCTCAGCTTATTTGGCTAATTGTCACATTACTGTTTCAAATACATTTCTTCCTTCAAAATAGAATCCTGGGGCTCAGAGAAGAGAGCTGTAGTGCCTCCGGTTCATTTTCCAGGTGAATCTGGGTCATTCCCAATGCAGTGCCTCACTGCGATGCCCTCAAATGGGCCATTTGGTCCCCAGTGAGGAAAGCTGTCTTTTTTCCCAGCTATGAAAGAAATAACATAAAAACCAGGTTTTGTACAGTCACTGTTGAGGAGGAAATCCAGGGGTTTTTTTCAAAGGGAAGAAGTGCCCAGGGATGAGATGAGAAGTGTCTCCTCCTTTCGTGCTCCTGCATCCGCATGCACTTCTGGCTGCAGAATCTACTTTGTACACAAAGCTCGGGGATGTAGGTCGGGAACGCTTGTGCCTTCTATGGTTGACAAGTTCTGTACTTAATTTCTCTTGTCAATCCATTCCCCACTGTTCCTAGTCGCCCGTCAGGGAGGCTGCGCAGATAACCTTTGAGTAATAATCTGAAATTCAAATACAAAGAATTGACTACTGAACTGCCCTAATATTTGAGAAAGGTTTTAAACTAAAATAGGTTTTTCTGTGTGCTGTTATTGGCCTGGCAGCTGTGTGTGTACGCTAAGTGTACTGAGAAAGGTAATATTAACAGAATGAAAAGGTCAGAGTTATATAAAAATCCTTTAAAAAGTAAATAGGCTTGCCAAACTTAATTCCCCACTGGTAGACTGAGGTTAAGAACTGAGAACGTTTGGGCCTTTGGCAGGTCAAATTGTACATCTGTAAATTCCCTCCTGAAATACAAACACCAGACAAGTGTAGAGAAGTACAGTGATCGTGGGCAGCCAGATTTAGCTCCGGCTGTACCTACAGGCAAGCAGGCCAAGGCTCAACAGCTCCCAAGGGAGGTATCTGGGGGCACCATGCGGGGTGGGCACAGCACACCTGCGCCATGCCCAGGCACCCCAGGAACAAGGGAGGCAGATGCATATGGGAGTCATTAAAGGTGTTATGCACTGGACAACACAAATGCATTGATTTAATTAGACTTACTTCTGGCTGAGCTTAGAGGTGCAGCATAGCCCCAATGCGCATGGCAGGACATGAAGGATTGAGGCATGCTAGAGTGAGGCAGTGGGTGGCAGGCTGAGAATGCACCCTGCATGGGGGAGCACACATCACAGAATCACAGAATCTGCCGAGTTGGAAGGGGCTCACAAGGACCATCAAGTCCAACTCCTGGCTCTGTGCAGCACCATCCCCAAGAATCACACCCCAGAGTATACCAACATTTTGTGCACACTGTCAGGCTTGGGGCTGTGATCACTTCTCAAGGGAGCCTGTTCCAGTGCCCAGCCACCTTCTGGGTCAAGAACCTTTCTCCAGCATCCAACCTAAACCTCCCCTGGGACAACTTCAGGCCGTTGCCTCAGGTCTTGTCCTGGAAAGGGTCTGGAATTGCGCTTGCCTCTCCTCTGAGCCCACTGCTCATGTGGCAAGGCATTTTGCTTCCTGTGAGGTTGATTGCACAGAGTGCAGTGGGTCTGGCTGACACCGACGTGTCCTACTTCCCCCCATTGTTCCTTCTGTCCAGTCTCACAGCCTTTCTCAAGGGCATCTTTATTGTGGCAAATTGCACAGTTTGGAAGGTGTTTTGGTAAGGCCCTGCGCACATCGAGGAGGGCCAGCTCCATGCTGCCTCGCTGGGCTATTGTGAACTTCCATGCTATTTTTTTCTGTTATTTCCCCACTGGTAAGTGAGTGCATGTCCCCATGGTTTGTGGGGTTTCCCCCCCACACCACTTACTACAGCCTCACTGACTTATTTTGGTGCTATTTCTCAAAGACCCACATCCACACAGCCCAAGCCAGGTGACTGGCAGCCAGGCACTGCCCATATGCCCTGAGGTGAGGTGTTAACTTAGCAGGTGAAAAAACAGTTTTATTGAGGCTGTGTTGGCAGGTGGACTTGAGCCTAGGTGCTGTTATTGGTTGGGCAGTGTGTGTGCAGCTGGATATTTGGGCAGAGGCCTCAGTGTGCTCCCTGCCTCTCTGAAGAGCAGAAGGGATGGAACCAGAAGGCACACAACAGGAGGAGATACATAGCCTTAGTTCCTGTTGCAATTTGAGGTTGCACTGTTAAGCACCTTTGTTACCAACCATAAGAGTGGCTGCAAAATGGTGGAGTCTAAATGATCCCTTTCCTAACTCACAGAGAGGTCTTATGAGGTTTAATCCATTACTGTTTAATCTTCAGAGGAAAGGGGGAAAAAAGAGTATTTCTGTAATCACTGACAGTTAGTGTCACAATGTTGATTAAAAGCAAACAACTCAAATGTCAGATCTTAGACAAAACTAAGTTTAAACATTTTTTCTATAGTTTACAAGAGGAAATAATTCCTTTAGGCATGCCTACTGAGATGTGTGCTTTTTTACCCTATCTCACGTTGCTTTAAAACCTTCTGTTCACATCCTGCTTTTCAGGACATCGTCCTCCTGTTAAGGAGGTATATCAGCTCTGACACAGAAATGTGTCTGGAGCTTATGGGGCAATTCAAGACCCTGTATCCCTTAAAACTTTCAAGAGATTACTGGCTGGACAGTTAAATTGATCTGCCAGTTAGACCTGAAGAGAGCTCACTGCCAAGCAGCTGGGCTGCACTCCCTGGCTGTGCAAGAGCTCCTCTGGGGACATGAGTGGCAGCGTGACGTCCTGGCACCACGATGCCATTTGCATTGTCAGGTTACTTCCAGGTGTAAGACAGTGAAAAGGGAAAATAAAGAAAAGTATTAGTAATGGCTGTGAAAACTGAACTTTTATTATCTGTTCACTGTATACAAAACACCATTCTGCATAGTGATAACTCATTTGTTGTACAGTTGACAGTGCACATCAACAAACAAGTATTCAGAGGTATCCACTAAATGGGAAGGGCAGTGGTAGCAGTGGCCAGCACACGCTGAGGTGCTGTGCCTGCTGCGTGCTGTAGGATGAAGTACCTCACAAGCACTCGATATGCCAGTAATATAAATGGGCTAACAAGCATCTGTCCAGGAGCCAAATTAGGAATGAAGATGGAGAGAGCAGAACTAATGTATCTGATACACAATTGGCAGAACGATTAAGTTTTACAGAGGTGGCTGAGAGGATCCATGTCTTTTTAAACACTTTAAATTTTAAAACTATTAAAATTTAATGATAAATAACAGAATCTCACAAAACTTTTGGGGCAAAATGCTCCACATTTATTTACATATGAAATGTGTTTAATACAGTCGTAATGGACATAGTGTATAGTAACATCTGACAGCAGCAAGACTTTTAAGGAACCCAACAATTACTACTGTTTATCATGCAGCTATCTATATACACACAATTTGTTTTAAAAAAAAGTACAAAAAAATTTTTTGTAGGGTTACATACAAGGTATAAAATGCAAAAACAAACTAGAAATATACTCTCACAGAGAACTCTATCTGAAAGGGACAGTATGGTACCTTTTTGTACTTGTGCAAGCAAAACTAGTGGTGCTGGACAGGAGTTTGCAATGTCTGGCCGAGCTCTGCAGGGCCTGTGCTAAAGCTGCAAGCCCCAGTCCCACTGCTGGCTGGGGCTGGCTCCTTCCCAGTTGTGGCTGCGTGTGACACAGAGCACCAGAACGTTTGGCATGATCATGTGGAGCTGGCAAATCTCAACCCCGGTAGCAAGGGTTAACTATTTCTTTTCAATAACCAGCAAGGAAAATACATAATGCTGTGTACTCACTTCTATATGTTTAATAAATTACATGACAAAAAACATCATCATTATAAACCTATTCCTCTAATTACATCTTATTTCTTAAATCCAGAGCAGCCCAGCCCTTTTGTAACAATTTGAGCTTTGATCACAAGCACCTGATGACCTAAGAAAATCATTTCATGATACACAGAGTTGGGCATTTATACTCTTCAAAAGTACTTGACCACTCCAGGGGGTGTACACCTGTTCTGGTGTTGCCACCTAAAAACCAGCACTTCATTTTACACATGTAATGCTACTTTTTTTTTTTTTTAAATATATTTTGTAAGAAAAAGTTTAAAAGCTTCCTTAAGACATTTGGAAGCCCAAGTTCTTCAGAATTTAAAATCTCCCCTTAGCTTGCTTCCTCTCTCCTCTCCGCTCCAAGCACCTCCTTCTGATGCATTAGCTAAACTTTCTTTCAAAAACCAAACAGTTTGAGAACCTAAGGAACTGCCCCAGCATTCAGAACTCTGTTTTAAAGAAACTTACTACAAAAGAACAGAAACAAAACAGAAAAAAACCAATTTTTCCACTAGATACTTATACAAACACATAACAAAAGAGTATAAAAATTATTAGTTTAAATATATACAAACTCTTTTCAACTCAAATACTGCTTCAAAGGTTCTGAGGGTATAGACAATGAGGTGAAGGGGACACTTTTATGCAGAATATATTGCAACAGCCTGAACAGTACTGTTAACACTATTATACCTTGAACTTTCTGTAGCAAAAATGTCATTAGTATTCCAATGTGGAGCGAGATTTCTGCATCCCAAACAATCTGATCACTTTTCAGCTGAACTCATTCTTTTGGACTTGATGAAGGCCATGCCATGTGTTCTCATGTGAGTGTTTAAGGCCGCTTCAGTTTCAAAAGTCTTTGCGCACACTTTGCATCTTCTGTCCGATGCCGCGCTGTCGGACGAGTCATCCTCATGATTGGGTTTGTTTTCTTGTTGATTATCCTCCCCAGACCCATTCTGTTTTGATACTGGCTGAGGCTCCTTCAGCTTATGTACAATGAAGAGATGTCTGGAAAGGGACACATGAGATGTGTAGCAGAGTCCACATTCCCTGCATTGGTATGAAGAGCCATCAGATTTATGCTGAGGAATATGTTCATGAAACTGGAGAAGATTTTCTGTTGTAAAGCCACAAACTGCACACTTGTGAACTTTAAAAACATTTATCTTCAGCTTCTTTAATGGCTGAGTGATTGCACCTCGTGGAGGTCTGAACTCCATTACAGGTTCTTCCAATTTACGCTTTGGACTAGGAACCTAACAAAAAGACAGAAATGGTGTATCATGTAAACATAAATATGCAATTATTTTCATAACTATTTGTGACTTGCAAATGTCAGAACCTTTTCCTTGGCAGATTCTACAACAACTCTGATAAACAATCCTTTTGAGGCTCTACTTCACAGAAGATGAGACAGTTATGGCATCAGAGTACCTGTATTTATTTAAAGATGCTGAATATATACCCAGAAAAAGCCCCCATTCTCAGTGATTGAATGAGTCTTCTAAGTGATTACCTTTGTGTCTTCTTTTACTTCTGTTTCTTCCATATTGGTAGATTCAGTCATTTCTTTCACATCAGGGTCTTTAATGCCATGCATCAACTGAATATGTTTTTCCAACATCAACCTCTTGGTAAAAGTACGTCTTGAATCTGGGCAGTGCCTGCAGACACACACACACACACAAACATTCAAGTGTCATGCTTAACAAGTGCCTTTTGTAGAAGAGTGGTTGTGTATTTGAGAGACTCCTGAAAACCAGGTTCCCCAAGGTGGAACTGCAAATGCTCAGCTCAGCCAAGTTTCCGATTGTAGACTTTACACACTGCACTCTCAGGAGCCTGACATGTTTCTGCAGACAGGACAGCTAATTGGTCTGGCCTGTCCTGAGCATCTGAACGAATGGGACACTGGCTCTTACACAGTTAAGGAAAGATGTTCAACTAACAATGGTTTTTGTATTCCCTTTCTAAATAAATAAAAACAGAACTTACGAGCACGTATAAACCTTCCTAATGCCTTTGTGCTTGATACGATTGTGCCGACATAAACTATGGGATGAACTGAAAGATTTGTCACATTGTCGACAAGGATGCTTCTTCATTTGCTTTAAAAAAAAGAAGAGAAAGACTTTCATTAAAAAAGCTCAGTAAAAGTGCTGCATGCGTTGAACCTTTGGATAAATAGGAAAGAAACACCACTTACCCGTTTTTGGTAGTGTACTTCATGTACACCCCTCCTTCAACAGCATTGTACAAGTCAGAGCTGGACCTCATTCAAAGCAGTGTGGCCACCATGAGCTACACACACACACACCTGTCCCCAGCTGTAAACTGGTGTCATGGACGGTGGGTGAAGAGAATTTCTTCCACCAAAGAAACAGGGAAGATCAGAGACTAATTCTGGATCAGTAAAAGGCAGCAGGATGAGGGATTTACTTTCCCTTCCCATCACCAAACCATGTCCTCAGCTGCTGACTAGGAGCTCCTCAGCCACAAACAGGGAGGGGTGAAGAGCATGGAAGACGAAGGACCAAAACTGAACCTCACAGACACACTAACAGGTCTCAGAAAAGTCATGAAAAAATGAGAGGTATGATCTGATGCCAACTTGATGGCCATCTGTTTGGGGAATTCTGTGGGGTGGATGTTGCAGCTGGTCAAGTGGAAGGAAAAAGGAAAGGAAGAAGCTAAGAAGGATGGAACAGTCACACAGCAGTAGCTGTGTGGCAGTGAGCAGAGGCATGAAGCCCATGGTCAGAAACGCAGGAGGAAGATAATGCTCAGCAGTACCTGGGGGCACTATGTAGGGTAGCCAGCTGTGACCTCACACTTGTTCTAAATTCCTTGGGGAGACTCCAGATAGAGACCTAAATAGGATTTTGGATGCATTAGTTTCTGCAATGGCAGCTAAACCCAAAAGAATTGAAAAATTAGTTCTGTAATTAAGTGCAGCTTAGATCTGTTGCACAGCATCTTGTCTTGACAGGAAGAGGATGATCGACGAGCAAGTTGGAGTTGGTAATTCCTACGTATGAAATGTCTGCCTTTTCACAGAAACACACCTGCACACAAGTCGGAGGAAGCTCAGCATATACCTGCCTGGTGGAGGGCAGACACACATGATCCAGTTTCAGACAGGAGTTGTACAGGCTTGTTGGAACAATCCCTTGTCTGGGCTGGTAGCTTTTTTTTTTTTTTTTGCTGCACTTTTAAGATCAGGCAGAGAGTCACACCAAGGTGGCTACGAAATCTCCTACCCTACAGCTGGCTCCCTTCATCCAGGATCCTCAGGAGAGGATACAGGAAATCTGAATCTGTCTTCTGTGTAGACAGTTCCCAATAAGGGCTGGAAACTCAAGGATCTGTCCAAATGGTATATACATGGCAATACCTCTCCTATGAATACCTCTGCATAATCCAGCCTGGGATCAGCTAGGGGTTGTTACAGCTCTTTCACTCTGGTCCTGCAAAAGCAGAAATTAGAAGTTTGAAACTAAGTATTTTCAAATACCTTGCATGACAATGGATTTTGTGAATAGCTCATGAATTGCTTAATTACAGTTTTAAACAATCATCCTGCCATTTTAGAGCATTTAACCCACACCTACCATTTTTAAGAAAATCAGACTATAAATTAGTTCCTCTATTTATTAGATACATATAACATACCTGGTTATCTTATGCTCATTTCTATTCTCTCTATAGTAAAAGTTTAGCTTTTCAACATAGTCTTTTTGACAGCTAACAATTACTTAAAATTTTGACAAGTTGGGAAGGAATGTAGCACCTGGTCTGTAATACCCCATTTCTGAAAGACAGGGAGTTGGATCTCTGTTCATTTTAATATCTATCTGACATGGAGTTGTATTCCTGTTCATTTTAGTATCTATCTGCCTCCTGCATTATTCAAGGAACTGCTTGAATGAGGATAAAAAACAGCACCTGAATGGAAGCCATGAAAGAGGCCTTCAGGCCAGGATTTGAGTGCAACAATTATCTAATATTTCATAATAAGGGCTGTTCTTGAGGTAACGCTGCACATTAACATCAGATAGAGAAAGACACAGATTTAAAGCTAATATTTAGAAAGCATTATTGATATGTTACTAACCTTATTTTACATGCCTTTGGCTACTCTGCTGTGGATGGAATCAGACTGAATATCGCTCTCTAGTTCACTCTGAAGTGACAGTTTCATTGGGAGGTTGTGCTGTTTTGTTTTTAAGAATTGCATAAATGTACAATGCATTCGGTCTTAAACTCATTTCTGATTGCCAGTAAAAGCTCCGCTGAGTTAATATTTGGGCAGCAGGAAGCTGAAGGAATGGGGTGGGAGTTACTGGAGGCAAGGATGATGGGGTGCTATTTGCTTGAAGTTGTCCTAAGAAAATTGAAGATGACACTCAGTAGTCCAGCATTTTCAGCTTTTCCATAAAATGTTTATAAACAGAATAAAATCATTTGCAGAACAGCTTTAGAGATAATAACTATAATACAAACCTCTGGAAATATGCAATCATTTATTACAGCACATTAGCATCCTGCAAACTACGGATTTTCACTCGGGGTGTTTCTCCTCCACTTAGACAAAATAAGCCTATTATCCCTCCCAGTCCTGGTCTTTTGCTGCAGTGCAGCACAGTACATCAGTTTAACTCCCTGGTTCCCAGCTGAGGAAAGAGCCACAGCATTGCCACCAGCACACAGCAAAGGTGAAGGTGAAGACTGGCTTGGCAGGTGGCTGCCACATGTCCGCAAGGGGCTGGAGCCTGCCACAGCTAAGCAGGGTCACTACTGCCTTCCTGCCTGCCAGTCTTTTTAATTTCAAGGACAAGGACAAGGCAACTCTGGAAACATCACACAGCTATGTAACTGGAAATGCTATTGAACTCAGGAAGAACATCAAACAGTCTCTCTGCTGACTTGAGGATGCAACATTCCCATATTTCACTTTCAATCCATTTTAAGTAAGATATCTCAAGTCCACCTGCTTTAAATACAAAATTCGACTTGTTAACTCAGCTGAACTTTCAAGTGTAAGACTAGAGCAACAGCTCAACTGTAGAATGTGTCTGCCTTTAAATGATAAACACCAGTTGGCACTCACTGGACCAGTAAAACAAGACTGAGTCTCCACTCCCTGAGGCTAACAGACACTGAGCTTCAGAACAGAATAGAATCAAATTGTTTAAGTTGGAAAAGATCTTTAAGATTGGGTCCAACCGTTATCCCGGCACTGCCACATTCACCACACCACCTTAAAGAGAGGGAACTGAGAAGGCACAATGAAGAAATAAGAATCTGGATCAGATTAGATGGCTTGGATGAAATACAGCAGTATCTCTCACTCTTTCCATCTTGAAAAAATTTCGGTACTGAATGAACAAGCCTAATTGATTTTCTCCGTAGAATGATGTAGAAACTGAAAAAAACTAAGCAGCCAAAGAAAAAAAGATGAAATAGATATAAGAACAGAGAATAATAATGCTGGGACTTAAAGGAATTATTTGCAAAAACACAAACAGAATTTAGAAACAAATACTTCACCTTTCAGGTTTGATTCACTTTTTTGTATTTGAATATATTCTTTTACCTTTCCATGTTCTTTCCTCATGTGGGAGATGTACACATCTCTCTGAGTGAAGAGCCTGTCACACTCCCAACATGTCCAGCCAGGACTAGCAACTTTTTTAGGCTCTGCTTTCTTTATGGGAGAAGGAGATTTCTTCTCCAGCTTTTCTGTTCCGTTGACAGATTTTGTGTCCTCCTTGTTGTGACTGGCTGAGTTCTGAGTTGTGGGTTTAGTACTGAGAGGCAGATTTATCCCCAGGTTTGGTGGCCCCTCAACACTTTTCAAAGTTCCATGCATAGACTACAACAAAGGAGAGAAAAAAAAAAAGGTACAAAAATAACATAGACACACACTGTTGTACTCAACCAAAAATCTTCAGTTACTTCTTTGGCATACTATTATCATCAGATCACATTCTTAAAGAAACAGCGTTAAGTAAAGGCAAGACCTAGCAAGAGCTAACAATAACAGGTACCATATGCAGGTATTTTCACAAAAAAATAAGAGACTTACTTTGTAGGTTAAGTTGCGGTTTAACAGGGGCGAAAAAGGGCTCAAGAAGTACTTTATGCTCATTTCCTGCTTTACTTACCTGATATATTAGTTGAGCATCCTCATTCCAGACTATGTGACTGGAGTTTTCCAAGAAGGAAAGGCTTTTTTACTGACCAAATGTTGACTTGGCATATTGGTAAGAAGGACAAGGCAACTCTGGAAACATCACACAGCTATGTAATTTAGGATATATTAACATTTTAAGTTGAGGCTGAGGTTAAGCCCTGCCTTACTCCCCAGTCAGGTAATGAGCACACTCATTTAGGGCTACCTTGTCATTAGAAGCCGTTAGAAGCCAAGGTGTGCGGGGCTGACAGGGCCCCAGAGCAGATCAGAGGGGTCTGACCAGCTGTTCTCCAGCCCCTGAAGCTTCTGGGTGGGAAGCTCTCCTCAGGGACTTATGTCTGCACTTTAAGTCAATGGTCAGTAAGAAGGGAAGAATCCTCCTTCCCCCATTTCCAAACCAGTGCAGTGTGCTGGTGTGACACCTGAGCCTTCCAACAAAGTGACTTGTTCAGGAATGGCTGGGGGGCTTCAGCTGTGTGTCTGAGTTCCACACGTGGATATGGACACAGCAGGAATGAGGATGGTTGTGGGCCATCAGGGATGACTGCAGCCCAGAGCTAATCCACTGCTGAACAGGGACCCACAGTTGAGGTCTCACATCTAAAAGGCTTGTCCTTTACCAGGACAGTGTTCTGATCCTCTCACCTACTGACACTTACTATAACCCTTTTGGAGGATACATTTAACCAGCCCAAACAGAATTCTTTTTCCTTCACATAAAACCCATTCAATACATTCTTGATTCTGGGAATACAGGAGTATCAATCTGATACAAGTACTTTTGTAAATACTTTGGCTCTTGGGGCTACCCACTGGCTCTAGAGCAAGTATCAACCTCATCAGTAGTACATGTTCTTTGTTCAACAGCTTTTAAATAGAAGAAAAGCCAGTAATTAACCCCCCATAACTGTTAGTAAAAAGCAAAGTGCACAGGACCAGCAACTAAGAGCAAAGTGCAGGTGTGTAGTAAAGGAGTAGGCTGGCTTTAGCATCTCACTGCAACAGGGGATGAGGAAACGAGGTTCCTGTACTCTCACGCAACTGAAGCTGACCTGGAGATTCCATTCCAGCCTAACCTGTCAGCATGTAAAATGTTAGTGCTCAACTTTCCAAATGTCTTTTAAATACAATGCTTGAAATTTCGTTTCTTATTTGGAACTACACCAAGAGCATTAAAGCATAGTATGGAGTCCCAGTGCTGGCCAAACAGGGAGAATTACACCTCCAGGCCAGCCCAGAGCAGTCCTCACCACCTGCTCTCACTGGCTGCTGGAAATTTTCTTGTAGCGAGTTATTACAGGAAAATGAGACATACATTTTGCCATCAAGAAATATTGACATCTGCAGGAATTACTCTGGGTTATTTTCTGCAGTTTTAAATAACCTCCTCCTGAGCTTCCTTCTGTCCCTTTCAGTCCTACTTTCACCCAGGTCTGTCTCTGCCTTGATGGCTTATGTCTAGCCATACCAAACCATTACTGTCTGTGCAGCTAAGCTCTGCCTCTGTCTGGCACTCATACTCTCCCTGAGTCCTTTTTGTGCTTTTATCCTCTCCCCAAATCCTTTTCTGCTTTTATTTATAACCTGTTACTGTTTTTTTCAGTTCCCCTTAACTGAACTCCAATTTACACTGCTTTGCTTCAGTCCCTACTACTATACACACATCCTAAATGCAAAACCAGAAATACTGCTACTGCACATGTATTCTCTAATCCTCTAATTTTAGTCCCAAAAATGTCTGAATCATTTATAGTGAATCATGCTAAAACCCCACTGGTTGAAAGTTCAAGTACTAGCATGGAACACTAAAGCCAAAGAAGTTAAGTAGTGCCCAAGTAGCTGAGCGTATCTTTAAAATGTGAGATGCTGAGCAGCGGGATTTCTGTAAAGACAGCTTCTAGCCCTAACTGCAGTCAGACTGAGCTCCTAAAAGTGTTGTCTTCAGGTCTTACAGAAGTACTTATGTACAGGTATAACAACACTTTTCCAGTAATACCTGAGTCAGGAAAAACTAATTACAGAAACAAGACATACACTGCAATACACAGAATTTGCCTATTTAGTGAAAAAAACCCCAACCATCTGAGTAGATCAAAGGAAATAGAAAACAGAGCTTTGCATTGCTGCCTGAGAGGACCATCTAAGATACCTTGCAGTAAACATGCAAGAACTAGTGCTACTAGTTCTGAAACAAAGACAATATCCAGTCCTTGTATTTCTGAACATCTTGGCTCAGCCCTTCCCTCATTTCCTCCTCAAGCTGAAGACTGGCTTTAAAACCACCTGTTTTTTTCAAGACTTGTGATCTTATTTTCAGCACAACTTTGGAGAATTCTATGGTTACAAGTGACATAGTTGGGACTAAAATGTAAAATGATGGTTTCAGCAGCCAAAAAAGATGTCTGGTTTTTCACTTTGCTGTAGAGAAATTGTACTCAGAAATTTTGTCACTGCCAGAGAAACGCAGCGAGCTCCATGGTGCCATTCTGAACTTTAGGGCTGTGTTCAGGGACCAAGGGTTAATAACGCATAAAAAACTTAGCTTTGGTCTGTATGGTAGAAGGTAACAGTCTGTGTCAAACACACAGTTAACAAAGGATAGCCAGGGGACTGCTGATCCTTAAAACCAGGACTTACAAGGATCACAGTGAATCTTCAGTTGTTAACGGTGTTTATGAGGAAATCCACTTAAGAGTTTTTTTTAAAGCACACATGTTCATGTTCCTATGTGAATACACACAGATAACCTCTACATCTAGCAACATACTGCTTCCTGGTGAATTCTGAACATCAAAGGTTTGATTTTGTGATGCACTCAACATTCTCAGCTCCTAACAATTAGAATAATACTTAGAACACTGTAAATAAAGCTCAATATTTGTTAGGATCGGACTAGCTGAGATATTCCCAGTATACCAAAATCAACATTCTTACAGAAAAACCGACTGAGGGATCACAGATGATATGCTGAAAACAAGACAAAATATAACATTTTAACATTTGAGAACAATATTCACAGATTACCCTCTCAGAATTACTAACATCTTTCTCAGCAGTCTTCTTGTTATTCTGTGCCTTTTCACAGTATGTTCTCACAGCATATATTGCATGACAAATGGTATCTATGAAGGAAACAAGGGAAGATGCCTACACACCTTGATATGATCCATCATAAGCTGTTTCTGTGCATATAGAAGAGAACAGTCTGGACACTTGAAAACAGACACCTTCTGGTTTTCAATGTGCTGATCAAAGTGGCGATAGAGCAAAGGTTGTAGAGTAAACACAGTGTCACACATAGAGCATTTATATATTATTCTAAAAACAGAAGTACAATAAACAATGTCAGTCATGTTGAGGATCTATTTGCAAGAATCATGATGTTAACTTTTTTTCTCATCACAGATAAGATCTGACATGTTTAAGCAATCGTTTCACACTGCCTGAAAAAAGTTAAACTAATTCAAAACATCCTTTAATTTCAAAATATGGGAGCAGTAGAAGAAACAGAAAAATAGAAAAAAATAATTTAAAAACTGCAAACAAGAAGTCAGAAAACAACAGCATGTGCCAGTTACATATACAACAACATCTGCTCAGGATACTCTGACAGTTCAACATCTTCAGTTTCTGAACTCACAACGTAGCTGAAGGATAATATCTCTGCTCCAGGTTACAAAAGCAGTATGTTTTAAGGGAGTGATTCATTCAATAGTAGTTAGTAACATACTTCAAGATAAATATAATTTTGGCAATGTTCATGCCTTTGAGGCTCCTGAATGCCAAGCCTAGACTCTGTCAACGCCCTGAAGCTCCAACAGTGCAGGATGGGATTTCCCTGATCTGCCATTCCAAGCCTTGATGAATCTGTCATAGAATGTAGAGACACCACCAAACTCTTCCTCTCTTGGAGCACGTGTGACTTTTGAACTTAGGTCCCTCAGCCTCCTGTTCTGACAGCAGTTTTCTAACCAGAGGTCATCAGATGAGAGAGAAATCTAAGCCATCTAACCTGTAGTGCTGCAGAGAAAGTTTAGCTAAAATAAAAGAATCCCAACCACAGGTGCTCAGTACAGCAAGAGGTGCTTCCCCTGTCCTAAAAAAACCACCAACCCACAAACCCCCCTGCCTGCTAAAGTGCTAAATCTTCTCATTTAGCCACATAAATGTTCCCAGTCCTTTCCATATCCCTCTAAGTAATTATCACTGATAGTGCATTGTTCCAGAGTTCTAGGGATCACACTGCACTGTGTTTTGAGATGACAAGAAGACGGGCATCGCTTCCATGTCCAAGCTGTCCTGTAATTCCAAATGAAAAACAGTACACTTCTTCGTATTAACTGGGAAAGACTTTTTTTGTGGTATCAAGTGGTCCCAGTTTCCCACATATGCTAAGATAAATGTATTATTTACACAGCAACCTCTGATTATCAATGTACTACTGTCCTGCTTTCTGTGGTGAACCCTTCACTGCAGATCTGTAGTGAATCTGCTACAAAAAAAATTTGACGTCTTTCTGAATTTATTGCATATAAAAATTGTAACTCTCTAAAAACACCAAGAGCTGAATCTATGCATTTTCTATGGCAGCTAAAATACTTTACTCTGCTTTCACAGAAGCAGGACTATCTGGTAAAGATCCAAATTTCAACAAGTCTCTGGGCAATGACTGTACTCACTTAAATTCATACCAAAACATCTCGCAGTATAAGTTATGACTATACACACCTGGACTATTTCCTTCAGACATAGCAAAAGCATGATTTTCAATCCTTAACAATATACATGCAACTATGTATGCTGGTTTTGGCTTTTTAAAATTTAATTCAAGTAGTCAGTGTTTAACATGCAACTGCCTAAAATGCTGTTCAAAGCTTAAAGGCAGTTGTGCTTCCACAGGATGACATTTACAGGGATGCTGGAGCAAGTCAGGCAGTTCATCCCATCCCATCCCATCCCATCCCATCCCATCCCATCCCATCCCATCCCATCCCATCCCATCCTCAGGCTGGTTACTCAGCACTGCTCGGGCCCCACAGTATACACCAAAGCAGGCGCGTGGCCTTTTCACTTCCCAAAAATCTGTTTAACAAATTCACATGTATATAAATACATGTGAAAGGAAAATACTTTCAATCACATAAAAGACATTTAGCATTTGGAAAGCTTCTGCACCAGAGGATAGTATTTCTCCTTCCCAAATTTTTTTCTCTAAAAAAAGGAACTTGTGGGATAATACACTTTTACCAATAGTACAGTAAATATCCATAATTCGGCTTGATAAACAAGAATTTCTGCAGTATTGAAAAAGAGATTAGCCATGAAAAATATCTTACTGCCATACCTAGACACTGTTTACTGAAAAAAAGAAGATCATCTCTGTGGTTTTCTGGGAAACCAAAGCTTAGAGTATGTTACAGGAGAGAGCTTCCCAGAGTTGAAAGACGAGACAGCCATCCATTTCCCTATATTAAAATAATCTCATTTCATCCCACTGAGAATCCCTGCATATAAAAGTAATTTTTCATACACCAATAGTTTAGTGCATCTGTTCTGAAGCAACTGTTTGTAATGTAATTGTAAATCACACAGTTCCAAGTAAATGCCAGAGGCAGGCAGCAAGATTCCCCAGGAGCTCAATTCCTGTAAACACAGGAGTGTGACCTACTACAGAGTCCCTCAGAAACCATGGGGTCCTGGCACTGCTGAAGCCATGGCCAGTGTCCCTGGACTGTGCCACACACCTGGGGTCAGGAATGAGGCTGGCAGGCTTGCAATGGGTGCCAGTCATGCAGCCCGGGTGCTCCGTGATGCAGCACAGACAACCCAAATGTGAACGTATTGCCTCCAATACAACCTGTCAGTTCTGCTCAGCACTAGGCAGGCCAAGAACTCTGAGCACTGCAAGGGCTGGAAAAATCCTACCAGTCACTCTGCATGCATTTAAGGCACCATCTTGATGAAAACTGGCAAATTTAAAGGAAACACCACTTCTTAAGAGAAGCGCTCAACTATGGATTCTGTGACTTATTAGAGTAGTACTTAATAAAATTTCATTTCATTTTTTATAATCAAAATAAATTAGTAAAGAAATACAATTATAAGTGCATCTATATGGAAAGAAAACAAATGAAAAATATTTAATTCATGAACCTGATCAGAAACAGTTTGGCAGATCCAAGCACAGTTCACTCTTCGTATGTGTAGCATCTTACAGAAATAGTGATCTTAATCTTTTGGACTTCTCTAATGAGAACTATGAGAACCTGAAAAAAGTTTTAAATGTTGGTATCTCACAGCCTCTGACTGATGATACCATCCTGAATTAAAACAAGGTATCATTTCCCACTAGGCAGAAATGCCTTCATTTGGTATCAGACATGGCAAGTTTGTTGCCATTTTGCTTTGATGAAGGTGTAAATAAAGAAAAGAATCTCCTGTTAATATGTTAGAAGAAACAGTGAGAAACGGAACTCTTAGGAACGCTGGTTATTATATCATAGGATACTTTCTGTGTTCTTGAGCCTGCAAGTTGTTACCGTGCTGGTGCTCTGTGCATGCCCCAGAGAAAACATGAAGCTCAATCCCTGACTGTTTGCTCTGAACAGTGCACTTGTAGCAGTGAGGAAGCAGCAGATGGAGGAGAAGGGGTGCTCAGAGAGGCTCAGACCTGAGGGCTGGAGGGGTTTGCACACACAGCAGCACCTGCTGCCTTCAGCAGAGCCTGCCAGTGTCCAACAGCTTTAAAAAAAGACCCTGAAGCCGAGTCCCACCTGTGCCCTGTGTCACCACCTTCAGCAAAATACCACCTTTATGGCCAACTTTCCTAGCTACAAAACAGAACCACTTCTGCTTTAAGCCAGAAAGAGATTACCTATTGGAAAAAAGCTTATATAAACAGATAAAATCGCTTTTTCTCAACTTTTCAACCACGTTATGAAAATCACCACATAAGCACTGATGAGTCTTAGCAGCTCTTTTTGGAATCACATTATTTTAATTCACAGTAAAAATGCAGATGAGCTAAGCAGATTAAAACATCAGAACGAGCAACACTCTGGCCACCTGTCCAAATAATTTGTGTAATTACATTTTGCAATCACTCTCTTGTAGCATGCAGTGCTTAAAGACCTGCTAGTACATTCAGAGAAATGTCACCTTTGCCCAGTGAACTGCCAGCTGAAAATTCATGAAAGTACTATACAAATCCCCATCACCAGCAGTCTGACAAAGTGGTGGCTGTGAGAGGTGACTGTTACGACTGCAAGCACAGGACAGAATGCAATTTCACAGCTTATTCAAATGCAGGCAAGTGCAGTAGAAGATGAATTTTGCTTACTTTGGTTCGCCTATCTTGATACCGGGGTGTTGTGTATAGGCATGGGAGTGTGTGCTGGGAGCAGATTTAAATGCCATGGGACAGATAGGACACTTGTAAAAGACTTCACAGTGACAACCTTGAATATGAGACTTGAGTGCCGCCACGTCAGAGTACACAACATTGCAGTGCACGCAGCTGCGGAGAGAGCGAAGGAGAGTCAGTGCAGCCCTGCCCTGAGCAGCGCTGGACATAATCAACACAGATTTCCAAGCAAAGGGAAGAGAGAAACACGTATGGATAAAAACTGGATAAAACAATATTACTCTGTCAATTTAAACAACCCCGTAAGAATCAACATAACCAGCAATTTGTGGATCACAAAGTAAGGGGAAAGAAATTTCACACATTTTCATTTGAAAATCTAAGAGATACAAGGTCAGAACATGTTTTTATGTTATTACAATAAAACAGAAGGGTCGACAAATACTCTATTGATTGCAGAAAGAACGCTTAAGTCCTCTGCAAATTTGGAAAGAGATTTTCCAGAACACATTTTTTATCACATGCAGGGTATTGTTTATAAAGTACACCAAAGCAATTTAGAAACTACCACCAAATGGAAAACCAGTAAGGAAAACATTTTCACCATTTCCCTTGTTTAGATTTACTGAAGATATACTGGTAATGATTTTCTGCACATGTAATCAAATCAGCACTTGGATTGAAACTCAGGAAAACTAAACCAAATCCCTACTATCAGATCAATATATCATATTGGAATTCGGAAAACATTTTTCAAAAACATACTTCTACTGTGTCGAAAATCTGTGACATTTCCGCATCTATTCTAAAATGAAATGATTAAAAATTTGAATTAATATTAGAACGTAAGAATTTTTATACACAATGGCCCCCTTTAATGCCCTACATCTCCAGTACCAAATGCTCCCAAATCAGTCCCAAGAACATAGTGCAATCAGCAATTACCTGTCAAATGAAACCATTTCTTATTAATCAGTATCTTGAAGTAAGACTTTTACAAACTCTTCAAATGTAGAAGGCCTTCACCCCTCCAGAACTTTAATTTTAGCATCTATCATGGCAGTACGATTGTTGTCACATAAATGTCAAATTTTCAATAGTTTTAGTGTCCTGATGATAGCAATAAAGCAGGAAATAGTTCTACATTGCATTTGAGGATCCCATTTTCCTTTTAAAATTTATCACCCTTGAATTTTATGAAATATCATCCTTTCTTTTTCTGAGCATTTAATTTATAGTCTTAATACTATTCATTGAGTTTATACCCATCTAGTCTCTGCTACCCAAGGCATTCTCTAAAGCAGGTCATTCTGGTCTTTTTTGGCTCTGTTAAGATCTTCTGTGCTCATACAGAGCTGAGCACTTCTTCACAGCCATACACAGCGTGATGCTCTCAATAACACATCTACTCCTCAGTGTCCCCCCAGAGAGCCAGGTGGCATTTTCACCTCCCCATGCCAGGGCTTGACCTCATTCTCTAGTGATGCCACGTAACAGCTGATCCTCAGCATCCACCATTGTATATTACACAGTTCCTAAGGACCAAGCCCTCTCGGGGACTGTTCTAACAGCTTCTTGCTTTCACCTTGGCAGGATGCAGTGAAACGTCAGGCTGAAGTTTTCAGCTGATTCAGTGCAGACAACTAGCCTAAATCACTGGAATCAAAGGGAACTTCTTGGCAGAGACCCTTTGGAAAAGCAGGATGGTGCATGCTGCTCTTCAGGCAAAAGCACCGCAGCTCTAAGAAGAGGCTGAGGAGTCTAAGGAGGGAGACAGTAACATTCCCAGAGACTGCTTTTGCTTGCCTGGGTGACTTTGGTTTAGTCTCACCAGATCAAGAAATTCTGACTCAGTGTTAAATGAGATGTTTATGAGACATGTTGAAAAGTTCAGTGACTTAGATTCCCAGTGCAGGATTTGGGATTCCGCTGGTGTTACTGGGGCAGGCCAGGAGTCCCTAGAGGTGATTCTGTGTACAAACCCAAGAGACACAGATTAGAGGGAAGGGCAGTGGAGTGCAGGAAACAGATAGAGGAAATGCAGGACAAGACAGACTACTGCTTGAGAGGTAAGGGTAAAAGAAAAGAACCCAAAGAAATGAAAAGAGCTTGGAGTTATGTCAGGCCATGGATTCAAGCTGAAAACATAGGCTTGATGCAGTAAAAATGCTTTCTTCCCTTAGGGGAAGATTGCACAGCCATCCTGGAAAATGAACTGTGGCACCTTAAGGGTGGAAGGAGCTACCTGCCCTAAGATTTAGAATGGCCTTTTTTCCAGGCAGACAGGGTGAAGTGGACGTGTTTTAGGAGTGCTGAGCAAAGCTCAGGGTATGGGCAGCTCTTCTGATCTCTTGCTGTGCTGCCTGCCATTCAGTGCAAGGAAAATTCTAACAGAAAACCTTTTTTCAAGTCTTTCAAAACTAAACATTTCTATGAAATGCCTCTGCTCCCCATTTTCTCAGTGAGTTGCCATTACAGGGAAACATAAAAGTCAAAGGGAAACTGAAGAGTAACAAAGGAGAACCAAAAGACAAGGCTGTTTTAGAAAGGTAATTTACAAGTCATGTAAAGCCAAGGAATCGACTTCCCACAGAAAAGAACAACCAGACAGGTGCAGTATGCCCATCAACATCTCAATCATACATTCTGGAAGTACTGAAAATGACTGTTCTACCAGAGAGACAATCTAAAATTCAATGTTTTGAAAAAACTCAAGAAGTTTTTTTAAAAAACTGAAATTAAGACAATGCATCTGAATTTTCTAGACCTTATAAACCGTGAAGTCCTGAATCTGTGTGACACTAGCTAATATTCTGATTTAATCATGTACGAAAGTGGATGCCCAAAACAAAGCAGAATCTTGATGTATTTATTCCAAAATTTTAGTACTAATAGTACTGTTTCCATGACAACCTTAAACCCATGAAGCTGGTCCAAATAATGCTTATGAAAATGGAAAATCACTTTTAAAACCATAAATTATACATAAATTGACAACAAAAGGAATCATTATACTGACCGAAACCCAACTCTTCGGGTATAATGCAGGCAGTTCTTAGTGACATGGGTCTGGAAGTGGACAGATCTGCAGATTGCTCCACATTCAGGACACGTGTATGGAGATTTATGCTGATGAATTCTCTGGTGTGATGCAAAACTGCACTGGTTAGGAAGCAGCATCTGGCAGATATTGCATGTCTTCTAAATGATAAACCAGAATAGATGAGACAAAAGGTTTGGTTCAGCTCTACGTAACGTCTTGTGTCAAACACTGCAATATAGCAAATAAAGGTTAAATGTCATAACTGGGATGGGACCCAAAGCAGTAGCCAAATACAAACACAAGCCCTGCTGACAGAGCTGGCAGGTGCTGGAAGCCAGACTGACTGGCATTCTGGGCCACAAAGCTCCTTCATACACCACTGACCATGGGAGATGCACATGGGTTTATAGAAATATTACTCAAGCGCCTTCCCAGATTACCTTGATAGTGCAAGGGGCCTACGTACAACTCCAGAATCAAATTATTACTATTGTCTCTTATGGCTTGGAACTTGTGAATCTCACCAGTGACTTGCAAAGACTTAAAATCAAACCCAAGACTCCTTCATGACGTCGGTATTTTTTGAACATGTATTTGCATATTTTTAGGAATGATCTCTCTAAGAGTCTGGCGTATGTAGTGATGTGTACGCTCTGCAAAAATATTGACCAAAAAATGATCTCCAGAGCTGCATTATTTACTAACGTATACCCGAAGAAATCCTGAAATAAATGCTCTGGGAGCACTGTGGCTCGGTGTGTTTGAACACAGTCTTCGTACAGAGTTCTCCAATGTCCTGACACAGTAAGATGGCAAAATGCAAACCATTAAATATACAGCATGTTAAGCAAAGAAAACCTGCCATCACTGCAATGCAGATTCCACTGGCACTCCTGCCAGCCCACTACAACAGTGTTCAGCATGGGTACATTTACTGCTCTACTGCAAGGCTCTGCCCGAGTTCAGCTAACTACAGGGATTTCAAACTGGCACCTGCTCAGAGCCTTTGGGACACGGTAAGGCTGTATTCAGACACACAGAAATAC
Organism: Corvus moneduloides; assembly: GCF_009650955.1. NCBI lineage: Eukaryota > Metazoa > Chordata > Aves > Passeriformes > Corvidae > Corvus > Corvus moneduloides. Next base: position 208,219 of record NC_045511.1, read on the forward strand.
TCGCTTTGAAATGCCAAACACTTGGCCTTAACTGACCAAACAGTGGCCAGAAGTGAGGGACTCAGCCTCAGGCTGACCAGAACTGTTTTGGGGTGTTAACTTTGTCTTAAGTTCAGCTTAAAGGCAAAACCCTCTGACCAGCCATAAGTGGCACATTTACTGGGCTCAAATACCATTCCCCAAATCTCTGTTTGGCTGTTCCTGTATTAACAGGCTGCAATACAATACTGGAGAATCTGGAACATTATTTGATTATGTAAGAAAACAGCAAACCAGAACTTCTTATTCCAGTAACAGAAACATTTGGAGGTTTCACAGTCCTTCCAAAGCCTTTGGCTTGTAGGACTTCTGAAGGAAACCGGGATGCGGTAACACAAAAGAGCCACACAACATTCCAGCCCCAGCTCAGTGATTGTCCTGATTTTGCAGCAAGCTGCCAGACTCATACTGACCACACATGCCAATAATGCTCTTAGTTAAGGCCCCTGCTCTGCTATTTCAATGAGTACAGAAGATGTTTAATTGTAACTGATTACAGTAGAACAAGAAGCATCTACTGTGAAATTCTGACATTCAGCATGTTTGCTTACCATTTTATTTTGGGCTTAAGGTGGCATTAACTTCCAGTTCTCTCATTCCAACCCACACCAAAATAAAACACAGTTTGTGAAAATCATCACCTGCCTGCATTTAAAGTCAAAGTTTCAGAAAAAAAAAAAAGGGTTAGAAGGAAAAATGGTGGAGGTGGAAAATAAAGATACACAAGAACGCTGAGTATGAAGGGAAATGAGCTATGTAGTTTCCATGGGAGCAATATACTCCTTTCTGTAACTAAAGAGAAATATTAACATTCATTAGCCCAGATTTGCTGCCTTATCCCCCCAGCAAGTAGACGAGGGTTTTGTTCAGCCAGAAAACCTGTCAGTGAGTCAGGGTTAATATTCCTTTAGGTTAATATTCCTTTTACAGGAATATTAATGGCAATAAAACATTATAGAAAGGTAACAACTTTATAGGGAATGTATTTTCATTGCTAGGATTGTTCTACCATTGTTTATTTTAAACAAAACATTTCACTTCCGTAACAGGAGTATAAGAGCAGCTACTTACTCACTGAAAACACAAAACTATACATTTTCCATTTCAGGAGCAATTACATGGGCACTAGAAAGAAGAGTAAGCTGCAAATAACCTTTTTTCCTGTTACTTGTTTGCAAACTCTGTTTACTTTCATTCTTCCTTCCTTCCTTCCAAAGGAAAAAATACCAATCTCATCTAACTTCCCTGTCCTCTTCCACCTACAGTAATGGCAGTTGTACAGCAAAAAGCCAGTGCCAAGCACTAAGAAGGAAAACAAGTCAGAGTTATTTCTCATCCAAGCTTCTCGAAAGGTAACATCTAAAGAAAAAGTAGCAAAATACTTAGTAATAAATGCCTATACATAGTTCTTTCTCCAGGAAATACTACCCCTACAGGACACAACCAAACACCCTGTAAAAAGCCAGCTGCTGCTTGACATATGAAAAGGACTACAAAAAGTGATTAATTAATATTTAAAAGGATATTTCAACAAAGAACATTTTAAACTATATTTATTAAGAGGAGTGTTCTTTTCAAATGGAAGAACACGAAAATAGCTTCTTTTCCTCCAGTGCTTTGCACTGTTTTTTTTTAAACCTGCAGCTCTTAAAGCAGAGCAAGTTTCCATGAGAGACACAAATACCCTGACAGGCAGCAGGCAATGCCAGCTGCTCCTGCAACTCCAGGGGCTTTCCTCCTTGAACAGCAGTACCTGGGAACCCACACTTCTCTCTCCACCTCCCTGCAGCTCCCTTTTGACATTCTGTGAACATCACAATTGCTTTTCTTTACTGAATCACCAGGATAAACAGTACCTAACAGGACATGTATGGAGAGCAAACTCAGCAGCAACAGGGAAAAAGCACCAGACAGAGGGAGAAAGGGAAGGGCAAAAGGTTTAGTTTACCTGGCCATAAAGACAAAAATCCCCCCACCCCAAAAGTGAGAACTTCACTTTATCTTTGTTCTCTTTCTTTTTCCATTTGTATTTTAGCCTCATCCTCCCCAACCTATCCTTTGTCTCTCATCCAATTGCTTTGTCTTGGGGCCTTCTTACTTGCTTGATTTTCCAGTACCAAAACCAAAAGTTTTTGCAAGGACTACTGCATCTTAGATGGAATGTTACCTAATGGGCTTATTATGCACCAGCAAATCAGCTAAAAACCCTAAGTAGCTCAATCTGGTGCAGAATATACTCATGGTCAGCCATTAGACCCTGTTCAGAACTGCAGCAACATCTATGGATGAACATGTTCTGCTGAAGGAAACTCCCTTAGGTAAGCACACCTGTAGTATCTTACAAAGAAAAATTCACTTGCATGGTATTCCACTGGGAATCCAGGCTATTTCAGTCTACCTGCTAGCCAGTTAAAGGGAGGAGCTAAGGCAGAGCCACACAATCAAGGTTATTTCCACGTGCAAATCTCTTTACATTACTACCTGTAGTGGTAGGTGCAGTGGAGCTGCTTCGTGGTACAGAACAGGTCCTGTGTGTAGTGAATAGATCCTGACAGGAACCTGCCTGTGCTCCTAGGACTAGTGCATTTTTTCCTAACTTCAGGACTTAAAAATCTTTAGCCTGTTCACTGTTGTCTGATTCCCAGGAATATTCCCGGGGCACTCCTGTCTTGAGCATGCTTGCAGGTTTTCAGCTTCCCCCCGCAGCAGGAAGCTGGAGCACCAAGCTCACCTGAATGCTTTGAAACACACCAGAATCCCTTTTAATTGGCACACCCCAACAGAGATCCAACCATATCATTTAATTAACCACCTTCACTCTTCCAGGATTATAAAATACATCGCACACTGATTAATATTAAGTTTTATTGAATGACGTATTTCTTTCAGGTCAGGCCACATACATTAGTAAAGAATTTTCAAATGGTTTTGAAGTTGAACTCATTAGCACTTGTAAGAGGAAAAGAAACCCAACCAACTAAACCAATGGTCACACAGAAAGGAAGGTGTGCCAGTGAGAACAGCACTTTGCACTTTCTGAGGAAGAGCTGAGGCAAACAGCAGGCATTCCTGTCAGTAGTCAGTGTGCCATTTGTCACTGCCTGAGTCCCTCCCTGCACATGAGGGGAATGCCTCAATCACTTAGGGCACTTGATGAAAACTCTAAAACCTGAAGACCAATCGAGAATGAATCACTTGAAGCTATCATTCAGGTTGAATAGACGGGCTGTTAATGAGGGTGCCAATTAAGTGGATTCCACGGGCTAGTCAAATTCCAAAGCACAGAAAGAAGTATTAAAATATTATTAGTAAAACCCATTATTATTTTCTGTATTATAATGTTCAGCTGTAAGAAAGCTAATGCTAAATTTTAGCAAAACTATACAGTGTCAATTTCAGACTTCACAGCCTAAAAAGATTCTAAGAAAAGTCTTATTTATGCTGCATATGTTGACATTCACTATGTAAGTGCTTGCAAGACTTTTTGTGGTTTTCGTTTATCATTTTAATCACAGAGGTTCAGATAATTAACAGCTAAATGAAAGTAAAAACATATCCAAAGTCTCCTAGGCTTATAGATGAAACATTGGAATGTAAACATAGGATACTCTACTTGTCCACTTGTGTCTGCGGCCTGCTGGAAATGAGTTGCAAGAGATGTCTCATCTTGGAAAACTTCATTGCACTCCAAACACTTTAGACTATGTCTACAGAGTTTCGATGGATCTTCGTCTAGTGGCATAGCTGGAATGACAGGAGAGCTCGTGGGGGCCGAGATCACTGTCCCAGTTAAGCCAGACTGGATCTTTGTTACAGAGTGCATGCCAGCTCCCCCTGGGCTCTGGAGCACGGCTGCAGCAGTATTGCTGGAAGGAGATGCTATCATTTGATCTGCTGGGACTGGTTTTAGGATCAGGTGGGAACACTGCATCACGACGCCTTTCTCCTTGTGCCCACGAGCATGGGACAGGAGACTGCATTTATTGTAGAAAACTAAATTCTTTGTACAATGATTACAAGTCACTTCAATTCGCACACTTCTCCTGTCATAATGCTGGGTCAGGCTCTTCTCGAGAGCAAATGAGTCGCCACATTCCAAACACTTGTAACCTCGCGTTGGTAGCGTGATTCCGGCATTGGCTGGGGGGCTAAGGTTTGGGATGTAAACTGGCACAGGATTGACACTGCTCAGCACCTTATTGAACGCTTCCACTACAGAGCTCTGTAGAGATGACACCACCTGCACTCGAGACACTTTTTTCGAAGGCTGGGAGGCTGCTGCAGAAATTATTGCCTGCTTGATTTGCTGCTGGGGTTTTGTTAGCACTTGGCGCAGTTCAGAGGTGGTTTGAGCACCCTGAGGCAAAAGGTTAAGGTTGGCAAGATGGACTGTCTTTGGCACAAGTTTGGCACTGGCAAGGCTCGATGCTGGCACCACGACTGTCTGCTGCTGGATGGCATTGGCAGCTTTGATAATGGCACTGCTGGCACTCTGCACGGATGCAGCAGAGATGACAGTGGCTTTCACTGTGGTGTTGTTAGCCAGCTTCAGATTGATCACTTGGGAACCTGCTGTTTTCACTGCTGAAACGGGCAGGAAGGCAGTAGCCACGGGTTTGATAGTGACCTGCTTAGGGGCAAGTTCTGCAGATCCAACTGCATTGGTGACAACTGAGGACTGCAGAGGAGCTCTGGGAGGAGAGGAGAGAACAGCAGCGGAAGTTGGTGAGGCCAGGAGAGATGTCATGGAGGTTACCATGGAAGCACTCTGCTCTGGCTTTTTACCAGAGTCCACATCAACTTCTGGCAACACTCTAGTAACAGTTCTCTTGATCTCCCCAGAAGAAGTCTTGATGGTTTTTATGCGAACCTTAGGGATGGCTGGTGTCGACCCTGCGGGAGAAGATGGAGACCCTTTGCTACTGTTCTCACTTGAGACACTTCTGGGACTATCGGGTGGTTTGACAGACGGCTTCTTAGCACCATCAATGAGACTCTGAGACTCAGGAGATTTTTCAACAGCCCGGGGACTTTCACTTATGTCTTTTGGTAATGGAGAAGACTCTTCTGAATTAGACTGTAAATCTTTACTGCTATCTGTAGCTGCCTTTTTAGCACTCAGTGCTGCGATTGCAGCAATGCAGGAAGAAAGCTTTGCTGATGACTTTGCTTTGGACTGGGAAATGCTGGCAAGATTTGTGTCACTTTTTTCAGTACTCAGTTTTCCATCAAGTACCCTGTTTTCAAGAAGCTTCTCAGAATTGTCTTTTTGTAACTTGTCCTCTGTTTTTCGAGTTTTAAAAGGCTCATAGACACCTAAATTCATGGAGTTTGTCTCTGTCTCTCGTTTAGCAGCTTTATTTTTATCTATACTACTTGAAACAGTGATTCCAGATTTAATTAAGTTCTCCCCTCCAAGTGCCTTTAGTTTGTCATATTCCTGCTGAGATAGAGATCCTGCCAAGACATTTGCTCTGAAATTTGCACGCATCTCCTCTTTATCCGGGGGGTCATCTACCTCTATTCTCTCATCATCATCAAATTCTTCCGCACTTGATATTGGGCTGAACTGGTTGAAAGCTGAATCCTTCAGTGTAGCCTCAGAAGCTGACCCATCATCTTTAAGTGATTTCCCTTCATCTTTACTGTAACTCTCAAGAGCTGCTGACGTTAGGAAGCCATTGTGCAAGCTGTTGCCTGCGGAATGGTGGCCATCCTTATCCACACCTTCGGAAGAATCAATAGTACGCACATTTTTCACGATGACGCTCACCCCAACATCAGATGATGATGGGACATGGGAATCTTCATCTGCATGAGCATTTTGTTTTATGTGGCTTTCATGGTCATCATGTCCAGATTCAATAGCTGCTTTGGGATCTACCATGTCTGGTATGTCAAAGGCTGCAAGAAGGTCATCGAAATCTGGGGTCTTCATATCCCCCATGGCCACGTATTTGATTGTAAGCAAATCTGTAAAATAAGCAGAAAGTCATCACTTTAAGCTCTAGTAGCACAGTCTTATACAAAACAAGCGTTTGTTCATATCTACCATGCAAAAAGGTGTTATTTCACTTCTGAATCAATATTTTCAGAGATTATACATTACAGAACAGTGTTCCAGTCCAAGTGTACAGTTTAATTATTACACCAAGAACTATAGTAATTCATATACTCCACAGATGGTAACCTGGCAATTTCATTCTGGGCCCAAACTGCAGTGACTTTCTTCCTGTTCCCTCTCCTAACATTCCCTCCTATCCACACAGACTGCAAAATGGACATTCATGAAAATAACATGAGACACCTGCAATTTCTCTGAAGTCTTGACTTTCCTTAACAGTTGCACTATTAATCTGAGGAGTCTTCTTGAAAATAATAAAGTAATAAACATCTGTAAGACTTAAGTATTCATCAACACTGGCTACCTGGAAGTCACTGTGGACTATGAGAAGGCAACTGAGGAAAATTTTTCAAGGATACTGGAATAGACACACACATTTCACGCAACAGCTTCAAATAAACATAGAAGAGTTTTGCAAATTGTTTACACAGTTCACTTAATGGTTTTGGGCCCCTTGTCTAACTGATGAAGTCCTTAATACAAAAATAGATGCACACATAGTATCAAAATCACAAAGCAAGTTTCTATGAGGATTAAATGGAAAAGATTGCAGGTACCGGAGCATATCAAATCCATGTAAAACCACAGAAAGTTTTGACACAGTTTCTCATTAATCAGGGATACTAATTAGTTGCATTCTGGTAGTACATCTGTCCATAGGTGTCTTTTTACAGTTGTTGCATACACTCAAAAAGAGCTAGATAGTCTCCCTAGTCTGAAACGTCCTCTAATTACATATCATGGAGTTTAATTAACATTTACCAATAGCAGTGAATTAAGGCCTGCTTACATGCTATTTCCTCCAAGTATGTTTAAGATCACAACTGCCCAGCAGAGGAAACACAGCTGTCCTTTACTGACAACTGCTGCTGCCCTTATCAAGAACTTCTCTCATTCTTCAGACTTTTCAAGCAATCAAAGTTAAACAAAAAGGGAGACAAACACGGTCAGTTGTCATACACAAGGAAGAGAAGTTCTAACCTGGCCATTTTATTCATCTCTTCCTCGCTATTCTAGGGCACCCATACTAAGATTCAGTGTATAAACTATGTTTCCACCACAACTGCCAGGACTCTGCAGCCATATTCCTCCCGCTTTTTTTCCCCCTCCACAAACCTTTCAGTAACTCTTTCCCTTAAGGATAAAACTCTGCTTTTTATCCAAGATCAAAATCAACTGGCACCTTGGCTGCCATACAAGCTGTGAGTCTATTCCTTCTCTGGGCCAACATCATGCCTGTAAATACTTCAGAAGAGGAAGTAAGGCAAGCTCCTGGTTCCCTAGGAAATCATGATTTTCCAGGAACTGGAATTTCTTTGAAAAGTGCTCTGAGAATGTTTGAGAAGAGTTATACAGAAAACCAGTTTATTTAAAAATCCATGCATTACTCTGCTTACTAATCATTCAATGATAAAAGTAACAAGGAAAAAATCTGGATATGGCCAATAGGAATTACACAGCTAGGGAGCCTAGCAAAGCAGTGAGGTGAAATGCTTCTGCATTCTGCTTTTCTGATGGTGGTTGAGGGAACTTCTGGGAAGATAATGAGTCTTAAAAACTTAAAGTAACAGATTCTGAATATACCCTTATTAAACGGTTTCCCTGAATCTCTGTAGTGACAACACCCACCCCTGTATCTGTGCGTCAATATCTCACTGAAACTAAGTTCTGGAGGTGAACCAGGAGTGGTTTATTTGCGTTCATGCTTTCTCAAAGCATGTGTGCATGACTTCCTACGTTGTTGTTTCTTTGGAAACACATCTCCTCAAGTGTTTTCTATGAACAGCATGAAGAACATGGCACAGATTTTAGCCAAAGCAAGGCACTCCTTGTCTGTTCCACTGCCTTGTTTCTCCCAAAAGTCAGCCTTTTTACTCCAGTTCATCTGATACCACATTCCAGTGAAGCACTCACTTGGGGAATTATGTCAAAACAAGAACCAGACCATGAGAACTCTCTTCTGACAGTAGAAGAAGCAAGCAGGACAAGCAGGACTTAGAAGTAAACTGCTGCTTCTGAAGAACTGACTTTTTGTTTCACTGCATGGAATTGTTACAACTCCTCCTCAACCCCTCTATCTGTACCTGTTCCAGCTAGAAAGACTCTAGCCATAAGAGGAAAAACAAACCTACCCTTTCATGTTCTCTGTGGGGGACACACCAGAGAAACACACACATTTTTTCTTACTTTCTAAGTCAGATTTATCTTGTAGCTCTGGCTTCAGGACACCTGCAGATTGGGCCCAGCATTCTCCACAGAAAGACTAAGCTGTCTAGAAGCTGTTGCTGAGATTAAAAGGTAATTTTTTGGGGTAAAGCCAAGCAATTGTAAACACTCAAATCAGAATCATTCTAGGGAAGTTCAACAGCCTAATGAAGACAAGAAAATAGAATAACATGGCAGCTCCCAGCCAGGTCCTATCTCCAAACTGCTCAAACCCCTAATTTTTGTCTATCAGGTACAAGAACAGCTTCAAGCTTTCCAGAAATGGCAAATAATCATCCTCCTTTCTCAATACTTTTCCAATTAATACTCCCTATGCATGAAGGCTTCTATCATTTCTGGATCATAAGCATGGTCTTACATGCTCAATTTTTACACTTTGATTTAATCCTTAACCTTTGAAGAACCAACCAACTTTTCCTCCTTGACACTCACCTTCTTATTCATCCAGATCTTCCAAATAGCTAAAACACAAGTCTAACAACTTTATGCAAGTGCTTTAACTGGACCAGACCATCTTTTCTGCCTTACTGAATGTCTACCCTTTGCCTTCAAATCCCATGTAACTGTCTATACTTAAATATCTAACTCCTTGCTTTTGTTCACACAATTACTCAACTTCAGCTTCCCTCAGCAGCAAGTCCATTTGTTATCAAAGGACATAAACCCCCAAATTTATTCTTCATCTACCTATGGCATTCATGTTCTCATGACTACATTCCTTTACCTGCCTTAAACTCTTTTTTTTATCTCTGTTTGTACTACATACATTTGTGGACTGTGCACCCTTTAGGATGGAGACCTTTTCTTTTGCACGTCCTTCCAATAACACCAGCATTCTTTCCAGTTTTGTGAAATCAGAACACGGAGACACACCTTTTCAGGGTATGGCACATGGCAGTGTTCTGGTTCTGGTATAGCCACATACAGAAATTAGTCTGTTACTTCTTTTGATTCCCAGGCAGACACACTACTCCAGAGCAAAATTCCAGTAGTCTGGAATAATTACTCTACTTCCAAACATGAGTAATAGTGCCTAAGTAACATCAAGCTCATTCTGGAAGAAAATGCCTACACAGGGAGCAATACCAGCCTAACCAGCATAAAACCATACTTTTTTGGGTTTTGGTTTCTGTATTGTTGTGATAAGAAATTTCATCAGGCAGAGAAGACTTAAGGGATTCGATCAGAATTACAGTAACATATATCCTAACATTAGGCAAACTTCATCCTAATAGACCAATTACGAGTAGTTCATTGGCCATTAGTAATTATGACTGACTTACACTTCCAGTCATTTACTCTGAAAGTCAAGCATTGTAAAGACAGACAAAGCAATATGCTAATCTAACCACAAAACCTTCTTCAGGAAAGGGGAACCGCATCTCCAATCACAGCCTCGCCTGGCTTGACACACTCAGCAGGCGAGTAGGATGTGCAAGAGGCCACTTCAACCACAGTCAGCAATGGCTCTCATGCTCATATACATAAAACATAGGCTCATTTTCGCAATCAAAGGGCCCATGACTTGCTACTGTTGCAAAACCCAGACAAACAGCTGCTTCCACAAATCACAGAAATTCCTTTCATAATATGCAAAGTAATTCTTATCCTAAGAAATTCTGATTTCTCAGGATAAAGGTCTTATTTAGCATCCACAGCATCAGTAAGGTCATGCCAGTCCTAATGTAAACAATCTTTGTGAAGCATGGGGTGTTTCACAGTTAAAATTTGTCCCAAGCAACCTACTTTTTCTATATTATACACCATATTTACCCACCTTCAAAAAAGGGGAAAATCCAATTTATTTCCATGCACAAGACTCAATGAGTAAAAGACTTAATCTACCATTCTGACAGCTAAAATAGTGTTACTTGTAGTTTACAACTCCTTAGGAGCCTCATCCTGTAGTCCAACACATCAATTTTTGAACTGGGTATCTCAGGTTCTCTTTGGGTAGGAGAAAACAAGAAGGGAAGGAGGAGGGGAATGAATCTTCTGGAGTCTAAACCACTTCTAGCACAGCTTGAAAAGAACCACATGCAGCTGGTTCAAAGTTCAGGACAATCAGCCTTTGGCTGGCAAAAAGAATAGGGATGTTTCAACACGAGCAAGGAATCTCCTTATGCAAAACATGGAGCTGAACAGGCCATCCTCAGCTACAGATGGCCACATGAAAACCACCTGTACTTATCAAGAGATTCAGGCCAGGGTTCCTAAATCCCTCCTAAAAGAAAGATGAATTCCTGAAAAGCAGGGAAATCGACATACCATTCTTTTTGCAGTCTACTTAAAAAATTAATTACAAACATGGCTTAATTTTGTACTTCTATATGTGAAACAGGCTGGGGCAGTAACACGTGACTAATTCAGATGCACAACAATAATGAAGAGAATTTTGAGATTCCCAAACTAATGCAGACTCAAATTACATTCTAAATGGCACAAGCTTCCCACCTCTTTCCTTTAAGGTACTTTTTCTGAAGTGGATGGCAATTGTGGTCCAAGCACAGCGTGAGCAGCTGCAGCCTCCCAGTGAGCTCTCCCAGCCAGGCAGGGCCCATCAGGGCAACAAGCAGGCCCGAGAACCTTAGGGTCAAATTTGGGTTTTTCTGAAAAATCTATTCCTGGTACTCTGCTGCACATTTGTATTTTAACACATAAGCATATGGCGAAGAAAACAAAAGTTAGGCAATTCATTCCAAAGGGACTTGGAATGTGATAAATCCTTACCCTCATTCTAGAGATCAAATAATTGAGATCAATGCAAAATGAGATCCTGGGTGCTGGTACAGAAGAGCAGCCCTCCAGCACTAGCATTTGCTGCTGGAAAGCTGGCCCGCGTGCACAATCCAATCTCCTGATGAAGAGCATTTACAGATATTACTAGACTGAAAAAAGACAACTCACCAAGAACACTGCAGACTCCATCTATGCAGGTCTCTCATCTTACAGCCAACAAAAATCCCTGCAAATTCAAAATCTCCTTTGCTAAAAATAAAAATTTGTAACACAGATAGCATTCAAAAAGCCAAAAAAAAATGGATACAAGGAATTTTGTCACAATCCAAGAACTTACAATTTTAAAGCTGCTTACTATTCTGGCAGAAGGAAAAAAAAAAAACCAAAAGGTGCCCTTGTGTAATATATGAATTTTAGCTGACACTTGGAAAAGAACATGCATCCTCATCAGGAAGAGATCCTATTCCTATCATGCAGCAGAACTCCTGTTTGCAAGCATCATTCTGCTACAGACGCCTATAGTCAAATATAGACCCTCTGCATCCCAATGCTGAAGAACAGGAGCAGAAATCAGCACAGTGATCTGTCAGGCATTTTGCTCCACCACAAGCTATTCACTGCTCTATCAAACCTGCAAAACAACACATCACAGCTGCAGTAAAGCCCACAAACCCAGAATTTCAGGCCAAATGTTAGCATGCTATTTTCACTTTTCTACAATTAATAGCTCAATGCCTTACGTAATCTACTGCAGTCAGAAACAAAAAGGTTCCCTTGTATTGTCACCCTGCCTCAGCAGCCAGCACACAACTTACCCAGTATCCACAACCTCTCAAGGCTTTTAGGACTGTCTATTCTGCTGAGCACAGAGGAAAGGATCCTCATTTCACACCACAACAGAATATTTCCAACGTTCTGCCTCCATATTATCTTGATTGTAGATTACCAAACCAGCTAACACAGCCAGGACTGGGAAGATTTTTTAAAAATCACACTGGTTAGGATTCTAGAGTTGCGATTTCCTGTTATAAGAAGTAACAGTTCTAGCAAAAGAATCCCCCAGGCAAAATGTTTAGTGATCCACTGTATAAGCTCTAACAGCCTTTGTTCTTCCCTTTGCTAGATTCATTACTGCTTCCTTCTCTCTGCCTCTCTCACTCTCTCTGAATCCTTCAGGTTTCACTATAAGATAAAAACACCAGCTCAAATCTAAGTACACATTTTGTATTTTCTAGCTGAGAAAGAAAAACTAAAAATTCTGTCCATTATCCATTGCTTTGAGTTAAAAGCAGTCACCCCTCTGCAGCTGCTGCACTGCCCATCCGGTTTCCTATGCTGATTTCATTACTGCACAATATTATAATTCATGCCACTGATAATGCACAGGAGCTCCATCCAGCCCCCCAAAATGCATCTTTCCACCTGGCTGCTGCAAAATCCTCCCCAGGTTACAACAGTTTAAGAAAAGCCATCCACACTATTTCTTTTGCACAGGTTTTTTTCTCTGCAGGCAATATTAAGTACGTGTTTAACACCAAAGACCTTAATTCAAAACCAAGTACTGGGTCACTGGGATGTGGTCAAAAAATAATGTGTAAATAATCAGACAGCAAATTCTGCATGTGTGTGTCTAATACAAAACAGAACAGCTCCCTGCCACAACTGGTCCACAATTCATGATTGTCATTCAGAGGCCTATTCTGTATCACTACACTGTGGAAAAAAACCGTATATCTGGATATATTTCAATGAAAATACTGTATTTAGCCAAGATATCAGTAAGTCTTTACAAATAAGAGCTTTAATCCTATTAGAACTGGAGGACCTTAATAGCATTTCTTCAGTAACACTTAAACAATTGTCTCCTTCCTAATGTGCCAAGTGTGCAATCAGGATGTACCTCCACGCTATTGTGATATTCAGCCCAAACCACCCATCTCACCTTGTGAACCTTGACCTTTGAGAGATTTTTTTAGCCAGTGCTCAGTTACTGCCACAGCCACATTACCTCTGCAAACACCAAAGGGTTAAAGGCAGCCCCAATCAATAGGCCTACAAGGAAAAAAAAAAAAAAGGGAAAACGAGTATGCCTTACAGCATCTTTTCAATGCTTTTATGCACAATTCTACAACAATATTGTTTCCTTTTGGCCTTAGAGAAAGGCACAGCAACCCCCCCCTTAATGTCTCCTAAAGAAGCAAACCACAAGACAGCACCCTGTAAATAAAACAGCATGCAAAGCATCCTCACTCACAAGCATAACTACAATTACAAATCATTCAATCCATTTTATTTAGTTTAGTTTTAAAATAGACTGCATAACCAGTGTCCCACCCTTGCAAAGCAAAAATATTTTAATAAGGGTCATAAATCTCAGCTCTTGCCCATTCCTTAAGCATAAAAAGGCACGAAAAGCCGAAGTAATCTCAGTTACTGCAAATATGTACATTTACATACAGAACCCTTTATGACTACGTTAGCCACATACCAGTGCTGTGTGTCTAAAGTGTGCATTCACATACTGTTTTGGGATGGTATCTTTCTGCAAGCTCCTCTGCTTTTGGCTGCCATGAAGGGAGGAAGCTATCCCAGTGTAGTAGCTCAGTGACTGCATTGTGTTCAGGAGCTGATCTGCCTCAAACCAGTTCCAGCCGGTTCTGGTCACCCTACATAAAAAGCTATGGCAACCCTCGCTGAGTTGCCAACAAGTCCCTGAAAATCGCAGGGGCTGGTTTTTGTGTGGCGTGGGGCCGGCACAGCCCTGTGCCCCGGCTCCCCTCGTGCCCGGCCCACGCAGCCCCTGCTCCCCAGAGCCCCCCGAACGCTCCCTTGCTCGCCTCCCCCACTTACCTCCCACAACCTGGCTGAGAGCTGTGTATGCGTGCCTGTCTGTAGCTAACAAAGAGACCGCAATAAAAATCCTCATAGGATCTCTCTTGCAGCACCAGGCAGGCTCGGCCACAGCCCTGGGAGACAGGCTGCTAACCCGGGCTGCTCCCCCTCTGCTCCCACAGATGAGGGGTGGCTGTTCACACACGTCACATCTGCCCCCTCATGCCCACGGCCACGGGGTGCCCGATCAAGGGCTTCTCCCATCCGCCCTCCCGACTCCTCGTTCCATCTGGGGCCGCCCGAGTGGCATTTTCTGTGCTCTGAGAAGCATTACACTACAGAGTACCCACAAACGCGCCTCCCTCCCCTCAAGAAATCCATTTCCGCAGCAGCAAGATGCCTGCAAAATAGTTCCTTTGCCCCCTCCTCGCAGCACCGGCTTGGCTGCTGCACTGATTTTTTGATTTTTTTTTTTTTTTTTTTCCCCGTTTTGCTATTCGACTATGCTAGAGGCCTTGAGAAGCAGCGAGCTGCAGCCCCACGGCTGCGCAGCCCCCCCGGCTGGCACCCGCCGGCCGGGGAGGCCCAGTCAGGCTCTGCGCAGCTCCCACCCCGCAGAGATTGTGCGGACCGACCGCCTGCCCGGCCCTGCACCTCTCAGGGGATGCCTGCCCAGGGTCTCGGCCCCCTGCGGTGCCCACGCCGCTCTAGGGGTCCGCACCCACCTGCACCCGTGGCCGCTCTGCTCCTGCCCGCTCCCCTTCACCTCGGCCGCGCAGGGCCTTCCTCCTGCGTGGCTGAAAGGCACCCAGACCGAGACAGCAGCCACCCCGCTCCTCTTGGCTACTCACCCTTGCTCTGGGAACACCAGTAACCACCTCCGCCTACGCGCTGAAACCCCCTCCTCTCGGGGGCTGCGGGAGATGCTGCTCAGCAGGGCTCCCTCCGGGCGGGTGGGCGACCCCGGCAAGCCCCTCTGCCCCTGGCTGCACCTGCAACTGAACAGAGGTCTCGGGCACAACCCTGCACCCCTCCCTGCGGAGACACCTTCTTCGCATCCCTCATCCCCACCCCGTTCTGGGGAGAACCACCATGTTCTTCCGCTGCCTCGGCCCGTCTTCCCCACACAGGCTGCTGCGGCCGCAACCGCGGCCGGCCCTCCCTCGGCCCCTCGGTCCGGGGGGCCGCTCCCTCCTCCGGGCTGCGGCGGCCCTGGGCACCTCCCTGCGGGTCTGCGCGCTCCCGGCCCGAGTTGGCCCTGTCCGACCGGGCCTTGCGAGCCCTGGGGACGGCCGGGGAGGGGAGGCCGGGGAGGGGAGGCCGTGGCCCCTTCGGCGGCGGGGACAACGATCCGCCCCCGCCCGGCCGGCCCGGAGCCGGCGGCCCGAGCAGTTTCTGCACGGGTGCCCGCGAGGCTCCGGCCGCCGGCGGGCCGGGAGGAAGCGACCCCATAGCATGCAACCTCCGGTCCCCATGCGACACACCTGCTGCGGCCGGAGCCGGCGGGCTCGGGCAGGGCTACGGCCCGCGGCGCGGCCCGGCCCCGCGACGGAGGAACATAATGGCAGGAGGCTGCGGGGCTGGGCGGTGGGGGTGGGGGTGCTCGGCGGCACAGATGGGGAGACGCTCCCGTGTGATTCCGTGTGGAACGGCTCCCTGGAGAGTGCCGGGGGCGGGGAGGCTGCGGGGCCGCCGAGCGCTGCGGGGCCGGGGCCGGGGCCGGGTCGCGGTCTCCCGCAGCCCGGGCAGGTCGGGGGGGTTTCCGACCGGTGCCGGAGGGAAGAACCACGCCGGCTGCCGGGGCCGATCTCCGCAGCGCCGAGGCCGGCGCCGCCCGGGTGCCGTGGGAGACGCTGCCCGGGACCCGCCGGGCGCTGCCCCTGCCCGAGTGCCTCAGGCCTCGAAGGGCAGCCAGGGGGAGAGCCCGCGGCCGCTGCTCCGGTTCCAGGCCAACAAAGGACGGGAGGAGCCACACGCTGCCAGCTCTGGCGGTTCAGCCCCTCTGCCGGCGCTGCGGCCGCCGGGCCCGGCCGGGGTCACCCCCCCCCCCCTCCCCCCAGGTCCCGGGGCGCGGCCGGGAACCGTGTCCCGGAGCGATGCTGTCTTTCTTTCCACACCCCGTTACCCGGGCACTCTCGGGCCTGCCTGCACAGCGCCTGCGGCCCGTGCGCTTCCTCTGACCAGCTGCCTTTGTTGGCTGCGCAGCATCCTGGCGGCATCGCCATTGCTAGGAACGGCAGGACGAGATCCCTCCCTCTCTCTCTTACCACCGTGCAGCAGCATTTTCAGAATGTAAAGTTTTGCACGCGAATCGCTTTATTGAATCATACTAATGGCTTTAAATACATCCGTCTCAAGTTTATGCTATGAGCATACAGTATTTTACATATTCTAGATAAAATTAGGCTGGTGTATTAATGCCTGTTAGGGAGGCAGCAGAGTCCCAAAGGCCCTCTGCACAAGCACAGCTCCTTCTGGGAAGCTGCCCCAGAAGCTGTGCCCACAGGTGTCAGTCGGGCAGGAAATTATCCATCGGGCCATGCCCTGGCTGCTCCAATCCAGCCTCCGGGTAAAAATTCTAACTTATTCCAATTAACTAAAACAGCAGCAGAACACAGGTTCTACTGATTGTCAGCTGTGGCAATCAGTGAGTCTGACAAGTTTATAGAATTTGAATATAATAAATCGATTTGTGGATTTGTGCACTAGTTTTACTATTCAAGAAGGGCCATGCAGTTCATTTTGCACAAGCCTAGGGATCATGCTGCAAGTGACTTGTAGAATTAGTCCATGATAATTACAACACCCTATTTCTTCTCAATTGACCAGTAAACCAAGTTGATTAAAGAAGTGAAAATTACACTCTCTTTCCTTACATTGCATTTCTGTGGTCAGCTTGCATAATAGCATAAAGAAGATGGCAGCTGCTACTACTACTGTGGTATTAATATCTGAAATGTTAATCGATTTCACAGTTTACACATGGCACAAAGGTCCTTGTGCGTGCTGCCTTTCACACAACTCTACTTGTTTTCCTTCTAGACAGGTGTCCTTGACATCTCCATGGGAGAAAAAGTCTGTCACCCTACGTATTTGACTTAGAAAATATAAAATGAAGAGAATTTTAAGTATATTTTACAAGCCATGCCAGTCTGATAGCACTTCTCCAGTATTTTTTTAATTCAAGCACACGAAGTAACAGGTGTCCCCTGCAGTGTCACTTCTGCATTGGGAGGAGTTTTTGGCATATTGACCTTATGTCTTAACTCTGAAGTCTTAGACCAGAGGTCCTGTTCAGTCCCTCAGACACTGTGCCACATAATCCTTAGAACCTGTTGTGGAAGCAGTTCTCCTTGTTTAGGTTATCCTGTTTTATCCCTTGGCTTTGCAGCAGCCAGGATCAAAGTCCCCAACCCCAGTGTCCTTGCATGGACAACCTCTGTCCCGACAATGAAACCATCACCAGTGGATCCTTCCAGCTGGACTCCAGGTGTGAGACAGGATCTCCTGGTCACCTGTGCTGACACCTGCAGAGTCCCATAGCTCATACTTCTTTCTCTGGGAACCAGGTACATCTTGAGCCCATCCTTTTCTTTTCCTGAAGAAATGCCTCCCGTGCAGCCTGCTGCTCCTTCTGAGCAGTTAGCAAGGAGTGCTGCCAATTCAGAACACTTTGATGCTGCAGTGAATGCTGAACTTGTGCACAATAATAACTTTTAAATTATTTAACTTCTAAGGATTTTAAGGCTCGTGAAATTCAGGACTCTAAACAGTGGTGTATTCGTCTCATGCCTTCTGTACAGGCATCAACTGCATCAAACAGAGCTACAGAGTTTCTGCGCGTTAAAGATGTGCTGGGGCCAAAGAGGATTTTGCTGGTGGATTGACACAATAAAAACTAAAGTCAATTTACATTTAATTTTTTTTAATGTCAGAATAAATACTGCCTTTTTTGTCCTTCCTACTTTTGGGGAGGACAATAACAAACCATTTCCTTTCTGGCTAGCAAAACATGCTTAACTTAAGCGAGAAGGGTAAAATACAGATTCCATATTTCCAATCCTAAATTTGTTTTCAGAGTAATAGCTTTACAACTTCTGGCAGGTGCTTAATAGTGTCTGTTAATTCCATTGCTTTTTTCATCATGAAATTTCTTGTAACGTATGATCAACAAGAGCAGAGCAGAAGCTTGCATTTCTTGTTTTAGAATACTTATATTTTTCTTCTTACCACTATTTAGAATGCAGTAGTGCTTTCCTTTAACCACGTATATTTAAACATTCAATATTTAAAAACCAGCTTGCAATTAAACTTCCCCTTTTCAGATGTTCCTATCACTAATCTCCAGGTATTTTCTTGGAAAAAAAAAATCGTTTTCCTTTTCTGGTTATTAAAATATGTCTCCTGTTACATTTTGGACTAAAACCTCCGGGATCGCTTTTAAAAAGATGAGATTTATTAAAAGAAGGTGATCTCATAGGAGATAAGATGAAGGACTTTGGTAGGGAGAAAGCTACAAACACTGCCCAGAGCTGTGGAACATCTCCACAACAGGCAGCTTCCCCCAGATTTAAAGAACGTGTTCACAGAAATTGGCAATTCATGTAATCCATCCGCAGGAGAGAATCTTTAACTACAGAGTGAACATTTGCAATGCCCAAGTAGCATGAAGAGTGAGAAACCCTAACGACTCTCAGGATGTTAAATGCTGTAAAAGCCCAAATACTGCAATGTCTTGAATGACAAGAGACTCCCATTTTTAATCATTTGTAAAAGAGATGCTGATTTAGATATAATACAAAGCCAGGAGGATTTGTCAGGGCTTAATTATATTTTTTTTCTGGCTGTTAACAAACCAGAGCAAACTAAGCATTATCCAAAGAAATCAGTTGGTTAGTGAGGATCATGGGCTTAAAACTGCTCTGTGAGGAGTTACAGTCAATACCTCAGTTTTTCCACATGTACTGAGAGGTATGAGGTAACACGGTGCTGTGCCATGCTGAAGAGGCCATGGCTCCTTTCAACAGGCAAGAGCAGAGTACACACACCTCAGGCACTCACCTACATATGCACTATAGTATGAAGTGTAGTTCCAGTGGGAAAAAAGGGCTTTTCTCAAAATCTGCCCATATATGAGACTCAGTGTTGCACATGCTACAGGCCTGGTACACAGGCCATATGCCTGCAGCACTTGCTGGCTCATCCTCAAGCTGCCAAGTGGTGACACTGGTGTTCATGGCAGACAGCTGGAGGCACTGTCACAGGGTTAAATCTGTTGGCAAAAGCATGCCTTCAAGCCCAAGCATTTCTAGATATGAAATAGGAAAAATGAAATCGAAAAACTTGTATGACTTGATTGTGAAAAGCTGGAAAGGCATTTCTAATGCACAGGAGTACCATTTTTGGAGAAATTGAACACTCCCAGAGGCGGGGCAGCCACAGCTCCTCTGGGCAATCTGTGCCAGTGCCTTTACTCTCCTCACAGGGAAGAATTTCTTCCTTATTTCCTATCTAATCCTGCCCTCTGTCAGTTTAAAACGGTCATCCCTTCTCCTGTCACTACAGGCTCTGGTGAAAAAATATGTACCCTAACACTTTATGTCTATATACACCGTTTATAGAGCATCTACCACCCTGAGGCTCCCCTGAGCACCGGTCACTCAGTGCTGTGAGTGCACCACGCCAGTATTTTAACCAGGTCAGCAGCTCAGGGTGTGCAGGCAGGAGCTGCTGAGGGACAGCGCACACCTGATCACAGCCATCTGCCCAGCAGCACAAGGAGCATAGCCCCAGGCCAGACCTGGACCTGCATTTTCCCAGGCAACTCAGTTTTTCCCAAACTCAGTCCCCCAGCTGCTAATACAACACAACCACAGGCATATTGCAGAATGCAAGGCTGATGGATTTTTGAATTTTCCGTGAGCACTGTGCTCTTTTCCACTTATGAACACCTTCTGAGTGCTGGGCCAGAACCCCTCAGTCAGTTCCTCATTAGGAATTAGCCACCTGCATGATTAACATCAGTACCACAGAGCTCAGCAGCCTGGCACACTGAAGAATGCCTGTTTTGTTCCCTTAACGTGCCATATGTATGGGGCTTTCTCCTTCCTCCTCCTGATATTTATTCAAGTATACGAGGATTATTTCTGAATTATTCATCATACAGTATCTGATTAGACTGTGGCGGTGCCGGTTCCCACTGCTTAATGAATGAGCCATTAGGCTTTTGCAGATGGTGCCATCAACAGCTCCTGTGCTGTGTGTTCCCTGCATTTAGCCAGCAAAAGGAGAGCGCTGAACCTGAACACAGGGTGGGAGATGAGTAATACCCATGCAGTGATCCTGCAAACCACACAAGCAGAGCAAGTGTTGCTGCAAAACTTACATTTTGTTCTAGGTGTTATCTAATACAATTTTCTCCGAAAATCTTGGTGTAGCTGAGCATATATCCTTCCAAACTACTCAATACATCACTTCAAGCAGTGAAGTAAAGGACAGAAACTGCCAACAGTTTACGTATACGTGGTCTTGCAAGGTGTGACAACTAACATAAGTCATGGCATGTGCTGCCATGACTTATGGGCGTGAGCAGGGGCAGACACCATCTGTGTGCTCCAGGCACTTCTTTCTCAGAAGAGGAGACCAAGAAGTGAGAGAAGACACTGTATTCCAGAACCCAAGTGGGTGGAGAACAGACACAACAGGCACAGGTGCACCCTTGCTTTGGGAGGGTCTTAGGAAGTGGGAGACACTGCATAGCTCTGGGTGTCCATGAGCTTGAGAAATCCATCCCAAATCACACAGCTTGGCAGGGTTCCTGCTGGTCACTTGGGGCTGGCACCTGGACAGCTGGGGAGAGGAGCGCTGGGGGTGATGCCGTGTGACACAAGGGGTGCTGCCTCTAGGCAGGAACGGGCACTCAGGACCAGCAGCAGGTGTGCTTGCATTTCTACCTTTCCAGAGCCTACCCTGGAAAATGGAATAAGCACGTAATAAAAGAAGGAGGAATCCAAGAGTGATTTTTCTGCCACTTTTCCTCTGTTTACTTCAGGAAACACTGTCCTCACAGATGAGGGTGGCAGCAGCGGCTCAGCCTGGCTGTGGTTGCTGATTCCAAGCTGCCTGTGATGATCTTCCTACAACGGAAGCAAAGTTAAAATCAAGGCGCCTAGCTGGTTTGTGGCCAGCATGGCCAGGGAGTCTTTCAAGCACTCATACTTTCCTTGCTGGTCCTTGGCATCCCCTGCTGGAGAAAGGACATCTGATTCATCCCCACCTACTGAAGATGAGTCAGGATTATACAAATTCCATTTAGTTTGTGTAACAACACTACTTCCCGTGTTGCAAACTTTCCTGTCTGCTGCCATAAAAGTCTACTGAACAAATCCCTGAACACACAGTGATCAGCAAGAGATGCCCCCAGCTGGGGCTGGTGGCTGGCGTGTCCTGGTTTTTTGTCCCTAGGACAGACTGGGGTTGTTTTCACCATTTTAATTTCTTTCAAATTGCAAATACTGCTGCCTCTGCACTGATTCTCCCACAAGACAGAATTTAATAACAGCTGGCTATTGGCTGCAGATCAAACAACAGCTTGTTGGCAGCTTCTCTCTCCTGCCAACCTGACCCCCAAGGTCTACTGCAGGCAGTCCCCTAGCCCAAGGTATATGTCCTGTCCTTGCCAGTTCACTAGATCCTTACTGGGCTTTGGCATTACCCACGCTCCAAGGGTGACTTTGCCTGTGTTAGCACGGTGAGAGGGAGGCAAGCTGCTGCGTCCCCACCTGCTGAGAGCTCTGCTACCCCACACAAGTGTTAAAAGTACCCAACAACCTACACCACCAAAAATATTGTAGAGTACACCTGAGTCAGGAAAAGACTTGTGCTGGCATACCACACCACCCTGTGGCATGCCACACTGCTCCTCGGATGTGCCAGCACTAGGGACAACCCTGTCCCATTCACAAAGGGAGGCAGGAGACCAGGATGATCTCCTGGGTACAGAGGAGGGGAGAGGCACCAAGGCAGCATCCAGCCCCAGCCCTGAGGGTTTCACTGCTCAGCAGCAGCCCATGCTTAGTTCCATCAGCCGGATTAGCGGTCTTGGATGGCTTTGCCCTCTGCAGTACAAAAGGGCAGGTGGGCAGGCTCTTGGCTTGTTTCATGTGAAAGAACAGGTACAGCAGAGTTACCTGCCTGGAAGGGTTCCCCGGTGACAGAGCACGGCTCCCTGTGGGGCACAAGGTGTGGGGGCACACGTTCCCCCAGCTGCTCTGCCCTGTTACCCCAAAAATTGAGCGTGGATTTCCCATGCAATGCAGTGGCCACCATGAGCCAGTGGCAAGGCACCCGCTGCTGTTACTAGTGACAGTGCTGGGGCCTGCCTGCACCTGCTTGGCCAAATTATAGGCTCACATTGTCTGGGGGAGGCTCATCCTCCCAGCCCCAGGGATCTTTTCTTTTTGTCCCTTCACCTCTGAAACTTCTGCCTCAGAAGTTAGGCTCCCATGCAGCCACCATGCAAGAACTGGCTTGGCTTCAGATTAGCCAAAAATCTCCATCTTGCACTGCATGGGTGCAAACAGTAATGCAGGCTTAAAAGGCAACTGCTGAGCATCATCTCTCTACTCATGAGATTTTTGACTACTTCTTAGAGCCGTCCACAAATGTCTGTCTTACATAATTAAACCCACTCTAGTTCGCGATGCATCAGAATTCTAATTATACCTTTTGTACCTTATATATACACCACAGTTTGAACATCCTAGGGCTGGCAGGCAGATGGAGTTTAACAGGAACTATCCCATCAACAGATGCTACTACCGAGTTCTCTTGCTCAGTCTGGGAATGAACTGATGGGCAAGGCAAGAAAACATGTTTTCTTACAGAGCCACCATCTGTCAGTTTGAGAAGCTGCTGTCATCAATGACTCAGGATCACTTGTATAAGGAAAAACATTACTAATACCATTCTCAAGACAGCCCTATTATTAACCATATATTAACTGTATTGTAACTATTGACTAGCATCAAGACTATAGCAATAAGAAAATACTGTAACTAGTAAGTCTAAAAGGAAAATAACTGTAAACAAAATTAGTTGAGAAAGGGCAGCTATCTCTCTTGGGAACCTTTACGTAACAAACCTGGGTTTAATCCTTCTTTGCTGTCATATTCTGTTAAGAGTTATTGCGTGACATCAGACAGAGCTTTTCCATTTGTGAAAACTTACAGTCTCCACAAAACAATAACAAGAAAAGGTTTTTGTTTATCAGAGCTTATAAAGAAAAGGAGGGATTATTGGATTGCCAGCAGCAGAGACGAGGAGTTCCCATGGATTGTTTTATAGAACAGGATGATGGGAGGTGTAAAGGTATCCCCGCACATGCAAGGTCATAAAGGCCCACTGGGCACGTGGCTCTCCTCAGCAGATTAGAAAAGGAAAAAAGATGCTGATGGCAAGGCAACACCAGAGTGGAGGGTAAAACACCTCATTCCAAGTAAAACTCACTCCAGCTGGCAAGCGGCTTGCTCCTGCATATCTCACCACAGGAAGGCATGTTGTACCCATGTTAAAACCTGGATTATTCCAGTGCAGACAGCAAGAGAGAAACTAGCAGGGAGGCTCTGCAGTGGTAATGAGTCCCACCTCTGATTTATGTGCTGGATGGACTGAGGTGCAAACAGCTGCAGTTCTCTACCTGCCAGCATGGGTAAATGGCTTGTCATGAAGCACAGCTATTTTCTGATTCAAATGACCCCACTATTTCCACTAAAATAAGAGCTGGTAATCCAATGGGTGTTTCAAAATCGTGTTGTCTTGCAGCTGCAACACTGAACCAGAATCTGCAGCAGTTTTCTGCATATCCCTAAGGCAGGTGTGAAACAAAGCCTACAAAGCTTTGAGAATCAGCAAACCAGTATTTTATAGCGACTCCATACCTTCTTAAAAGACTGTTATGCTTCTTACAGACCAAAAAAATAATGGATTTAGTACGTTGTGAACATCTCAAAGCAGTCCTGAAAAATGTCTGGACCAATCCTGATCCTGCAAGGCAGGTCTCATGCATACTACTGGCATTCAGTAGAAGGAGAGAGGAAAAGAGCTGACAGGCACAAAGAAGACAGGATGTGAACAGAGAAGACTCCTGGGACTGCTTTAAACACCTACAGCTCTGGCAAACAGCCCATTCAGAGGGGAATAATCCGAGCAGTTTCTAACAGGCTGCCTGATGATAACCCACAGAATCACAGATCAATGCCCTACCTCTGTAGGCATTGATCTTTTCTCTGTGGTGACCACTGAGAGGACCTGAGGGAATGGCCTGAAGTTGTGGCAGGGGAGGTTTAGGTTAGATATTAGAAAAGGATTCTTCCCCCAGAGGGTGGTAGGATACTGAACAGGCTTCTCAGAGAATGGTCACAGCCCCAAGGCTGCCAGAGCTCCAGGAGTGTTTGGACAACGCTCTCACAGGGTGTGACTCTTGGGGATGGCCTTGTGCAGGGCAAGGAGTTGGACTCCATGATCCTTGTGGGTCCCTTCCAACTCAGCATAGTTGGTGATTCTGTGACTTGTGCTGTCCTGCCATGCACAGTCAACATCCCTCTTCATACAGGATGTCAGGAAGCAGAGCTGGCTCATGTTTAGAGAGATGAAATAAATCATAACCACCATGTTAAGTCATCAGAGAGCCCAGGAAGCATCTGAGAGCTGCTTGATCTTATGTGTAGTGAAGTAATTTGCGTAACAGGTTGAAGACTTTTCATCCTAATTGCAAGTGACTTTGAAAGCTGAAAGCAGGGTGCCAGCAGATTCTGTCTGAAGGGCAGATGGGGAAGGCCTGCCCACTTCCTCCCACATCCGCTGCAGATGCAGAGGCTGGTCGCTGTGGTAACACACCCCCACAGGGATCCAGGGCTCCTGCTCACTGAGTGCCAACAACAAGGATGGGAGACAGCATTTCTTCTCATTAGCTCTTAAAATAAGCCTGGTATGACTAAATTGCTGCAGCAATACCTTAGGAATTAGTAACTGCCTAATTGCCACAACATGGAGGTGTCCTCACTGCATTCCTAGACTATTGCAAAAGGATCAATCTTTAAAAAAACCCCAACAAACCAAACTCCCTGAAATTCCCAACCTGTCCTCCTCCGCCTGATACTTTAAACCTATCTCCAATTCCCAGCAAAAACCTTGGAGCTCAAAATGCTGCACTCTAAAAAGTGAGCAGATCTTACTGTGCCTGAATTAAAATTCTATACAAGGAAGAAGTAATACTGAAACATATCCGCATTACAGCAGTGAGGAATTTATCTCAAGGTGAACGTAGCCCAGGAGCTTACTGCATGTGAGAGCTGCCAAAGTTACTAATTAGCTGAGAGAAGGAGGAAAAGTAGTTGATGCATGAACCAAGGCAGTAACTAGAGAGACAGCAAGACTAGCCCTGATATCTCCTACTGAAGAATTCCATGGTGCAGATGGGTCTTCTGGAGCCAGAGCCAGTTTCAGAACTCTCAGGATAACAAGAGGAGTCAGCCTGCAGAGCTCTATGGAGGTACAGAAGGTAAATGCACTCCCACCTTACTGCAGTGTGGGGAGGGACAATGGAAGAATTGTCTTGGCCTTTCTGAAGCACATGAACCCTTCTTTTGCCAGAGAAGCCTGAGTTTATTTAAGGATTACCTTAAACCTTTCTTCTAAACCTATTGAACGTCCAAACCCAGGTGACAAACACTTGAGTTATACAAAACCATACAGCAATGCTAAAGAAGAGGGCAAACTAATTTAGCGTACCAGATACTTTGGCAAAAAATAATTATATCCAAATAATTGCACTGCAGGAAAAAACCAAACCCTGAGGCTTCAATTCAGAAAGGACACCACAAGCCAAAGAGAGCTTTAACAACTTCCTAGGTTTACACATGTCTTTTAATCCCACCAATTTCACTGAGATTGAAATGTTAAATTAATTTATGCCTGTTGAACTTTTAAAGTGCTTTCCTGGACCTGGGCCAAAGGAAATGGGTGCTGCTTGCAGCTTGCCCTGAAGAACCAGAGTATTTAATTCTGAACACTAATGATTAAAACAGAGCAGTTCCTAAAGACATTGCTGCAGTGAGAAAATGCCTTTCCATCACTATTCTCTTTTTAAAGAGGGCTCGGACAGATAAAGTTTTCCACCACACACACTACTGCCACAGGCAGACTTTTGTCAGATGATTTGGACAAGTCTGAGTGGTTTAGGTCACTTAAAGAACCCCTGTTAAAGGTATTAGCAAAAGCAGGTTTAATGTAAATGTGCAAAAGGGTAATGAGGTTCAATGGCAGGGTTCACTGTGGTAACTGCTACATGGATGATGCACACAGAGGAAAATCTGTCTAGAATCAATGTAGAACGATTTACACGGGCACCATGGATGCCAAAGGCTAAGGGAGGCCCTGCTGCTGAGTCACAGGGTTCAGACTTGGACGGGGGTTTACACCTGAAGGATTTAGCAGCACCTAATTGCTGACTAATTTAACATTTGTGAAATGATTCAATTCCTATACGCACAGCAGGAATTTAATTCTAGATCTAAGATGGCAATATCCATACTATACTTCCCATAGGGGATTTAAATCAATTCACACACACAGAAGTACATACATATACATATACATGCATATACAAATATGTCCAAGGGTACCTATTAAAGATTTCCCTCGAGTTCAGTGAATTCGTCAAATGCCTTTGCACCTCTCAAGAGGCAAGAGCTTTGAGAAGCAGGGGTATCAGCCCAGGTCCAGATCTGTGTATCTTGAGCTGAAGCTCATGATTCAGATTTCCCCTTCTTTTCTGCTAAGGAAATTCTTTTATTACATGTTTTGTTTCAATAAAGCTTTGGGCTTTTTAAGGCTGGAAGGTGTAGAAGAATATAGCAACTACATATGCACACATACATAATTTTGTGGACAACAGTTTATTACACAGTAAGAAAAAAGAATAAGCTTTTATAGAAATTAGGAAACTGACAACGTATTAGCTAAATATCACACTCCTAGACCATGTCTCAAGCTATAATCTGATTTACAAGTCAACTGCACAGAATAGTTAATGCAGGTACATCCCATTCATTAATAGGTATGGCACTATTTAACACCCTGCAGGAGGAAAATCAGAAATTCAAGCTCGTGTACAGATTACTTCAAGCATGGCTGTCATCCTGGAAATAGCTATATCCATGTACATATATCCACCTTTCAGCATAGAGCAACCTGAAGATCACCAGATCTAGTTAAAGATGCATTAACATCCCCATCTCAAAAGTTTTATGGCAACACCAGCACATCCCTCAGTGCCCATCCAGCATGTTGCCAGGCCACCAGATCACAGCATTCTCCACTGGAGATGGAAACTGGCCTGTCTGCCTCAGTAACATTCACTTATTTTATTTTTATGATGGGGATCTTAATTTAAGCAATACTACTTATCAATATTACCAGTGCAGGAGAGGCTACTACCCCATCTGAAAACTTCCTTTGATTTTAGTTTCTTCACACCCCAATATTTTTGCATTTTCAAAGCATCAAGACTTTCAAAGACCTAATAAAAGCTCACTTTTCTTGTGAGCTTTTTTTTTTCCTTTTCTTCTTTCACTCCTCTTGCCCATTCACTTTTAGCCCTCAGCATGTCTGTGAGACTGACCATACAACACCCTGCTTGCTATGAGCAGGCACTTGCCCTCATCTTTCCTGTTAGTGTTCTTCCAGAACATGAAAAAACAGGTATCAGATCAGCAAAAATCTTAAGAGTGTTATGTAAAAGAAAAAAAAAATCATAAGAAGAACAATCCACCACAGTAGGATTCTGTGACTTTGCTCCCTCTGATAATCTGTAGTTCTCTTAAAAACAAAAGTGATGTCAGTTTGCTGGCTCTTTAGGTTTTGGGTTCCTTGCACAGATCTTAATCCACCTCAGATGCTGCCAGACACTGGACATCTGACCATCAGAGAGGAGAATGCAGTCAGAGCTGCTTATTGGCTACATCCAAGGCACTGGAACATCAGTGACTGATCCTAACACACAATGGCCAAAGAACAGAATAGGAAACTCTGAGCAGTTCAGATTTTTCCCTGTATCAAACAACAAAGAGTAAATGAAAAGAAAAAAAGAAAAAAATCTATTGGTCCAGTTTGGTCTCTTAGGATATGAAAAATTTTCATCACAACCTCATTCCCAGCTTCTGCTCTAGACTCTCCAGGGCCTTGTCCTAAAGTCTCCTAACTCCAGAAGATGGAGAGGCAGCGTGGAGACCCCTCTATTCAAGGATGCCACTCTGGTCTATTCCAAAGACATCCCAGCTATTGCTGTTCAGAGAAGCTGAGGCTGTCAGAGAGGAAGAATTCCAGTTCAACAGTATCATCAGTGGTCTCTACTGGTACATTACTCTTTCCCACAATGTGTGAATAATGCTGTACTTCATGTCTTGAAGCCAATATCCTGGAAGTCCCATTGCAGGAACATGTCTCTGGTTGTGTGATGCTGGCTGAGCAAGCACAGTTTGGATGGTAAACACCTGGACAGGAATTGGGTTGGCAATGACTAGGGATGTAGTATTCAGCTGCCTCTGGACTCAACTCTACTGGATTATGAAAAGGATAACCAGGCATGCAACAGGTCTGGGGACAGTTCTTGGTTTTGAATCCATGGTGAAGGCCTAATTTAGCAATAAGGGGCTTCCCAACATTAACTTCCTTTCTTTCATCCATTGTATCTTCTATTCCTGAATACTCATAGTGCAAGCAAACAGTGAAGATCAAGTGTTCCTATAAAAGAGGAAAGAGGGGGAGAGAAAAAGTTATACTTCCTCTCCAAATAAGCACTACAGGAAACCCTTAGAGAGGCTCCAGTCTCCTGGAGAAGCAGAGTGACCGTTTTAGGAGCTGGAGACACACACTGGGCAAGCCTTGTTTCCTGAGGTCCTCTTTTGTTCACTACTTGTTTACTGAACAGTCTGTATTTCCAGAAGCACTTGTGTTACCTCAACTGCCAAAAGCACTGAAGAAGAGATAGCAGGCTGTGTCTGGCACAGATGTTTATGACACAAAGATACAGAGACACTTAGCAGTGCCCCAATCTGCTGAAGGGAGAACCTTCCAAAAACTGTGTGCCCAGGAGCACAGGCTGATCATACACAACACTTTCATCGCCTACTAATGACTTTGTAAGAGGCAGCTCTGCTTCAGGTCAGGTTCTTCCTAAAAGGCATAGGAACACCCTCAGAGCATGCAAGAGGTGATCTGCACAAAAATACCCATCTTGGCCAAGTTCAGCATGGGCCAGGCAAATACAAAGGGCCTTGCACGCCGGTTTCAGGATTGCATATATGCATCAATTCCCTGCCTTTTACTTTTCAGCTGTGAAATTAAAGTCACTGAACTGTGTTATTGTCCATTCTTTCCCTCCAAAGAACTTAGTACACTAACAATACACAGCTGCCTCAACAGAACTGCAAAGCAACATAATTAGTGTCAATTATCTGGGCAAACTTGTAATGACTAGTGGATACTAACCCTTAGTTTTTGCAGTGAACTCAGCCTGGTGTAGAGGCAGTGTTTGGGAAGGTCCTTTGATACTAAATAGCTTCCAGTTTCCTCAGGAGTTCCTTTATTGGCCTCTTTAGGATCTACATCCAAGTCCTGTTGCAAGAAAAAAAAAAGAGAACTTAATTGACGGTATAGAATTTGTAGATCATAAAATAGTACTTCTTTCAGTTTGAGAAGTTGCAGCACTTTAGACCCATTTTATTATACAAGTTGCAGCTTGATATGGGTGGAACAGAAAATTTTCAACTTCAGTGGAGCAAGATCACGAGACAGCAGCAGGAAGCACTTACGAGTGGGAAGTCTGTAATGTGGGCTCTGCAAGCTGTGATTTCAGGGGGCTTCTTTACTATCCGTGTATAGATTATCATGACATTGGAGAACTCAGCTGCAAACCCCAACTGAATCTGAACACCACACTGGAATTCAAGGGACATACTTTCTGGAAGCTCTGCCAATAAATAACACATTGTTACAGTCTAAATATAAACTTAGCATATGCATTTTTCTTTTTCAACCATTTAACAAACAAGAATTAAGCACTCGGTATCACAAATAAACATCTGCATCTCTGAAAGAGTCTTCCTATATGACAAGTGGTCTTAGAAATGCCATCCTTGACCCTCTGTGCCAACTGTCAAAGAAATTTGAAGATGCACTCCAACAAGTTTAGGTGAAAAAAAAGATAAAAAGGTCCTAAACCCCACTGCCCTTCTTAAAAGAAGCCTAGGAAGCCTGGAACTCATCTCAGTCTTATTTTATTTTTCTTAGTTGTCTACATTGAAAACTTCTTTTCATCATGCACATTTACCATACAGTTCACATGGCTGTTTTAGGTGAGGACTTTAGAATGAGATCAACGCCATCTTACAAATGTCACTGCTAGACACACAGTACTGGGAGACTGTCCCAGAAGGTAGACAACCCAAAAGTCTCTCCTCCACTGTCCGAGTGGTCTTAAATATACTGAATATACATGAATTCTACATGTCACCTTGTTCATTACTATCTCATGTAGGGGTAAATCCCAACACAAAACCTTCCAACTGAACACAGTAATGAAAATGCAGCTATAACCTTGAATTTCTTCCATTTCCATTCAATAGTACATGCTCTCCCTTCTCCCATCATGGCAGTAGGACCATCTAAAAGCAAACTGTACTGTACCATGAGCTTTGGCCCACTGCAGGTTTCGTGCCAGGGACTCTGCAGAAGATGTGCTTTGTTGAACAGGATCAGTTAATGCCCTTTTCTGTGACAAGCTGCTGCGGATCTCCAGGGCTTGCTTGCCTTTGGTAAGGGGACACTTGCCCATATCTAAAAACAAGATGCAGAGAGGTTCTTTCAAAATCAATACTGCTGCAATTCCAACTGACTTAAGTATCTCCCTGCAATGTTGTGTGGTTGCTGTGGTTATGCCAGAGCCAGCATATCCATCAAAAGTTGCAGTTTTACAAGTATTCCTTGCTCAGCCCTTCCTTCCCTGAAGGCCAAAGCAGCTCTGCAGAGCCCCGAGGGGTTGCACGTGGCCTGGCCAGCATCCTCCCCTGTTCCTCAGAGCCAGTCCAAGCAGCATCACAGCTCTGGCTGGGTAAGGTCCTAATCAGAGTGACTAATTTCAAGAACGTGAGTAATTCCTTTGGAGGAGATTATTATAAAGAACTGGGGGCAAGGGGGGTATTTTAAGTTTAGATACAAGGGCCCAATATTGGTTATTTAACAGCATCACTAATGACCCACGTGTCAGGACAGAGTACACAGCTTGGCAAGTTTGCAGATGACTGAGACGAATGGCTGATACCCCACAAGACTGTACTGCTCTTTAGAGGGTCCTGGACAAGCTGTGGAA
Source organism: Corvus moneduloides (assembly GCF_009650955.1). Lineage (NCBI taxonomy): Eukaryota > Metazoa > Chordata > Aves > Passeriformes > Corvidae > Corvus > Corvus moneduloides. The sequence continues at coordinate 239,607 of NC_045511.1, forward strand.
CTGGGCAGAGAGGAATGTCATGCAGTCCAGTAACAGGGAACATCAAGTTCTGCTCCCAGGCAGGAATAATCCCTTGCACAGGTTCACAAAGTGCCTGACTCACTGAGACGCAGCTCTACAGGGAAGGACCTTGGGGACCTGGTGGTCACCAAGCTGACCATGAGCGAGCACTGCACTCTTGTGGCAAAGGCACAGCAGGAACCACAGTGCCAGCATGCTGCAGCCTTCTCCACAGGGGCTGTTTCCATGGGACACTTAATGGGAACATTTCTCTGGCACAGTCTGCACAGCTCTCACATACTCCCCGACACTCAGCACCTGGGAATACTCACAGCAGTGCTTGTCACGCTGCCTGACAAGTCAATCTTTCCCTGCACTCTTGAACAGAAGACAAAGCTCTGCAACCTGCAGCTGCCCCAGGCTGCTGAACCCAGGGCAGAGCTGGGCTGATGCACCTACACTACCAGTATGACACCATTCTTCTGTGCTTGGAGCAGATGTTTTCACAGAAGCAGTACACTTCCCTCCACACTTTTCACTTTAGTGCTTCTCCCATCAACTCAAAAATACCATCACTGAAACAGGCAAATTAACACAGTGCATTTCCCGTTTTACTGCACTCAGAGAACAAATTGTTATCATTGCTATAGCACTCTTAGGCAAGTGGGATTCTGTTAATTGTTTAAATGAACATGCAAACAACTGGACTACCACAAGACAGCTGGCACCACAGGACAGAAGAGCAGTTTTGTAGATGGACAATTCAAAGCTCCATGCAGAAAGATACTCAGAACAAATAAGGTTCACTGAAGAGCAAAGTATAAAATTGAACACTATTAAAGAAGCTCAGCATCAGGAATGTTGTTAATATGCTGCCCAGTAGCACCTGCTATTTGAACAAAATGCAACAAGAGCTTTAAGTAGTGTAACACATACACCATGAGAGGAAGGACATGGAAGCAAAGTTGTTTCTAGTAATGCAGGCTGAGGAGACTGTTAGTGCAGTAAGCTGGAGTTCACCTTCTGCAACCTCATCAAGCAGAACAGTGATCTTCTTGTCTTCTAACAAACGGTCCTTAAGGAACTTCATGAAGATTCCGTTGGCTAACCCCAACTGCTGAATTTCAAAAGCTTCTGCTCCTTGGCACCTGTGAGATCATCAGCATTGGACAAGGAAAAAACACTGAAAAACCTGCATGATTAACAGTAAATTTATGTTGGGAATGAGGGAAAGAAACCCTATAATTTGAAAACCAGGTTGTGTTCAAGGCCAATCTGCTCTTCGTGTTCCCTTGCAAGCAGCTGATGGAACTTTCTCTTACAATGACATCACAGACCAGACCTGTTCATCAAACTGCTCATATGAGGAGCTTACATTTATTACAGACAACTTTAGTAAAGCTCCTGACTTCTTCTATTCAGCAGTTTTTGCGCTTGAAAAGTGACCAAGGTTACTGACCCACAGCACAGTTCTGGAAAAGATCAGCTATACAATCTCAGTCATTTCTGTGGCACAGAAGAAGAAAAACTTCCTTACGTTGCATATCCAAAAACAATGTTGGCTGTAACCTTCAGAGCATCCAAGATGAGAATTGTGTCATCATATTCATTTCTGTAATGAATGGAAACACAAGGAAGTAAAATAATAATTTGAGAACTAATAATGGCAACAAATTCAAAATACAAAAAAAGCAAAGTTCAGAACCAGTAATTTTTTTCACTCCTACAAGTCTGAAATGAATCCTGACTGCTAAAAGACAAAAGTCAGCACCATCAACACTCTGCCTGAGGGCAGTGTAAAGACAGAGGCACCATGCATTATCCAGAGAAGGGCACGATGTAGTAACCAGCAGAGTTTGGCTGCAATCTCTGCAAAACACAATTCTGATATCCACCCATTTCAGATTATTTCAAAAATTGCATGATTTTTAAAATCCACCCCCCTCCCCAACCATGGTGTTGTTAGTACGAGGCTTACGTCAATGGATTTTCTATTTGGACAGCAGATTGTGAAGCTGAATTGGGTCATGGGCATTTCATTGGCAGAGAAGTTTAGAGGCTCCACAGATACTAAAGCACCAGCAATTTTCTGTTATGAAACATTGCTCAGAGACCAACTGCCAGAAGTGCTGACTGAAGAGCTGATTTCAAGTGCAAGTTTAATTGAGCATAGTAGTTTCTCAACATGGAAAGAACACAGTACTTTGTGTAGAAAAATCCCATCAATCAGTTGGTTTTTAACCTCTAAATAAAGACACAACATCCTCAGTACAGAAGCAAAATCCATGGCTCTGAAGAGTTCTAAAATAAGCACTTCATTTGAGCCCTTCTGCTAAGTTAACGTTCCTTTGATCACAGTGATTCTCCTTCCTCCTTGTAATGAAGAAGATAGATAATGATGCCAGGGGAAAGGCTCTCGTTTCTTCTTTAAGATGCCCAATTTCACTTTTATCTGATCAGTCTGTTTATAACTTGTAAAAAACAACAACAAAAAAGAAATAAATATCATTGAAATCAGGAGGCAGGTATGTACCCATGGGGACAAATTCTAACCACCAGGTTCACCTCTCTATCCAAGGCCACAGGCAGAAGTCTGTGGATGACTCCTACTGATGCTAAAAGCACTCAGGTGCAGGCTGTGAATTCTCAGAACCATGAACTTTGCAGTACAGGAAATTCTCAGCCTAAAGACTTCTCGTCAGCAGGAGACCCAGCTTTCTGTTAAGATCCCAAAGAGCTGAGGTCAGCTCTCACCACCTCGGAATGCAGGGGATACCTTTTGCGACACATATCCAGCAGGAACACGTTGAGTCCCGTCTGCTTCTCCTGCATCAGCCGCAGGATATTCTGCACACACAGGCAGTTTGCTGAGCGGTAGGGATTCGGGGCATCAATAGGAACCATGAAACTGTTCCCATAGTTTTCATAGCCATGGCCAGCATAGTATAACAGACCTGAGTTCAAAACACGTGTGACAGTGAGCAGTGCATCAGAGACTTCTGCCCATTTTAGCAGGTCAAAACCGTCATGCACAGCTCTGACTGTGGGCCAGGGAGTTCACTGAAGCCCCTCCAAGCCACATCAACATCAACTCCACAATACACAAACACAATAAATTAAAAGAAGCACAAAAATCACACATGCAATAGAATCAGTTAGATATTTGCTCAAATGTACCAAGTTAAATACTCTTAAAATGCTCTAAGTAGTCATGACCTCTAATAGAAACAGTTTGTTATGTATGTGTGTAACTCACAGATAGGAACAAGGAAATGTGCCAACTGTAAAACATCTTCTCCACATGTGCAGTTACAAAGCTCTGAGCAGCAGTAAGTCTGCAGTTCATAGACAGAAAAAAAAATGCTGAAGAGTTTGGTAGGACTCCAGAGCACATCCCCATTACCAAACTACCAACGGCTCATGTTCAGTTGATTGCAGCTGTATCTCCTAGTTACAGACTCATGACTCTTCTGGGTCTACTAAACAAACAGAGTCTTTGATGCTTACCTAGCCAGAAATGATTATCCTGCCATCATGTCCCTCATGTGTCACTACACAACAGTCTACAACATTTTAAGATTTAAAATCTTCAATAAAACTTGCAATATTTTTGTAGAACAAAACCAACCCGATCATGGAATAAAATTTTTTCTCAACCCTGAGAAAGGGAACTGCAAGCTAGGGCTTAGATTTTCCTTATATGAATAAAAATGTCCAATATTAAAGTCATATAAATTTGCATGAAGATTAGATGACCTTAGAATCAATAATCTCTACTGCCATAAAATGCAGTTACCAGAGGCTTGTGAGATTTAATTGAATTTTCCTATTGCCTATTCCCAGTGCTGGTTTTCCTTAATGATGCGAATTCCATCTTTTAAAAAGAATTTTTATTTATCTAGTCAAAGCAGTCTATGGGTCAGATCTGCAATTAGTATTTAGTGCTCAGCTGAATAAAAGTCAACAGAAATCTGACAATTTATGCTGTCTGGAGATACAATATTCTTATGTTGTTATTCTTACTAAAATTTGCTGAGAAATTTAAGTCACCTACAGCTCTGGCACATTCAGAGAAAACCCAAAATAAGCCTCACCCTAATATACCAAGATGATCTACTGTTAATTTAGCTTGTGGAGGTGGGCACGCTAAATGTTTTCACCTTTTCATTACACATAGCTACAAGAAATGAAAATATGAGGGCTACCTGAGCCTCAAGAGAGGCAAGCTTCAAGAGAGCTAAATAAGGTATGAAGTGCAACTGCATGACCTTGTGTCAGGCCCTAAGTTAAAATGGAAGTCTTAATGTGATTTCCAGAGTTTGGATCTGGACCTAAATCAGGGTTATATTTGAGATTATATGTATCTGAGCATGTATTCTGTAAGTAATGGGACTGACTGACTACATTCCTTTTCTGTCCTCGGCAGATGACTGTGCTATGTGCCAAGTACCTGCAACAGTTAATATGTTGAGCTCAACATCAGAAATAAATCTGCACATACCTGGGGTAAGTGGAGTAAACATGTTTGGAGGGCCTCAACAGAGACTCACACACAACAATTTTAAGTAGGCTCAAGTTCCTCAGAGACGTCAGCATTTAAGTGATATCAGCCTCTCTCCCTCCCTCAGTCCCTCTCATTTAAAAACTAAGCAGCCTAAATATTTTTAGCCTTTCAAACATATGGGTCTATGCTTTTACCCTGTGTGGAATACAATGTTAATTGCAGCCTACATTTAGAACAGCACAGACTAAGACATCAGAGGAGACAATCATCATCACTTTGTTTACTACTCCTGCCCTTAAGGACCAGCATCTGAAATGCCACTTTCCTGGCAGTAAGCCAGAATTACACAACCTAGTAGGCATCAGGTTTATATGTAGCACGGACTAAACAGCAGTAGTCACTATGCCTCTTCTATTTGAAGCTATGCCCACTAGAAAGGCAATAAATCATTACCTATTTGTGCATTGACAGCATCTTTTACAGGCTTTAAGCCATTAATAGCCACCATGAAGAAAGAACAAAATGATGATTTAAACTGAAATAGTTATTGCCAAACACCACTGAAAAACTGTTCTGTTTACCTTTTAAATCAACTAGCTGAAAAAGTACAACTGCAAAAATGTCCACAGTTATAGAGAAAAATTGAGAAGGTGTAAAAACCTTAAAGCTCACCCAAATAGATAAGCCCATCTATTTCCCAGGGAATAGAAAGAGCAAACAGCTCTCAAAAGCCTCATGTTGCTGCCAGACTGAGGCTTCATGTCAGGCAGGTTTTTGGCTCAGATATAAATGCCCAAATGTCAGAGCAGCCAGTTCTGCACAGACAGAGCATCAGGTAACACACCCGTAAAAAGTCATACTAAGAAATAAGCTGACCGTGCGTTCCAAAAAGGGATCAAATAATGTTTTCTCAGATGGACTTTTGCTACAGGAATTCTGCAATCTGTTAAATAGGGGACCTGGCAAAACTTTTTGCTCTCTGTCCTAAATAATTCCTGGAGGTTTTTTATACAATCTTAGAATTTAGAAAAATGAAAAAATAGTGGCAGTCAGTGGAAAATGTAAGAACTTTTCTTACACTCCAAACCAGGTCATTCTTGGCCTTTTCCATGCAAGACATGAAGGCTTTTGCTCCATGCATCAATTCCATCATGCTCTCCCCGACTTCTGTCTTGTGCTTTGTCCCCCAAAATCAAATCTAGGCAAAGTACTATCAGTACTATCAAAGAAAACAAAAGCCTGCATTGCAGTTTTAGGTGTGGTTAAAGAAAAAAGTTCAAACATTTGGTCTGCTCTAAAAGCAAAGGAACAATAACATTTTAACCAAAGGACATCAGAGGATATGCTGGTGGGTGCCTTTTTCTTCCCATTCTACATGCATCATATTTAGCCTGAAGTTTGTTTAGGAGAGGCAAATACCAGATGTTTGCTACTTGATACATACAAAACTGACCTACTTCAGAAGGGATTTTACGTGTTCTTACCATAAACTCCTTCATCTAGGAGAAGTAAAAATTCATCCACTGCATTTCGCATCTCAGACTCAGTAAGATCCAGCAAAGAAACAACTTTGAAATCCAGCTGCCTTAGCAAACTGGTCAATTCATAGACATCTACCATTGGAGCCTTGAGCTGGGGATGATTCCAGTAGCTCATGTTTCCTATTAACAGAGCCACCTTGTCTGTGGCTGCCAAAACACACAGAGAAAAAAACATGTCACATTTATATATTCCATGGATTCAACACCTTTAAATTGAAGGTTTTCCAAAGTGAAAAGAGTATCCAATCTCACTTCAGGCACAATATTTTATCTGATTTTACAAGTCATCCCACATCAACAATACAGCTCAACTCTCTTTTCAGCCTGAAGACGAAAACTTATCCACATGAGAGGGGAGCACTTACACTCCCCCTAACACTGATGAACCTGGAAGAGGCATAAATTTTTGACGGTGGCCAGCAGCCTTTCCACCTGGCTCAGTATCAATAGGACAACATGCCTGACCACTCAAGTCTACAGTGCAAATTTAAGAATGAGATTAAAAATCCTAGCAACTATTCGTCATAGCACATGTGCGATCCATCTCTTTATGAGCTTCAGCTCAGCATCAAAGCATCCACATGATGGAACAGGGAGAGCTGAGCTTGCAAGGACAGCATTTCCTCAGCAGACAGGATAGCAATCCTTTCTATCACATCATCCCAATACCACTGCCTCCCAGTATTCAAAGGAATGGAGTCACACACTGGCCACAGGAATCTGAAGCAGTAAACTGAAACAGATGAGAAGCTGCAGATGCTTCACAGGGTCACTAAAAATACTGGTGCCCTCAGCACAGTTTACTCCTGAAAGGGCAAGCAAGCATTGTAAATGGACTACGCAAACATCGACAGCTTTCCCTCCCTGCAGCTCTCTATTTGCCCCACAGGTCTTGCACTGTGTCAGTAGAAGCAATACCTGGGTGTCAAATACATACAGCCATTCCAGCACAAAACTACTTACCCACAGGTCTGTGACTTGACTCTTCTTGTGGGTCTGCTTGAAATAGAAGAAAAGAACAGCGTGTCAGTGACTACAGAAAATGAACTGCATATTCCCCACAGCCACAGTCTAGTGGCACTGCTTTGTCTAACACTTTACTAGTTTAATGCAAGAAAAAGCCCTCTTTTTTTTTTTTTTTTTTTTGGCAGGGTTTGGGGGTGTTTTGTTGATATTGCTGTTGTTCTTTAGCTGATTTCCTTCACCCTTTCCAGCACACAGCCTGACAGGATGTGAATAGCTAGTTATATAGATTAAGAAAGAATAGATGCTGAATCTCACAAACTGCACATTGGCATTTTCACTGACATCTGAACAGTTCATCCTCTCCAAACGAAATGCAGACATGCAAGGTGAAGGATGCTTAGCAGAGATTACCATCTGGATGTGAAAATTCTTTTATTTTGTACTTCACAGAGGGGTGGCAGAGCCAATGCTGTGTCAAGAAGAACAGTAAGCAGTGTGCCAAAGTGGTACACCTGGATAACATCACAGTATGACAGAAGCCCTTCAGTGATTGAAACTGAGGCTGGGCAAACATAAACGTATTTGATGTCTAACCAAGGGCACTATCTTTGGGAGTTGAGATTTTGGGAAAACTGTATTAGGGATAATGCCTTCTGGAGCAACATTATGGATCTACACTTCTGCAATAAACACCTAACAGGCTTCAAATCACATCGGCTGACTCCAACATGACTGCAAGAAATATGCCATTCAACATATTATGAGTGACAGCCAGACACCTCACATCTTTTTCACCTTAATTATCTGAGAAAGCAGCAATGTGCTAAAATTGAGAGTCCCAAGAAACCACAGACAAGAAAGGTAATTCCCTTTGTATCTGTGTAAGTTCATGTGCAGCCTTGCGTGATTTTATGAACAGCACCCCTATGATTCTCTATATGCTTCCAGTTAAATCTCTTGGAACTAGAAAGCGGTGCTGCTCTTAAGGTGGTATCAGCTCCTATTCAATTCTCAGTTACAGATACATCCAAATACTGTAAAGTTTATACTGTAACCCAGCGAGGCTTCAGTGACTTGTAACTTAAAATGAAGATGCAAAATTAAAGTTTTTCAAAACTTACCACTTACCTGATTCCTGAAGATCACTTAAATCTTCTGTGAAGAAAAACACCAATAAAATCATGGTTTAAACAAGAAGCAGAAACCCCATTTTATTAATAAAAATGTAAGTGCCATGCCATTATTAAACACAGCCGAACCCAGAAAACAAACTACTTTTCTAAAATACTTTTGGCTTTGCATTTCTGCAAATCAAACCTTTTGTGCTTATTCCACACAGAGGAGAGAAAATCCTATAGCAATACATTAAGCTGTGCTAGACACAGTATTGCAGTACAGTAGATGTAAAAACAAAGGGGGGAAACAGTTACTACACCTCAATCCCACAGGCGTGCAAGAAGGTTGAAGGAACAAGGAACAAGGCATCAGAATCATCCCACTGAAGAACAGATGTTTGAAAGGCTGCTGAAAAAGCAACATCCTGAGCAAAAAATCTGATTTTGGTAAGCTACCTGTATTCAGTAAGATTTCAGACACAGTTTTCAAACATTCTAAGTTACCAGGGGTTTCATCTCTTTATTCTGAGAACACTGGAAAGCAGGGAAAAGAAAACTAACGTCTCTGAAACACCAGTGGTCTCTCGGAGCAGCCACACGCTGTTGTACACAATCCCCTGTGCTGTGAATATTGCAGACTCTGAGATGCTCAGTAGTCAAGGGATGGTACCAACATTAAATGTGACAATACACACACTTCTTCCTCCCCATTGCAACAATGCAAAGGAGAATGGAAATCATCCTAAGAAAGTTGCTAGAAACACTTCTGCAGACATGGAGCTGACACTGGAACTAGCTCTAGCCAGCTCTCTAAGATCACCCAGGTTCCTGAACATCTCCAGATTTTCTTGCTAGGATGTTGCCTCCTGAGCCCCACCAAAGAAATCTCCAGATCTTTACATTTATTTGAATACCACAAAAGAAGAAAGTAGCCTGGTTTTTCTCCTGTGTGCTCTAGATCATGGTGTCTAGAAGAACAGAAGAGAGAAGCACGTGCAGAAAGACTGTTGCATTATCCATCATTTTAAACCCAAGCTCTTAACCCACACATGCTTTTCAGCAACACATTCAACAGCCTGTCATCCCCATCACTGATTTTGAAAACTGCTTCACAACTAGAGGTTTACTTTACCTTCTGTGCACTCCACTGCCATAGCTTTCCTTCCTTGTGTTTTAAGGAGAGGGAAAAAATGGAAGACAAGAGCTCTCAGTTATGAGAGTTAGCACACAAAGTGGAAGACAAAGGGCACTGTCAAGCTGCTCTGCAATCTGGCTCACTTTACAGCAGAGTAAATCTGCATTGACCATAACACTGTACAGTAACTATTCCTGAAACTGAGGAGTACTAAACTACTGAGGTAAGGAAATTACACAACAGTATTGCCAAATAGATCTGGAAGCTATACAAACAGATCTGCTCCTCTTCAGTTCACTGCAAATACACATGCACTGAAACGTGTTCTATTCATTCATTCCATTTGAAATGAACAATCTCACCTGTCCTGATTGCTGAAGGACTCCATGTAACAGAGTTCATGTCCCCAGCAAGGGCTAAAGTGGCTTTTAGTTGCCAAAAAGCATAAATCATCTTGCATCTGCTAACAAGCCACATACATGCTGGCAATGCAAAAAAGGGATAGCACTTCTGTGCTGGTTACCATAAAAACCCAAAGCCGTAAAATTCCATTTGCTGGAAGCAGGCACAGGTGTCTTAACAAATTGATAAACTTAAAATATAGAAGGCATGTGCTTGGCTTAATACTGAAGGCTTCAAAAATAAATTCTAATGATGTGGAAGAAATGGACAAAGGAGCTGACCTCTATGAAACAGAAAAACTCCTTACCTATAATGACTTCTACCTTCTTGCTGTCTTCGTCCTCCTGGTCATTGAATACATGACACCAATATGTTCCTTGATGTTCCACATCCACGTAAGTTACCTATGCAAGCATCATCATAATCATCCCAACAGACCTCCAAAAAATACCTGCCTCAAGTATTTAATCCTTGCATCTAAGCCCACAGGCAAGAAAGAGTAAAAAAACGAAAAGCAGCACTTCAAGTGAGCACTTTGTCAGAAGTTATCAAGGTTCTGGAGAAATTGTTTTCTTCAAGGGAACTTTCTCTAGTAAGCTCAAGGTGGTTACACATTAGCTCCCAAGGCTGGCCCACTGCCGTAACTTACTGTGTAGACATTTTTGCTCCCATTTGCCAAAGGAAATCCATTTCTGAACCATTGGTAATGAGGAATTGGGTTTCCAACAGCTCCACATTCTAGTACCAAAGCATCCCCCACTGTCAGGTTTTGTGGCTGAGGCTGAATACAAATGCACAACTTGTTTTCAGGCAAACCCATTAAGCTCCCTTAAAAAAATAAAAAGCAAGTAAAAAGAAAAGGAAGTGTCAGACAACCTAAGCACAGCAACAGGGACCCAAGTGCCTCGAGGAAGCAGGAAGGCACTTTCAGAAGGGGTTTTTGCCACTTACCATGAGCCGTATCCTGAAGCTCACAAACTTCAAGGCGTGCCCACCGACTGAACATGAAAGAAGATTCACTGTTCACTCGGCAGATGTAAAAGCCGGAATCCTTTACACTCACTGGACTCAAAACCAGTTCTGGAGAATTACCGTGGGGAACCTGCATCACAGGTGAACCAAAAATACTTCCATTTCAATTGGTTAATCTAAACCAGGATCAAGCATTATAATATTTATTTCCAAGTCCATAACACCACCCTCAACTCCTTCACTTACTTGAAACTTACTGGTAGGCTGAGAGACAACTGAACTTACAGCTTCCTTTCTGCCCCATTCCACATACACAGCCCCCAGGAGCAATGTGGTGCGAATATAAGGAATCACTGTTTTGTTTTAGCACACTCATAGGATCATTATCCAGCATTTCTTAAAATTTTGGTTTTATGAGTATATACAACAATCTTCTCTTATTGTAAGTTAAGTGTCTTTAAAAAAAGGGTAATCCAAAATCATTATGTGTTATTTTCACTATTTAAAAACCCTACATTCTTTACGAACTCTTACCTCTTTTTCCTGCTTGAACCACTGGTAGTGCACAAATGGGTGTCCTGTTGCCCAGCAGCACAGCTTGACAATCTGACCAGAGAGCACTGCTTGAGAGTCTGGCTGTACAATGATCTTTATACCTTTAAGACAGAATTTACACATAGGAAAGTTATGAAAAAATACAAGTCCATAATTTACATTTGCATTTAAATTGCCCTTGGAGCAAAGAACATTTCTGTCATTAAATATACTTGAAAATAGTTTGTTTGTACTATGTATATGCACAGTTCCAATTAGTTATATTACTTAAAGACATTCAAAATTGTCTTCCACTACACAAAATCCATGCTCAAATCAATCAGTACTCGATGGAGCTCATAAAAGATTTAAAGTAGATCATTCAGATATTTTAATTTTAAAGGAAATAATACATCTTATGGTATCACAGATCCCTTTTTAGAAAGATATTTCCAGTTTTAAGCATTTGCTTACTCCCAACAATTTCTTTGAGCTGTTCAGATTAAGATTAGGTCCAGCCTGAGGAAGTCAAAGCAGTCAGAGTTTAAGTCCAACAGAGTGTGTTTTCCTGCTATTCCTTATGGACTCGTATGAGCTGAATCCTTGGTTTCAGCTTTATGCTTCTAACTCCTCCAGAACACAGGGTGGGGGTTTTCTGCAAGGTAAAATTTTCCACTTCAAATCTTAACTGCCAGGAGAGCAACTATGACATGATGCAGTTATTTTCTTAACCTAAACCATTCCAGATCTTGTTACAGCATGATCCCAAAAACAGATCCACTGGTGTAGCCAAGGTCATCAGAAGAAGGGGGGGAAGTCAACGGCAGAACAGAAAGTTTAAAAATCATTATTTGAAGCATTCTTTGCTCTGGATGGTACAACTAGACCAGAACCCATGTAGGCAACAGCCCGAAATAGAGACCACATGGCATTTGGAAATCACATAACCTTGCCTGGCAGGGCAGTGGGCTCTATCAGCTATCTCCACACACAGGATTACTCTGAAAGAGTGGAACACACCAGCAGCTACTCCAAAATAGCTGCAACACTTCAAAATTCCTTGCCTTCTTTACTCCAAAATCACTTCCTTCTACACCTAGCACTGGAGATCACTACCTCAGTTCCTCATTCAACACTTCCTCTGCTGCTTTCCACAGTTAAACTGAGTGTGTTAAGTAGTTTTTGAGCATCACAATCCTCTAACAACCAATACAAACAGCAATTATACTATTTCAATTTAAAGGACAGAAAAATTAACAAGACTTGCTCTTTCCAAAACTTCCACTTTTTTTAAAAAAAGAAAATTCTCCTGATAAGTATTTTGCACTCCTCAGAAGCATTCTAAACAAGTTCTAAGAAATCTGATCCATAATTTCTTCACAGTTTCATTTCTTTTCCTGTAGTTTATTCAGCACTACACAGTCACTTCCTGTACGTATCGTGGAATTTAAAAATCCCAAGATTGTCCTAACAATGGTTCTCAGCCCATGGCTTCTTCTCACACACTGTCCACAGAACAGGACAGCCATCAGCATGGCAAGGAGCTTGCCGGTCTCATTTCCACTTCCCATTCAGAGAAGCTTTTTTCATTTCCTAGGAGTTTGAATTTCACCCCATCCTGAAGAAGAAGGACCTAAGAGATGGCTCTGGTTTTGTACTACAGCAAGTAGCACATGATCCCCATGGTCCTACTTGTGTATCATCTCCTTGTGCTGCCCCACTTCCTAGACTTTGTGAACAACCACACTGAATCATAGAATACGCTGAGCTGCAAGGGATCCACAGGGATCATCAAGTCCATGTGTTAGCAGAAAAAAATCTAGTTCTAAACTAAGTTTATCTGTCCAGTTAGCAAGCTGGACGAAATCCAGCATGTACCAGAACTGCCCTAACTGGATCCTTCCCCTTCACTTGGGATAAGTTACTGACACCTCTAGACCCAAGTGCCAGCTGCACTACCTGTCTGTCCATCTCAGGTCTATAAGCATCTCCCAGAGGCACAGGCTGACACCAAACCCCAGTCAGCAGATGGAATGGCAACAGCCAGCATATCCATGCAGCCAAGTCCAAGTCTGCAACAATGCTGCATGAAGGCTTGGCTTACAATTTAACCTCAGAATCAGATGAGCCAATTACCTTGGTAATCATCTGGATCCCAACTACCAGAATTCAAGCACTAAAGATGTTTTTAGTTACTGTAGAAAATTAGTTACTTGAGTGTTTCCAGTGTAAAATCCAGAGCTGCAGTGAAAGCACAGCCCAGAACTGACCTGAATGGCTGAGACATCGGAGAGCCTCTGTGTGCTCCAGGGCCTGCAAGGACTCTGCCAGCTCCACCACAGTGCAGCCCCGATCCCCCAGCAGCTTCAGGAGACTCCAGCTGGGACTGCCTTCTGGCTCCAGCACCTGGAGGGAACACTGCTCCAAATCCAGAGGGCTATGGAATAATGCGAGAAAGACATGGCATAGACCTTCTTAATTCCTTTTTCTCAGAAAGGACCTGGGTTAACAATCACTTGTAGATAAATAAAAAGATTTTTAAAAATGGAGATGGGAAACTCCTAGCTGATTTGAACATATTTGCAGCATTTCCTTCAGGAGTTCAGAGGTTATTCAGTGGTACCTCCACAGACAGAAACTGGTATTAGTGAGTTGGATGCTGCAAGAGATGCATATACCTCACAATTTTCAGCAAATGTATTAAGAAATATTCTAATTTTCACTTTTAAAGTTTCAGCAGAAAAAGTAGTACAGCACCTTTCATTTCCATGTGCCTAGTTCAGAAGCCGTAGAGAGTGAGTCAGACTCTCAACTTCAAAGTACAGGAAGACTGATTTTAAAGTTGTTGTTAAAACAACTGACTACTGGAGCCCAGCCTAACCCACCGTCAGTTAACTGCGTCTGAACTTCAGAGTTTCAACTTTGGTGTTGTCTTAACGCATTTTCAATCACAGCGAATTCAATCAACACAAATAAAAAAATGATGACAGCTACCTAAAGGGAATACAAGGTTACATATTCGCACAAAGAAGATTCATCAACGTTTCTTTCATTAAATTACAGTGCCACGCAAACCTGGGGCCGAGATACCTTCAGTATGTGGTGATACCTTCACTTATCAAGTGGACTTTCAGAGTTTTAGGAGATTAGAGAGAGAGATAAACCCCGGCCGCTGGCCCGCGCGGTGCCGCCGCTGCCCGCGCCCCGCCGCTGCCCGCGCTCACCTCAGCCGAACCGTGCCGCGGCTCCCCGCTCGCTGCGCCAGCTCCCGCCAGCCCTTGCCGGGCGCCGCGCGGTCCAGCAGCTCGCTGAGCCTGCGGAGCAGCGGCTCGGCCAGGCGGCTGAGGGGCAGCGGCCCCGCCGCGCCGCGCTCCATCACTCCCCGCCGGGGCGGTGCCGCCGCCCGGAAGGAAGCGCAGGGCAGCGCGGGACGGGGCGGCCGGGCGGGATCCGCCTGAGGGGAGCGTGGTCCCCGCGCCCTGAGGGGAGCGCGCCGTGGCGCCCCCTCGGCCGGCCCTGTGGACACCGTGAGGAAACGGACCGGGTGTGGTTGTACCCGTGTTGAAATGGGAGTGTTGTGTATCCGACTGCGAGGGCGAGACCTCCTGCAGCGTCCCCGGCTGACGCTGAGAAGGATGAACGTGGCTTTCGAACCGGGAGCTGGGGCATAAACCAGACGAAGCCTAGACGACACTGAGGGCAGGCGTCTCGCTTTGAGGAGAAACAGCTTTATCCAGCTGCAACCAGAACGGCCATGGACTCTCCTCTTTGACATAACTTCCCCCAGCCTGCTGCCGCTCTCCAGGCGTGCAGCATAAGGGTCAGGCACCTTGCGCCCTTTAGGGAGGATGAGGAGGGGCTGCTCGAGCAGAGCCTCCCCAGGAGATGTTCCCGTGAGTGATCGTGATCACTGAAAACGGATAGATGATCTGAGGCGAATTCTCACCTCTCTGGTATTGCAACTTGTTCAAAGTGGACTGAAAGTACGCAAGAATGTAATTTTACTAACATTTTTACTCAATGATCAAGCATTCGGGTTGCTCAGAGAGGTAGTAGATGCCCCATCCCTGGAAGTGTTCAAGGTCAGAGTAGACGGGGCTTGGAGCAACTTGGTCTGGTGGAAGGTGTCCCTACTCATGTTGGTGTTGGACTATATGGCCCTTAAAGGTCCCATCCAACCCGAACTATTCTGATTTGAATGTGGCTGCCTCTCATTTCTTTGGGGTTATTTTGACTTTTAGGCTCTTACATAAAACATAGATATCCTTATTGCTGTTTCTGAGTGAGGGTGGTTGGAGGTGCTATATTTATTGCTAAACACACCAGTTTCCTATCTGTCTAGATAACACTGGGAGCAAGAAGTATTTAGCACAGTAGTATCTTGTAACCAGTTTTAGCTGCACATCCTGCAAAATGCTTAAGAAAAAACTTGGCACAAAAGTTACTTTTCAGCCTCCTCCAGTCCCTTGAGCTCAGGGCAGTTTGTGCAATTCATTCCAGTTCCTCCTGTGTGAGACTTGTCTCCTTGGGTACCAAGAGTGGAAATACTTTCTTACTTCAGGATTCACTTATTTGCCTTTGAGGGATGAGAATCATTAGGTGAATTTCCATGTAGTGATTGCAAAAAGTCCACTGTCCACCTTTGATTTCCTCAGCCTGCTTGTCAGACACTGTGGATTTTCTCATGCTCAGCAGAACTTTTGTGTGCTTAACTTCAGCAAGTAAGAGGTTCCCAACGTGCCTAGGAGAGCAGTTAGGCACGTGCTTCAAAAAACAGCCCAGTGCTTTGTTATGAAAAGCTAAGGCCAACACTTCCTCTATCTCAAGGCCATTAGGAAATTCCTATGGACTTCTATGGAAGTAGGATGTGCCCTCTCCTCACTGCCAACTGCCTGTCTGGCAGAGGTTTTCCCAGGAAGGGCCATCTGCTGCATGTAATGAAATCGTCTCTCTTAAAAGTCAAACTGTTCAGTGATCAGACTCCCTATCCTGAGGTCACACTCCAAAACACCACCGAAGCCGTCGGCTGGCTTGCAGCTCCCAGCAACACGCACAAATTCAGCCTCCTTTGTCTCCAGCAGGGAGGCCCAGCCCAGGCCCAGCCTGTGCCAGAACGTCCACAAAGAGCTCGAGGGTAAGTGAGGGGTCGGGGTGTTTGGACTTTGAAAATGACTTGTCTGCTTTTTTCTCCTGTGAGCAAATAGAATGTGTATCATAAAAGACAAAGGAAGAAGAGCAAGTTACTTTATTATTAATGCACTACATGGATATAGTGATTTATACTGCTATTGACCAGGAAATGGGATTTATTATTTCCTTCTGCTAAAGAGGAGCCATTTTTACTTATCCTGATAGATTTTTTTTTTAAAAACGTATTGCCTTTAGAATTCTGCTCACTGTTTCTGAAACTACACTCTGGTACTATTTCCACCAAGTCTCAGTAAGACAAAACTGCAAAAATTGTACGAAAGCAAGCTTCCTTCTCCAAAGAATGTGTAAGTGATACCAGGTATCCTGAAAACACATTTATCCACTCTAAATATTTATTGCATGGTCTAATACTCATTAGGTAAAAAGTTTCTCCATTCTTGAGAAAAAAATCTGGTCACTTGGTAGCAATAGATGATTCCCAGGCTTCATGAATTGCTCAGTCTGACAGGGTCAGATGCTTGACAGATGTTAAAAATAGATTAAAACAGATCAGTGTTAAGAGTTGTGCTGTGATTGCTTATTTTAATTACTCTATATTAAGGTGTTTGTTAGACATGTGCAGAGCCAGTCATTTATTATTCCATTTAGCTGATGAATTATGGCTGAGGTGTTTTTATACCGTAGTGCTGTTTACAGTGGGTACTGCACTAATCAAAAAGTTGTCAAAAAGCCTTGGATGTTGGCAGTTGAAGAACTGCAATATATCACAGAATTTTTGGCAAGGGCATATTTTCCAGACATCTGCTTTTTGAACAGCCACAACTTCACTGATGTTTTTCTTATCTAGACCTTGTTAATACAATAGATAGTGTGATAACTGGTTTAGATAACACAGTGTTTCTGTGGTTCTGGTTCGGTGCACTCTTTGACAAGTATGCTGCTCGAAATGTTCCATTTGGTTGTGGTATCTCGAAGGACTTAGAGAAGAATAATGTGGTTATAGTCGTTGTTTGTATTCCAGACAGAACTGAACCAGGCAGAACTCCTGTGAGGGGAAGAAACAAGTAGAAAATGCATCATTGTAAATCTGTGCACATGTGGGTTCTCATTACTACCCCATCAAATGTTTCACTCTGTAGTAGGCTCACTGCTGTAGAAATCCTTACTATAGCCCTGTGGTGAGCTGAGTTCACAAAGTCACAGTGAATTCTGGAATTCTGGTTTCTGTTCTCTTGAGGATTGTAACTTTTACAAGGTAACAGTTTAAGAATGTAACCATGATCACGACAGATTTGGAAAATGTTTTTATGGTGTTCCAAGTTGTATAGACCAGGAATGGTGGATCAGAAGTTTCATGTGGAACTTGATTCCACTAGTACTTATGGATGCACTGAGCTTAGAAGATTCACAATGCCAACGCTGATGAAACTTTTAACCAAAATCTTTTGAAATCCTTGATTTCTGTTAAAGGAAAAGCTTAAACAGAGAACATCAGAAAAAGCATTTAAACATAGCAAAACATTCATGGCAACCTTTTTGGAAAGATAAAGTTATATGTTTCAGATCATAAATCTGTTGTATCTATTTCCATACAGGGCATATAATACCTCATTTAAGAAATGTAAATTGGTATGTATTTATTGTATAACTGAAAAGTCTTATGTTTTGTTTTGCTTTGGAAGAAGAAAAATGTTAAACTTCAAAATATCTCTGTTGAGAGGTACCCTGCATGAGGAGTAAAAAAATGTGTATATTCGCAGATACAAAACAGTCAGCAGGGTGGGAATGGGGATTGGGTGGAATTATAGCTGTTGACTTCTTAGAGGAGCTAAACAAAACATATGCAAACCTCTGTAGGAAAGTTAAGACATATTTGAGAAATACTTCCAGGGGGAATGGCAAGGGAATTAGCATTAACCTTGCAACATAGCAGCATTTAAGCAGGACACTCAGATTTCGCAGGTGACAGGATTTGTGTTATACATGCGGTGCTGTAGTTGGTCAATCTTGGGATCCTGCGGTTAGGGGAGATTCCTTTCTGCTTTTTTTATTGTTTCTGTTCCACTTTTGCTGCTTTCTGTTCCTTTAATCAATATTTCTTACATTCTGCTGTTCATACCAGCAAGCTTTCTGGTTGGATCTGTGTAATATATGACCATTTATGTTCGTCATCAAGACAGGTTCTGTGGTTATTGGTGGTTTGGTTTGGAGATACTTCATGTTCATCTTAAATGAAGTCTAATTATATTGACCAGCTTGCTCTGTGGTTTAGCTACCTGCCAGTAGAACATCTCTTAAAGGGATGTATGGTTATGTATATAGTAGGCTCAGGCAGGTGGAGAAGGAGCTTTTGCTAAAACCATTAGGATAGGATAGGATAGGATAGGATAGGATAGGATAGGATAGGACGTAATTGTGTTGCAAAAGAATAACTCCAGGTCCCAAAGTTCAGCCTGTGGAGTGGAGGCCATAGTAGGAAACTCAGCTGGCAGTTGGGGAGTTGTCTCTGACCAAGCTCAGATTAAAAAGCAAAGCACACAAGCACTGACTCTCTAAACAGGATCTGACTGCTGGAGAAGTGTTCGAAGAACAGGTGAGCAGACTGCATGTTGCTCACATCCTTCTCATGTGCACCTATGTAGAACGGAGAAAGGCTGACCTTTTTGTGTGTACAACTTTGGTGGAAGTTAATCCTCGATCACTTGCTCTGCCAGAATTGGTGTGGCCAGGGTCCATGTGCTCTGAGGCACATAGTGTTTCTGGAGCTCTCTCTCGTGTTTCAGGTATCCCAGAACCGCTGTCAGCTTGGTGTAAAGAACCCACAGTGTTGGTTGACAAAAGGCTATTTCCTAATGTGAACCACTGTGGCATTATCAGTGTCATTCCCCCTGTGTTCTGATGAGATATCTCCTGTGTGGGCTCACTCAGCCTCTCCCTTCCCACTCCTTTGGACTGGGTGGGCGTGAGGCAGGTCCTTGGCAGGACCTGCTCCGAGTGGCAGCTTTGGGGGGTCACAGCTTCACTCCCTCGAGGAGTGGGCATCGATCAGGTTCCATTGTGCCATGGGAATGTGTGGGACGGGACACAGAGATAACGGGAGGCTATTCCTACGTGGATGGACAGCTCTAGGAAGGTCAGGGATGAGCAAGTGCTGCTGAAAGATAGGAAGGAATCCAGCTGAAAAGGGTGCAGGCTGAGGAGGGCCTGAAAACAGAGATTACTCCATGAATAGATCATAAGTAAGAGAAAAATGTTTCAGAGAGGTCATAAAGGGGATTTTTCCACTGGCTCTAGAGGAGGTGAACCTCACAGAAAGGCACAAATTCACTCCTGGATTGCTAAAATGCATAAGCTTCCTGTCTAAATAATTTCTGTGAATATAAAATTGCTTGAAGGAAGATTTTCGTTTTGGTTGTAACTTAATAAGGTAGGAAAAAAATGCGATGCAAGAGAGGAAATTTAATGGCCACTTCTTAAGTTTAATCATAAGTTTATACATTTTTGTCAGTTATTTTTTTTCTGACATTAGGAATAATCCCACAGGTCCTTCTGAAATCACTAGAAGTGGCCTTGTCTCCAAAACTACCTACTAAATATGAAACAATTTAAGTATTTTTCCTTCCATGTTAAAGTGTAATTTTTCAAAACTGTTTTGGTCTCCATTGAAATAAATGATCAAATATTGAACATCTCTAATAATATATAAAAATAAAGTTCAAATTGGGAAAAATGTTGTCATTTCAAGGAAAATAATTTTGAACAGTCAAATTTTATATTTAGAATTGCAATTTCAGGCAATATTTTCACTATGAATAGTGAATAGGCTTTTCACAACCAGTGTGAAATTATGACAAAGCATGAATTTTAAATGAAAAATCTTCTCTGAAAATTGACTTGAATTTGTTTTATTATATATTTGCCTTACAGAAACGCTGGGTGATTGTTTTAGTCATTTTGATGTTTTTCCCAGCCATTCTTTTGTTTAATATTATTTGAAACTGATTTTTTTTCACAAACACTGATAATTTCCTGCCATCAAAGGGTTTTGGTGAAGAAGCTGCATCTGCCTCTTGCTGTCTTGTTAATCTGACTATTGCAGGCTTACATCAGTTCAATATTTCTCCTCAATCACACCCAAGCACAATTGTCAGGTTACTGTTCTCACGCTACTCCCAGCTTTGTTCTCCCGTAATCTCAGTTCCCAGGCACTGAGCTCAGGCAGCAGCAGACCCTGCTGAGCACAAATGTGTTTCATTTGCCTCAAGGGCTACCATAAAATTTCCCCATGGTTCTGAGCAGTACAAAATGGAAAATTTGTTTACTGAAGATTAGAGAGCCAAACCAGGCATATTTCCTTCCATGACCTGCTCAAACCTGGTGTGTGAATTCCTCCTGTGTGGTTGCACTTCGGTGTCTCCTATTGTGAGGCAGGACCTGACTCAGCAAGTAATATCATTGGTTTCCAGAGTGAGAGTTGGGACAAGCAGCCACAACACTCTGACATGTTTAAATCTTCTCATGTCTTCTGCAAGCAGGTGTTCAACTCCCAGTTTATCAGGAAGTGAGTTAATTTTCAGGTTACTAGTCAACAGCTGATGGTAAATTATCATGGTCTCTTCCACTCCTCTTCCCTCTGAATTTCACTGTGCATCTTCTGTCACAAGTTTTCCTGACGAGCTGAGAGGGTATCATACTAAAAGTTCTCTTTCCAGTTGCTATCTAAATTCAGTAATTGAATTTTTAAAAAAACCTTAATACCTTCTATTTTCTTCCCAGATTTAAAAAAAATAATATCTGTCTTGGGTGGAAACCCATAGTTTATTGCAGTTTTCCTCCTGGAACGTTATTTTACTTTCATTTCTGTGGTTGCATCTGACAGTGCACGGCAATCCAATATAATTTTCATATGGAAAATCTGACGGCTCTTTTCCCCTCAATGTCAAAGTGCAGCCAAATGGAGACAACGATAACTGTCTAGTACAATGGCTTTAGTAAAGGCTCTTCATTAGTCAATCTGCATTAAAAACATGTTGCCAAAGGTCTTTTCAGCTGGGGAAATTACCATGCTTCTAAAATAATTTACACTCTCCAAAAAAGAGGAAAGAGACATCTGGTCTTCTGAAAAGCAAAGATGAGAGCAGCGTTAAAAGAATGCAACAGGAAGCATTAGGCAAATGCATATTTAAGAGCAGAGGCTGAATGCTGGAGGGTAATTCCATGGTACGGTAATAAGATGGAGAAGAAAAGATTAATCTCTACTGCTCCATTTTTGTTCTGTTAAATATTTATATTCCTTAGAGTTGAAATGGAAAGCAGAGTGGGATCAGAAAGGCTGGTATGGTTGCACCATGTGCTGTTTGTCTGTGCTCCTTGCTGCATGGGGACACAAAAATGCTGCTAGCAAGAATTTTCTTGCTATTTTCTAAGTCCGCGAGAGACTTTCCTCTCTCACAAAAGAGATAATAGCAGAGTTCTGTAAACAATGAAACACCTGCAACCTTGAAAAGTCTTGTTTATAGTACAGTAGAAAAATATTTTGACAATGGATGTTTTAGGATTTTAGCCAGTCACCCCCAAGGGGTGGCTGATCCTCGTCCAATTAGATTATGAAGAAAAAAGTCTATAAAAGAGTTTGTAAAGTAATTAAATAAATCAATGTTGCTGCACAGTTCCTGCCTGCTGGATCTTCTCTCCTCCTCCCTATGGCTGCAGGACACAGTGATATACCCTAGGGCATTTTAATAGGTGCACAATGACTCAAACCATTTGTCACACATCTAATGTTGTGTCCTTCCTGTTAACCACCTTTGTTCCCTGCTTTTTGCCACCCAGGTGACTGTGGAAAAGATGTTGGTGGCAGGTTTGCCCAAAGGGAACAAAGATGTCTCTGGTTACTTAGTGCTCTTTAAGGAGAGGCAGACTGCAGCCGGCCATGCAGCCCTTGCTGTTTCACCACCAGGCTCTAGCCCAGCTCCGTGCTCTCTCCTTTGGTCAGCCTGCAGTACCTGTGACACCGAGCTGGTGACACAGTGCTGGGAAGGGCAGGGCTGGGGGCTGTGAGACCTGGACCAGGGCAGGGACGTGAGCTGGGAACATCACCACAGCAGAAGCACAGAGAAGGAAAAAGAAGGAACAGAGGTGTCTTTAAATGGCTTCTTTGGATTACATGGCAAGAAAGTTTTTTCTGCTGCTCTTCACCAATTCTGGAATAATTGTTGTCACTTTTTTTTGGAGCTGTTGGTCTGGCATCCTCCAGGAGGTCAAATTTACTTGAAACTGCTATGTACTGTAGTTTTCCAATGTGACAAATGTCACACCTTTCTAAGGTGACCAATGAACCAAAGTGCCCCTAGCAGTGTACAGAAACATCTCAAGTATCTAAAATCCTAAGATTTGGGAGTGCTAAGGAAACAAGGGCTTTGTTACAGGAAGAGAGACATGGTTCCACATTTATTTGGATTCAGCTAGTGGAAGCCTTTTTGTGTATTTCACTTGGGTTTTATGTGAATTCAGCATTGCCACACCACCGTGCTACTGCACAGCTGTTTGAGGGGAGAGCTCAATATGAGCAGGAAATTGAAGCCAACCTGCCTCATTTTGTTGTTCTCTCAGCACAGGACTGACAAATATCAAGCCAGAGCACAAGAGAATTGCTTTAAACAGAAATAGCCATATAAAATATAAGCTGGCTAATTGTTCCAGGTATTTCTACAAACAGAGTTCGGGATTTATGTCCCTATGATACCAATTCGAGGAATAGCCTGCTGTTGTGCCAGTGTGACTGCCAAAACAGCAGGTAGCTGTAGCAGTGGTGTACATGAGAAAATGTACATTGTCTGCAGGTTCCTGTTTGCATTTAGAAAAGTTGAAAGGCCGTGTACTAAAGCCCCTGTTGAGGTGCCACACAGATGGGTGGGCGTGCTCAAGGATTTGTTCTCTTAGCACAGATCACTCCAGACAATTGCAGTGTGCTGCCGTTAAGTGCCATTGCATAGACAGCCGGGTCATTTAAATAATGGGGTTTTAAATAATGATTTCTTGTTTTGAAAGTGCTTGCAAGTATCTGTCAATTGACCACCTTTTAGAAAATACCTATACCCATTTCAGAAGTTATTTTAAACTTTGTGTTTCTTTTACTTGCAGGTGAGCAGAACAAGATCTGCACTTCATTGACAGCTAAAATGACTTTTCTTGACCCAGAACCAGATACAAAGAACAAAACTTGCCCAGAATGTATTGTTGTCCTAAATGAGCTCGTGGCAGACTTCAGGGTAGAATGAGCAAAATGGGAAACATTTTGTGCAATGCAAGAGTTCCCCCTGTGAGGGTGAGCCCGTGTTGATTTCACCAGGTTCTGACTCTTCAAAAATCATTTGTTTACTGCTTGAGAAGCTCAGCAAAGCAGGAATTTTGTCTCCACTTGAGAAATCCCTCAGGTGCTTGCCTAACACAGAAGACAACATGGACGTTGAAAATGTAATTAAATCCCAGGCAATGTTTTCCCACCTAAGGGATTTGTCAGAGGATGATGATGACCTGCTTCATTTTAACGCTGTGATTGATGTCGCTGCTGGAAGAGTAGAGGAATACTGCTGCAGACAGGTGCCTTCCCACCCCACAGATGTTACCACCTGTCACACAGGCAACTGTTGCCTTAACACACAGGACTCTAGATCTCCTCAGTCTCTGGCAGATGTCCAGGCATGTAAAAACACTGAGCTGGGCAGACCTCTAACCACGAATTCCCTGCCTGGTGAGCAGGCAGACACTTCTGTAGGAAATCACACTGATTTTGTAAAAGGTGACTCTGAAAATTCTGCCGCTCTTCTGGAGATCTATGCAGAGAAAGTAACAAGTGTAAGTGATGACTTTTCTGATGATGACCTGGAGTACTTTGAATGTTCAGATGTGCTTACTGTGCATGAAGATGAAATCTGGAAAAAGAAATTACAATTTTTATTAGAAATTGATGATGATGATCTAAAACTGAGTAAGGATTGTGATGGGTGTGCTTACTTCCTCAGTGAAATGCCTTGTGTGTTCCAAGTGTCAGATAACACTACGCCTATGGATACCCCCATTGGCTTCTGTGAGCATCAGTCAAAAATCAAAGGAGTAAATGTAAGGAGAGACCCCTCTATGTACAGCCAGTCAGCTCTGCAGACAGAGATGACTCTCACTGTTGGACACCACCGAGATAAAAGTACCATTTTGAAAGACAAAGAGAAGAATCAAGTGCCTGTTGCTTCTGCAGCCACTGGAAATGAACATCCCAGCAGTGAAGAAGAGACTAATGGAAGTGGCCACCTGGCTGCAGGTTCCTCAAGGGATGAACCAAAGCCCACGGACACTGTCCCTGCCCAGGTGGACTCCTCTGCCAATGGCATAGGTGCTGCTTGCACAGGTCAGGCTTCAGGGACAATGACAGAAACCGGCCCCGATGGGGACATGCTGGGGGAAAGCTCAGTGCTGCTGGAAGAGGGGAGAAGGAATGTGACAGAGGGAAATGCACGACATGCTGGCTGTACCTTAACAGAAAGTCTGAGGAGAAACCTTTTCAAGCTGCTAAACCCTATAGAACTTTGCAGATATGTAAGTACTATAGGACAGTCTTTCCAGGCTGCAGCAGAGGGTAGGGAATCCACAGCTCCGTCTCCCAGTCAGGAAGGTGTCCTTTCAACACAAATTCCCGAGGAGACAGAAAGCCTGCAAATGCTGGCTGGTCTGTGTCCGACAGAAGAGGCAGATAAAGGCAGTCACTGGGAAAGGAAAAGGACTCGGGGCCTGTCTGAGCAAAACCAGATGCCAGATGACAACATCTTGCTTGGGGTAAGTAACATGTTTATCATTTAACACAACGAGCTGCTCTGCTGATCTCAATGCAATTCATTTCTGCTTGTCACAAAATAATGTAAAATCGAAATTACTTTGAAAGATACTATTCATGTACTTCTGAATGACAGCTACGGCTGGGAGGGAAATCTGGGTTTATAAAAGGCCCAAGTAAAGCCTAAGCTGTTCTAATTATAGAGTGAGCCTGATAATGGTGAGAGGCACTAATGGGCCTCTGGACAGCTGAATAGGGAAATCTGATATGGAGACTACTGCACAGGTCTTAGCAAAGTAATGCGTCTTTTAACCCAGAAAGTTTCTCAAATACCTATTGTGAGCAGAGAATACTTTGATTTACTTTCTTTTCAATCTATATTCAACAAACAAAACCGGCCTCCACTTATGGTGCTGGAAACCTAAACCAAATCAACAGGGGTTTGCTGGGATTTTATAACAATGAAGGGAGTTCAATGCAGAGAGTTCATTTTACAGAGGTGAATGGAGCTCTGTGATTTTTAAAAATAAAACAATGAAAGAGTTGGATATTCCAGTTGAAATGTACAAACCAATTAAAAGATAAAACCTCCATGGTACTCTCCATGTACTTGCATATTTTATGCTGTTGGTAGAAAATCAGCTGGGTAAATCATTACAGCTGTAGACACTGGTATGATGCTCTAACAGTTTTCCTAAGTGGGAAAGTTGAATCATCATTTTTATTTCACACAGTAAAGACTCAAGATACATGAATACTATTAAATCATGAATAATCTTATTGTCGCAAATTTTTCTGAGTTGAAGGTGTGTAGCTAATTGCACAGAAAAACCCCATTTATCACAACAAAAGCTTTTTCCAGTTGCACATGCTTTTCTTCATCTGATTATTTGGGCAAAAATGTCTCCCAGTTTTGGGTTAGTGTCACAGTAGAGTGACTTTAGTCTCACCGCTGGGGTGTCTTCAGCAGTCAAAAATCACTGAATTCTTCTTCCTGAAAAATGTTCATAGGTTTCTCTGGTTTTATAGTACATAAAATTCCAATACCATTTGAGAAGCACATGATGTCCTTATGATGGGGAATACCCCTCACTGGAATTAACCTCCTCAGAGCTTCCTGACAGGGTGTATGGCTGTGGTTTGCCAGAGGTCTTGCTTGATTTTTTTTTTTTTTTTTTTCCCCAAGTGCAGTGCAATAATTTAAATCCCAGAAGCCTCTTAGCCAAGAGCAGCTGTCAGGTTCCTGGCATAAATTTCAGAGTGGCTGGTTAGACTCCTGTTGTGCACAGCCAGTATGTCTTCATGTCCATGGCCAAAACTTTACATTGGATAAAAAGTGAGTATTGGTGTACACAAAAGGGTGAGAGCTGGACACAGACCAAACCCCCGATTTTAAACGTGTGTGTGACAGTGAAATTCAGGTGTAGGTTCAAAATTACGTGGTCTTGAAAATGAGCTAAACAAAAGCATCCCACCTGAATATTGTTCTTTTTTTTGTAGCACTAGAAGAATATGGACAGCTTCTCACAGCACCCATATAGTAAGCCAGAAACTCCTCAGAATTCTGCCTGTGTAATCTAAGAGAGGCAAGAAAGAATCTATTGCTGCACATGGGTTTCTGTTAAAGTGCCCTGGGGTGTTTGCTGGAGCGCAGCGTGAGACAGCTCTGCGGGAGCAAGGGGAGGGGCTCACAGCAAACCCCACAGCTGTCTGCTTTGGAAAGGTGTTGTATTTTCCCTGTCCTCGTGGGAATCAGGTGTGCTGAGGGGTACAGAGCAGCCACGGGATCACAACACCAATGACCCAAGGATTTACACTTCCCCTTAGCGCCAAGTGCTTGAACTGGAACAACCTTTGCGGTGCATCTTGTGCAGCACCTGCTGTGCTGTGTGACTTCTCCTTCTGGTAGACAGTCAAGGTGGGAGGCTCCTCGCTCCTCTCATGACCTCATGGCCTAGCCACAGGTAAAATTCTTTATTTACCTGGTGCTTCAAAGCAGCTTCATAATAATAGGTCCAAGACGCCAACTGTGCCAGCTGTATAATATTACATAGCGTACAGAGAGCCAGGAGGCTTTGCTGGGTTTCATTGAAGAGCTGGTCTCTGTTAGCAGTCAGCTAGCACCCTGTCCCTGTCAATGTTAAGTGGTCAGTGTTCAGCACCCTGTCCCTGTCAGTGGTCAGTGTTTGGACAGCACCCTGTCCCAGTCAATGGTCAGCAACCTTGGGTCCCTGTCAGTGGTCAATGTTCAGCACCCTTGGCACAAGGTGCTGCTGTCACTCCTGGGTTACAGAGCCATTATTCTGGTTTTGTTCATGTTAGAACAGCCTGTTCACATAAAATTTGAGAGATCCTTGGTTTGACCTTCCCAAGACAAATTTATATCACTTTTAGATCATTTTAAATTTTGTTATCCGAAAAGGAGAGAAGCAGAACTGACACAGAAGTTCTGGGTAGTTGGGCATCTGGCTGAGATGAGAGCTTGGCATTGCTAGGGAATGGTCTGGGCCTGAGCCATGCCAGAGGGGCTGTAGTTCTGTGTCAGAGCAAGCAGGGGAGTCCTGGTTGGAGTAACGAAGTCATGATGCCAGCCCTACTCGTTCAGTAGGATCTACCGTAGGAATGGCAGATAACATCCCATTTTGTTGTCCATGTCTTAAGTTGGCTCCAGTCCTACCTGGGAGACACACCAAGAAGAAAATCTGTACCGCTTTGGAGCATGGACTCCTGACAGCTGTGCGTGGTTAGCCTGTTGCTCTATGTTTTTGGCAGAGAACTCACTTTTCATCCTTCAAAATATTATAGTTCTTCCTCTTTTCCTGCTCTTTCTGAGCAGGAAAAGCAGAGTGCTGGCAGGATGTGCCTGTCAGTCGGCAGGATAAAGCTCAGGTCTTTTGTTTCACCTGTCTAAAGCAGTTGAAATAGCTACAGGTACTGAGGTATTTCAACTACTCCAAGGCAGGTATGCCATTTAAGGCAGGGTGTTATTTTAGGAAAGGGGAATTTGAGTGGCACTGCATGAAACAGGGAAGTGGAAAGACCCACTAAGTACTGCTGGACAGCAGCATAAAGTAAAAGCAGTCCCAAATGTGGCGGATTTGAGAGAGCTGAGACCCAGAGGCAGTGATGTACTTTTTGTCTGTATTCTAGGGATGGTTTGTTACACTCCATTTGTGCAAACAGAGGGATATAAATGTAACATGGAGACTTTATTTACAGAGGAGAATTACCTTGCTAAACTATTTCTACTTAAAAAACAATGAGAATCTATGAGGTAAAATTAATCAGCTTCGATATAAATCCTTCTCTAAGAAACAACACTTTCAGACTCAGACCCAGGAGGTTGATTTCAATCCATTACGTTGATAGTTACAAGTCAGAAACTTGACTATTGACAAAAATCTTTTTAAAAAGTAAAAAAACCACCAAAAAACCTCAACATTCCAAACCTTCAGGCCTGTGTTAAGCTGTAGTTCTAATTTTTAATTACATTGCTCTATTTTTCTTCTTTGAAGAGTCAAGGTGCTAATCTTACCCAGGATTGTGAGAACCTCTGTATGCAGCCCAGAACAGAAAAAGAAGGCATCTTCAGGGCTTGTGAGAGTGTGGGAACCAGCCAGCTCTCTGCTGAAAACACACTGCAAGTAAAGAATGCAGATTTACAGACTTCTCTTCACTGTGCTCCTTGTGAAAAGAAAGAAGGTTGTCACCGACAGGACTTCTCTAGACAAGAAATTGTTAGTAATGGCAAAAAATCAAAGAATGGCATTTCCCCTTCTCCTCTATGGGATATGGACTCTGTTCCTGATAAACAGGAATGCTTGTGTGCTGTTCTCTCTTCTGCAAAGCTGTGTGATGAGCCAGGGGAGGGAGAGCAAAGGTCTGGGCTTGACATACTTGATAGCAATAACCCAGATATTCTCTGCAGCCTATCAGCTGATGAGGCTGTGTCTGAAGCTAATTCCAAATCAGTCCTGGAATCTGGAGAACCTGAGTGCAAAGGAGATGCTGATATATCTGCAGTGCATGACAAGCTGTGGAAACTTCTTCATGAAGATGACTCAGACTATCAAATCCCATTTGAAAACAGAGGCATCACAAGTTTAGGTACAAGGCTGACAGATGTCGAAGTCACAGAACTGAACTTTGTGCAGGAGACCTGTTCCAATCCTCCTTTGCCAATGGATTTGATAGAAGAGCAGGCACCCATCACAGAACCAGCTCATAACCCCAGAACTGAGAGAGCTGACTGCAATGTTTCTGATACCCTCCTGCAGAGACTTGAAGCATGTGAGAGTGCATCCGTAAGAAACATTTGTCTTGCACAAGTGGTAGGAACAGATGGTGTGTGTCTAGATTCTGGCACTGGGAATGAGAGGGAAATGCCATCCATTTGTGTTTCAGCAAACAGTGTCCTCTTAAATACCCAGGAGTGCTTGGAGCCAAATCCAATGGCCACGGACAGGAATGGATCCACGGTGGCTTGGGAAGGGAAGTTTGCTGTTAATAATGCTGCCCAAACATGTGAAGCAGATTCTCCTCAAGGGTTACAAAATGCTCAGAGTGGTAATTTACCATGTCCCAAAGCAAACCCAGCTGACATATCAGATATCTCACGTGGGACAGTTGGACAGTTACTTCACACTAAACACAACGTATCCGTGATAAATGAGTCTGTACCTGGAGAAGGCTGTCATTTTAAGGACTGTTATCCAGTGAGAGGAGAACTGGCTTATTTGCCTGAAGAGAAAGACATTTTCCCCAGTGAAAGTAACAGTCAGTTTACATATGCAGAACACTCTTCTGTTAACACCATACATAAAAGTTATGAAGTGAATTTACAAGAAAAAGGAAATCACTCAGACTTGAATGCACCAAATGACAGCTACCATCTTTCAAAAAATAATGGCTGTCAGGATTTTCAAGTTGTTTCTAACGCACAGAAATACAGTTACATAATGCAATTGCCTACTTTAATTAAGATTCCTGAAACCATAACACATAAGAATCTACCCCAAAATACAGACCAACTGACAGAAATAGCAAAACAAGAAGGGGCAGTCACTCCCCCTTCTGGGGAGCCATTTTTAAGAGATTTTTATCTGGAAGTGCCCAGCTGTGAACCATGTAAACCAGGAGAACAGAGAGAGATTTGCATACCTGAGGAACACAGGGCTGAAACTTCCTGTGACTCAGGAGTTAGTCAGGTTTCAGAGAGTCAGACTGCAGCTTCTCCTTGTAATACAACAGAACAGAGCACAGCATGTGGGGAGCACGGAGGTTCCAGGGATCAGCTACATTCCCAACATCTGCTTGGAAACAAAACCCTGCCCTTCCTCACACCTGTAAGCCACTCAGAGGGCCTTCCCAGTGAATCTACAGTGGCACGTCCCGGCACAAGAAGTGACGGAAAAACTGGATCCGTACAAACTGGAGTCAAAGTAAACGGAAATTTAACTACACTGGAAACTTTCTGCAAGTCATGGCAGGGTCTGTTCCAGCGGGTGCCTGGAGAAACCAAAGGGGAAACAGCCTTGTGTGAAAATGAACATGAGATTCCAAGAGCTACTGAATGTAACCCAGAAGAAGCTGAAACAAAGGCTCCTTTGCACACTTTGACTGGCTCCCAGGCTCTGAAACAGATTATGAATATTAGCACAAAGCAGTTCTGTCCTGACTTGATCTGTTCCAGCAAGATAACTGAGGCTGAGAATTCAATTAAGTCCACTGAGTATGATAAAAAGGAGGAAGTCAGGACAGCAGAGAGTGTAGTAAGTGGTTTAGTTAATTTGCCACCAGTTGATTCAGGGAACAACCAGTGTTTTCAAGAGCAACCACCCCACAGAAGAACTCAGTCATTCTCTTTGGCATGGACCACACTTGATCCATTTCCAGTCAACACGGAAAGTCAAAGAAATCAGGAAGGGTCAAAATCCTGCCAGACACCACTGACTGCTGCAGAGCCTGAGCCCATCAAATGTAAAGAGGACACAACAAAGAGCGGGCATTTAGCTGCTGGAGCTAAGAAGAAGTTACCACCAGCAAGTCTGTCCAAGAAACCCAGGCTGGAGGAGAGGGGAAGTGTGAGCAAGGGTCCCAGCTGCGTTAAAAAGTCTGGGAAGAGCGAGGCAGGCGTGATTCATAAAGAGGATAGAAAAGAGCAAAGGAAACTCATTTTGAAAAAGGATAGCAAAGGTAAGAGAAAACTGATTTTCTTTTCTGTCCTTTCCCATCATTCTGGCTACAGTACAAAATTCAGATTCTTGAAAGGCACTGCAAGCCTCTTTCAGACTGACTCAGTCAGCTAAAGGTGTCCTACCCTCATGGAGCTTTATTTCCAGATTTGTGCATTTAGTAATGAGTGCTGTTCCCATGCCACAGAGATGAACCCTTTTCCCAGCTGGCAAGTATATTCAATTCATGGATTTTGTAACCTGTTTGAAATAGTTACTGCCTCATTTGCCTTTTGGAGTAACTTTTCAGGGATGAACAGCATAATGCTACCACGTAACTACACACCACGTAGCGGCTGCAAGCCCAGTACTTGTTCTGGTATCCCACAGGACTGTGTTCCCAGTTACGCTCCTACCTTGCAGCTTCCAACTGCAATTGTCCCCTCTTGGTTACTAAAGGATTTATTACTAGCAAAGTATTATTGCTAGCAGTAGGGTACCGCTGATAAGCAGTGTTTTGAGGTCCTGTGTGCTGTCTTCTGACTGGTTCTGCACTGCTTTGCCCTGCTGCAAAAATGACACAGGTGAAATGAGCAATATTAAACTGATAGAGGAAACATCTAATTGAAAGGAGATCTGGGTTGCTGTCAGAGTCTCTAGAAGGTTGGTAACACTGTAGCAGGATTGCAACAGCTGGGTGCATGAGGGGTTTGTTGTTTCTACGGGTAGTTTGCAAAGACCAAGGTCTTATTTTTACCTTTGGACATGACATTTCATGTTCACATCATAAAATGATGTAATAGGTCAGAGCAAGACTGAATGGTGACTAAAGGTAAGCTACACAACTGTGAAGCTTTTCACACACTCTAATTACAGTGCAGTCTCGTGAGACTTCTACTTTTCTAATCACATTTTGAAAAAACCCAGACTTTTCCCTGTTCAAAGATGTGTCCTTTGCCAGGGAACCAAATGTGTGGGAGGAGAGACACATTCCTTCAAAGCACAGCAAGTGAACTGCAGTGACTGTGCAATGCCTGACCTGTTTCCATTACTTGGGGCTATGCTTGAAAAATGTTTTAAACATTCAGGCTCCATCAGATAACACTGAATTTTCTTCAGCTGTTTCTGCTCTGCTTCAGTCTTGACTGAAGTATGTCTGTGCTCTAGACCATTGTTGTGGCCCTTTCCCCAGCATTATGGGAAGGCTGGTTTGGTTGCTGTGGTATCTACTCAGTGTTCTTTTGCATTGTTTCAGCTACAGGAGGGAAGACTGTGGCCAGGGCAGGAACCTGGAGCCATTGGTTCTATTTCTAGAGCTGTCACGTCCTGTCTGTGTCACTTTAGCCCTGATACAGCAAGGTTCACATGGCCCAGGATTCAGGGACTGCCAGTCCAGTGGGGAAACCTGGTCTGGATGGGGCCTGGAACTGGGAATGGGGGAAACCATAGCACTGAACTGCAGGTGCCTGACCCTTCAAGTGGGTGTTACTGGAGTATTACTGCAGGAATGGGATCTTCGAGGGACATGTGCCATGCCATCTCATTCAGAGTGCAGCAGCTCAGAATTAAGACATAGGAAATAAAACATTTTGCATTTTACATCTCTTACATTGAGCAGGGATGTGTCACTTGAGGCGGGGCTGTGTTGTGATCCCAAAACCTTTCTCTAAGCATATGTCGATTCCCTTTCTTTCCAAGCTCCCTGCTCACACCATGCCCACGTGCAAAGACACTGGAGTGTTTTGTGAGGCAGTGAAAAGTGTTAGCAGAGATCCAGGCTGGCAGGATCTTTTGGGACTTTCTCTCAAAGGCTGTGATCAGCTAAAAAATTCTACTAGTTATGAGTATTGAGACACAAGAACTCATAATTACTTACCAGGGATTTCAGTGTTCATATTCTTAACATGAAATGCTAAAATGCCAAAACAATATAATTGTCTTCAAATCCTAAACTGTGGCTCTTCTGTTTCAAGCCCCCAGGCTGCTGAAGAAGATCCAAGCAGAGTTGTTCCCCGACTCCTCTGGCAATATTGAGCTGTGCTGTCAGTTTGGTGACATTCATGGTGACTCCACCATTACATGGACTAAAGATTCCAAGGTACTGGCTCAGCTGCAGAGAAGGTAAGGAAGTGTTTCTGAGGAACTGGGAGTTTCGGGGTAACTTTGCTATTCACAGGAAGCAAATCTTCTCACAATGCATTGATATTGGTCATAGTTTGTGTTCCATCATCTCTCAGCCTGTTCACAGCCAGTGTCATCCAGATTTTAAACAAATATCAAAAGAAGTTTGAACCTCATTTAACCTAGAGAAGGGTGGAAATAAAAGCTTCTTAAGGCCATTAACAGGATCCAACTTTTCCATTTTAATGAAATGAGTTATTTTCCTTGTAGCAATACTGACATTCTGATCTTAAAAACCGTTTGGAATGTTTCAAAAATACGAAGTTAACATTACCCAAAGGGAAAAAAAAAAAAGAAAATATATTTCCATCAGAATGCACACTTCTGAGAAGATGAAAAACTTTGTAGGAAGGATTCTTCTTAGTTGTTGTGTTAAGTGGAAAGAAAAAGTTGCATGAATTGGTTAAACTTTCCATTCTGATTATTCTTGTTTTAACTCTTCTGCTTTTGATTGTTGTATTGCTATATCCATTGTAGTATCAATACATATCATTATCTGCTGAATAACTGTGCTGTGTTTTAACAAATAAACAGTGCAGAGAGATCAAATTTATCAGTTTTTCCAGTGATAACAAGTAAAATACATGATAGCACAAAATGCTCTGTTCCAGTGCCCAGGATGACTCTCCTGTCTCTCTGGCAATAGCTGAAGCCAGTTACCAAGACCAGGGAATGTACTATTGCTGCTTGAATAACATGTATGGAAAGGTGACTGCTGAGTTTCATCTGACTGCTGCAGGTAAGCCTCAGTTTACAGTTTTGATTAATAATAATGACAATGACAGTTTCCATTTAGAATTTTTTACTACGAAATTCATTTCTTTGTTTTCTTGTAGTATTGGAACGTCTTTCAAGTTTTCAGAGTTATGAAGGTAAATATAAAGTGAAGTAGCATTGCATGGCATCATACAGAGACACACACACACACACACAGAGCACTGGCAGCTCTTTGGCACAAACACATGGTCCTTGCAGGTCACCTGCTGTGTAACTGTACTCCAGGAGAAAGGCAAGCATGAAGCTTTGGAATGCTTTCCCTATGTGTTAACTGGTGTTCAGTGACACCTGGCATGTGTCCTGTGCTGCAGCTAAAGATAGTGCCTTGCCAGTGGGGTTGTCATTCCTGAACAGCCTACAGAGATCCAGGCCTTCAGTTGGCATGGTGACTTTTCTTTCTTTTCCTTGAAGAATTAAAATTAAGCATTTATTTCCTTGTGAAATAAAGACAGGACTTTTCATGTAACAGCACTGTATAACTTTTAATCAGAGAATTTTAGGTGGAATTAAGGAGTCTTCTAATTCTGGCCTTATCCATGCAATGTTTCCTCTGTGCTTCAGAGAGGGGGTGGTGTACAGAGCCTAAACCAGAGGTAAATGCAGAGGGCAGCTGGAAAGACTTCCTTGTTGTGTAGCTCTGTTCTCCTGTTTATCTTCTTCACTGATGGTCCTTCAAATGTTATGATTAGAGACACTTGAAGTGCAGTTAGAATTTTTTAGTTTCTCTCAGTGCTTAACTTTTTCTCCCCTTGTCTCTGTTGGAGCGGTCACAACACACACAGACAGCGCCTCTTTCAAGGGCCAAAAAGCCATTTATTAAACAAAACAGCCTCTTTCATACACCTTTTGTATGTTCTCATTCGTGTTACATATTCACTGGCTGCTAAACTACCACAGTAGACTCGTTGGCTATTGCTAACTACAACATGCTACCATTGGCTACCTGTAGCATAAGCATTCAAGCAATCAGAAAAATAACAGGTGTGGATATGTTGCTGTTTTTCTCCTTCTATAGTTTAACTTTCATGCTTCTGTTGATACTACATTCTCATGAGTAAAAAATAATTGTTTTTCTTCTCATGGACTTTTCTCACAGTCCTTCTCTAGCCGAAGTAACAGGCCTGAGCCATAATTTTACAAAGGCAACAAGGCCTTCATTTTATAAGGTTTTACTTAAATGCCACATCCCCTTACAAATTTTTTTCCATTTGGATTACAGTCATCATTTAAAGGGGTGAAATCCAGAATATTCCTTGATTTCATCTGTAACAGACTTGTTTGCTACACTCTGTCTTCTCTCCTTATGATCCTGATCTGCCACCTTTCTTCATGCTGGTTTTAGATCATACAGGCAAGCAGCTGCCTCTCTGGAGCAGGGTCCCAGCCCTCAGTAACACAAGTCGTGCTTCCACTGAGCATTTTTACCTCCTCTCTGGAGAAATGCATCTACTCTCCCATGCCCACCCCTCCCTGTGCCTGCAGAGATTCCTGTTGTGTTTTAGGTGTGGAAGAAATCGAATTCATGCAGTTGATGTTCAGAGAAGATCCCCTCAGCTCCAGCTACTTTGGTGGGACACTGCATGGAGCAATAATGACAGAGGGGATGCACTTTGGTGAGGGGATGCACCGCAGAGCCTTCCGCAGCCGTGTCCTGCAGGGCCTGGCACCCGCCTTCGCCCCCGGCCACCCCTGCGTGCTCAAGGTGCACAACGCCCTCACCTATGGCACCAAGAGCAGGGACGAGCTGCTGCAGAAGAACTACAGTCTGGCACTGCAGGTGAGCTGCCCCTGGCCTTTGTAAGCCAGAGTTGTGGGCAAAAGCTGTCCTCATATTCAAACAGATGATCTGTTGAATGTTTTGAGCAATATTCCCATAGGCATGTCTGTTGTAATACAGGAATGCTATGTCCAAAATACTGCAAGAGAGTATGCAAAGTTATATGCAGCTGAAGCTGAACCCTTGGAAGGCTTTGGAGAGGTACCAGAGTGAGTATAAATATATATTTTATATACGTATATGCTTATATATACTGTCCTGTGCCATGGCAGCCCACTGATTGCTAGGACTAAAGAGGAAACCTGGGAACAGTGTTACAGCTCTTCCATCTTGGTTTAGAGTTGGCAGCTGTTCATTCTCTCCCTGAGGTCACTGGCCACTTTTGTCTGTTTCTTACTCCCTCACTGAAAGAGGTCTCAGGATTTTATTAGCTTCTATCCATTGATTTCAGAATCATTCCGATTTTTCTTATTCATCGCCCCACTAATAACATCCCCTATGCCACAGTGGAGGAGGAGCTGGTTGGGGAGTTTGTGAAATACTCTGTCAAGGATGGCAAGGAAGTGAATTTCCTGAGAAGAGACTCAGAGGCTGGCCAGAAGTGTTGCACCTTTCAGCACTGGGTGTATGAGAAGACCAATGGGAACTTGCTTGTCACTGACCTGCAAGGTGAGTTGTCTGAGTAGGGGCAATTTTTATCTAGCTTATGTTCTTGTAAGAGGACAGTTTGGAAAAGAAAACCAAATCTTACACTCTTAATGGAAGAGTTGTTCTTTCATGTGTACCTTAGTGAATCAGTATGAGCCAAATCTGGCTTTTGTCTCACCACCCAGAGATTAATGAAATGGCTGCTGAGTGAAAAACTTCAGGTGACAATGACACCCTAGTCCTCCCCTTTTTCTTGTATTTAAATACTCACCAACAATCACTCAGCAGTGGAATGCTCCACATTTGGGTCCTGGCTAGTTTTGAAGAAATATATTCCTTTAAAAAGAAGAATAGTCAAGAAACACCCCCATGTTTGCTAAGTGCTGCCTCAGCTCTCATGGGTATGACTCCTCCTCAGTCCTGCAACGTATTTGGGACAGGGGAAGACAGACCCTCCTTGAAGAAAAACAGAAAAAGCTGGAATCTTAGGAAACATTCTATATTCTTTTACAAGTGAAGGCAGGAAAGTTAGCAACAAGGCATCTAAACAAGATCCCTGAAATAATTTAAAGGGAGAAGAAAGAACAAAATCCTAGCACAGGAAAAAAGCTGTGCTGTTGATCACCCTGACAGCTGTAAAATAGTGGCATGAGCCTGACTTTTAGAAACTGCTGGTGACACAGGGAACATCCTCTTCTTAACTGGGGTGCTTTAAAATGCTTTGAAAAAAATGTGACAAATAATGAAAATGAAAAAGGTGACTCAATAAATAACACTTAAGGCCTCCATATGTGAAGATTGTCCTAGAAATTCCAGTGTAAGCTAAGCTCTGTGTTTCCTTGCTGCCTTGCAGGTGTAGGGATGAAGTTAACAGATGTTGGCATAGCAACCCTGGCCAAAGGGTGAGTGAACGTGATTTCTCAGCAGCATGGCTGTGCTTTACTCATCTGTCTCTTCACAGTTAAATGTGGATGGGGGAGGGTGTGCTGGAAATTCATTCTTGCTTTAACTTTAGAAGAAAGCAGTCCTCATCTAACTCTTTAAACTTCTTCGTGTTCATATTTATGGAAACCCACCTGTAAATGAAACCCATTTATTTTGTTCTGAAAGAATGGGTGACCCTGTAGATTTAGTTTTGCTTTTCCTGCATGCCTCCCTTGAAATGGGCTTGTCCAAAGGGCATTTCACAAGTGACATGAAGGGTTCTGCTGACAGCAGGTAAGGCTCCTGATGGCCCATCAGCTGGAGCCCAGGGTAAAAGGCAGGCTGGAATCTCTCCTGCAGCCAGCAAAAGTGCCAAAGCTTTGGGATATGTATTTGTGACACAAGCTTTTGTAAAGACTCTTCTCAGCTGGACGCTGTGTATTGGCCACTTCCCTGATAAACAAGGACAATTGTGAAGGGATTTGACGGTCTCTCTCCCCTTTCTCTCTCAAAAACAGAAATTCTGAGCCTTAACAAAAGATTGTTCAGGGCATTTCTGGAGCCTGTTTTCTAGTGGTGTTGCAAAGGCTTCAGCTCTCTTGGGGAGACTTAAGCATATGTGTAAAGATGTAGGCCTGTAATATTCTAACTTTAGTCCACTTCTTTTAAGTTAATTAAGGCTTCTAGTTATACCACAGGCCAGCAGAGCTGTGGATAGGAGTAGGCAGTGGCTGCTGGACAGGGAAAGGGGATGGGGGTAAGTGCTTTAATTTCAAATTCTCCTTTGAGAATCTGGCAGGAGAAAGAAGATCTGATCATATGTTCAGCCTTCATTCTAAATTGGACCTTGTCTGTATACCTGGGATTCAAGAAGAAACCTCACAATTATTAAAAATGTGATTCTAGACTATTCTGCGTAAATCCTGAACATTTGCAGGCTGGCATCAGTTCAGTTAGACTGATTTACTCTTTCAGCTGTGGATCCAAAGTAAAAGCGGCTGAAGTGAATGTACATCGTCCTGTTACAAACCAAAGTCATAAATATTTTATTTAGGCAACACTGTTCTCAGGAATCAGAAGATTTATAAAAATGCTTTAGTGGATGTTGTCCAGCTCACTGTGGGAAATTACTCCTATAAAAACACACATTGTGTTGGGGAGGAGGAAGGAGAAGTGAGGAAGTGAACGCACAGTGCAAGCTGTAGTAAGGATCACCTCAGGCATATAGAAAGGAAAATAATTTCCCTAAATGAGAAACCTCCTGAAAATGTTGAGTGTCATTTTGTTTATTATTTAGCTAATGATATTCCTGCAAGATGACAGATTTTTCCTGGACCTGTATTTTGTTTTCATGCTCCTTCATGGAAAGAAGACCTCTGTATTAATGTCTGCAGTTGGATTTATAATTCTATGAACATGGGTGGGGAAAAACAACTAAGCGCCCAGAGCTCCTGTGTGTTGCGGGGTCTTGCTGCTTTGGGCTGTGTTCAGCCGTGCTGCTGAGAGGTAGCCTGGTCCATGAAGGGAGAATACATGGTCCTACTGAGCCAGAAATGCAGAGTGGGATTGGTGTGGCTTGAACTGTGCTGGCAGAGAGGACACAGAACGGATCTCTTTTGTACTCCTGAGCAGAGTCTGCAATGAGTGGAGGAAGGAATTTTGATCTTTTGTCCTTGGTCTGTGTGTTTTGTCAGGGAACTGAGAAGCAGAGGAGCCCAAAGCAGAGTGGTGTGGCCCAAAGCAGTGTGCTGCAGGAGCTGCAGTGCAGTTCTGTCAGGAGAGGGCGAAGCCGACCTAGGAACAGGAACGCCTGGGAAGCATTTTTAATGTGGCCACAGCGCCGCACCAGAGCCAGGCAAACAAGCCTTTAAATCAGCTACTCTGTAGCTTCTCTGGTGAATGGAAACAAAAATAACGCAGCACGGTGTGTGGCTCTGTGCACGCAGTGGGCAGAGTAGGACTGTGCACAAGGGCCCAGGGATTTACCCAGGAATGGTGCACACAAAGGAAGGAATCAGGAGCACGGTAACCCATGGTTGTGGTCATTAACAGGAGTGCTGGTTGCCAAGTCTGTATCTGAAAGTCTGCCTGGTTCCAGGGCACTGACAAGTTTAGCTTTACTCCACATGGTAACAAGGGGCGTTGGGGAGTTTAGGCCTGAGGACAAATCCAACATTTCCCCTTCAGATTTAAGGAAGATTAGGTTTGATTTGGTTTGATTTGGTGCTGGATAGAAGAGATTCTCTTGCTAAGGGCAAGTGTGTTTGCCTGTGGAACTCCTGTTCTGTGGGTGTGTCTGGCGCATCCACCAGCACAACTTGCGAGCAGCTCAGTAAAGTCTGAAGTCTCTGATTTCTCCAGGGGAGCAAGAGAACCGTTGATGATCCTGCTGGACTCCAGGATATAGTCTTGAGGTAACAATGATACTCCTCTTCAACCTTCTTTGGTTAAACAAACACACAGCTTACTTGGAGAGGAGAGAAAAATCCCTTTGAGGTTCACCTGCTGTTCAGAGCCAGCTGAGTGGTGTCTC
This sequence comes from Corvus moneduloides, assembly GCF_009650955.1. NCBI lineage: Eukaryota > Metazoa > Chordata > Aves > Passeriformes > Corvidae > Corvus > Corvus moneduloides. The sequence goes on from NC_045511.1 coordinate 279,767, forward strand.
CAGAGCAAGGCTTGTCTGTCAGCAGGAGCCCGACCTTCCCAGAGCAACAGTATTCTCTTTAGCACTCTGCAGTTTGCCTGAGGAAGGAGGTTTTCTGGATGCTAGGAATGAGCATCCTCTGTTTATTTCAGTACCAAATCTTGTTTGGTTGGTTTTGTGTAGTGACAACTCATAGTTCACCTCTGAGGACACTGGATGTCCAGCAAACGAAGAGAAGAGGGTAGAACAGGCAATGATTAGGTTAAAAAAGGAGAGGAGCACCCTGTCCTTTCTTCTCCCTTCTCTATCCTGAGAATTTAACCAAAATTACTCCTTTGAAGAGCAGGTGCACCTTTTAAAATAAGCTGATGCAGCTTAAAAAGCAGGCCCTGGGAGGACTGTCAGCAACCAGAGGCCGGGTGAGGAGAAGAGGGGTACACGTGCCCTGTACCTCTCACGGTGTGAGGTACAGTGGCGGCTTGGGAACTGTGGAGGCTGGATGAAACTGCCTTCCTCAGGAACATTCCTTTCTTCCTTCCCCAAGGGGCTTGGCTCCTTGAGATCCTGTAGGCAGCCAGGGGAGGGGAGCAGCATAGCATGGAAATGATGTACAGATGGAAACAGCTTCTGGTTCTGACAACACCTTGTGCAACAACCTTGTCTCTTCATGGTGGCCAACAGAACTGTTCACAGAGAATGCTGTAGCATGGACTTCATTTGTGTGTTACTGAGAAAGGGAGCCAGCAGACAATTTTATTCCCAACTAAATGCTGTGAAAGACAGTGCCAGGACCCAGCCCACAGAGCTTTGCCTCTAATGCTTTCCCTGCTTCTTTCACCACTTGTTACCTGGTTTCCCTCATGTCCCAATGACCCAGTCTGCGTTTCTGTGACAGTCAGTGCTTCTCAAGCCAGCATGGGTAGAAGAGACTGGCTTAATGTTTTCAAGTTGCTTATGAGTCAGCAGTCATACTCTGCCTCCCTGTGCAGAAAATGAATCTTTAATTCCCATTTAGCTTTTTTTTTCTTTGTTACTACAGATACAAGGGATTTAAAGGCAACTGCTCCTTTTCCTTCATTGAGCAGTTCAGAGCCCTCCACCAGTGCAATGAGTACTGTGATATGCTGGGGCTGAAATCTCTCCGAACCACTCATCAAAAACAGAGGAAAGCAACGTCCACTAAAAGCAAAAATCTGCCAAACTCATCAACGGTAAAGAAAATGGTGCCCAAGAAGGCGAGAGAACATAGAGACTTCATTTCTTCAGAGCACTGAGTCTCACTATTCCATCTTGTGAAGCTACTCTTGAGGACATGGAGCAGTGACAGGCACCAGTGGCCTGAGGTGATAACTTTAGTCTTTTGCCTTTTGACATTGTTTTGGAATCATTCTGATGCTGATGCCAGCAACAAAGGAAGGAGCTGATCCTGTGTTCTTGGTGCCTGAGACTAAGCCATCTCCTGGATTTTCTTACAACCCTTCTGTGGATTGGTATTGGAGAAGAACATCTTCTCTGTGTCTACATCCATGGCCCTGTGGGTTCAGCTGCTATGGAAACATCAATATATTTAAGATGCCACTTATAAGTACAAGTATTGCACAGTACTGTTGCTCAGGCTGCTATAGAAAAATTGTTTTCTTTCCTAGATTTTTGCATATTGTAATCCTACTATAATCCTACTCTTATAATTTTTTTCTCCCACTTACATGCCTTGTATTAAAAGACAAAGCCATTCATGATTGGACATACATGTCTTCCAATCCGCTCCCAAATCAACTTTATGGTCTTCACAAAGTGATGCCATCAGCTTAAAGATGGTCAACTTGTATGATTCTCCATAAAATTCCTTGCTTTCCATGCAACCTTCATTGGACCTACAACCCTATGTGATAGTACTGCTGTGCGTGCACTGATCCTGTTGAAGGACAGGTTAGGGGTTTGCATGTGGCCAAACAGCTCCCTCTGCAATAACCCATTCCATCCAGAGGAGATTTCAGCACCTGGAAGCAGTTTCAGATGAGTAAGTGCAGTGACAGAAACCCTCCTAGCTGCAATGTTGGTATCACATCCAGGCTGGGCATGCTGGGCTCCCTGCGCCGTTAAGGGAGGACTTCCAAATGGAATTGAGAGCAAAGTGCAGGTCAGCTGAAAACCAAACATTTGAAATAGGTTGGATTAACTGTGCCAAAAAGGATCTGTGTGTGTCCGTTGAGGGCAAAGGAGGCAGGATCAGACAGACATCTGCAGTTTAAATTCCTGCTGTGACATGGAATGAAGTTCTCTGGAGTAGTTCCAAAGCATTTGAGATTTTAGTAGTTCTCTGCTAACTGATGTGCAGGAAACCAACTACTGCAGAACTAAGTGTTGATGTGAAGTTTTTCAGATGGTAGAAATGGATCATTTTACCTATTCTTTCACAGTTTTTAGTGCTTTAAAAACCATTGAGCTGCAGTGGTGATGTTTTTTTAAAATGCCTGAGGCATTTCAGTGTCTATGTCCATATCCACAAAACATTAGACACGTAACTCTTAAGTTGATCTTTTTTTTCCGAAAGATGTCTATGTTTCTTAGAACTTTCTTGCTCGGTGGAAACTGGGCTCCTCAGTCCCTTTTGAAGTAGAACCTTGGATACATTTGGAAATGTCACCTGAGTGTTCAAGCAGTCTTCGTGGTAGCAGTGGGTGAATCAGAGTCCATCGGTCCTCCATGGACTCAAGGGGACAGTTTGAAATCCAGTGGACGGTGCAGGAAGTCACTGTGGACTCTGGGTCCAGCTTCAGAGCTTAAATAACCACCTCACTTACTGAGAAAGTCAATGGGTATGGAAAACAGTCAGCCTGGGCCTGAAATATGAGTCTGGAATGCAGAAGAATTTTCTCTAAAACTGGAAAATTGGGAAACTTGTAACCAGAACATCTGCAGTGGTTTCAACCTTTGCAGAAGGATAGACCTTTGTCATGGAAGTTTGGTTATTCTTCACATTTCCAAAAGGAAAAGCCAGACTGCAAGTGTCAGGGTGTGATTCTGTGCCTGGTCTTGGCTGAACAGACCATTGCCACTCCATGATCCCCATTCCCCAGTCATTGTGCATACATGTATGACCCCAGGGCTCCACAGGAAGCAGCTTCAGGAGGCAGCTGATGTATTTGAATGCTGTGCCTTGAATAGTTATCACTGGAAGGAGGTATAAGGTGGAGGGAGGACCCCATGAAAAAACAGGCGGTATGATTCCCAATCCTTTCCTTCTGTGACATAGCAGGAGAAGTTTGTATGCAGTTGTTACTGGAGGAGCTTTCAATGTAACTCCTGCAGCTTGACCTCAGATAACCTACCAGTGAGCTGCAGGGATGCAGATCCATCATGCCGTTTCTTTTTTCTTACGCTCAGAAAACTTTAGTATATGTAATTCTTGTGTGTGTCTTGGGAAGGTCATGTTGCTCTACAATAAAAGCCTCAGTACAAAGCTTCTCATTTTTGAGCACAGTAAAAGGGAGAATTAATCTGCAATGCTCTCCTGCCACAGAGCACCAGGGAAGTTTGGGAATGATGTGCCCACATGGATATTTGACTGAATTTTTAAAATGGGTTTCCTTTAATAACATCACAAACAGAAGCTGGCAAGCCTGCACAGGCATTCCATAATGGAGCCCCAGCAGTGGGGGATTCACGTTCTGCATCTCAGTAGGAGTCAGTGATGTAGAATAGGCTGTGATGACATTGCAAATCATAGAGCTAGTCCAAAATGCCAGCCCTAATCTCCACTCTTTCTGTTGATGTGATATGGATACTGTGCTCAGGGAAGGAACACACAAGGCTTGCTGAGGGGGAGAAACAGTAGATGTTTTTCAAATCAAAACACTTGTACAGGCTCCCCAGAGAGCACTGCTGCGTGGGGAAGAACGAGAAAGCCTTCCTTGCCTTCTCAGTCCAAGGCTAAGGAGAAAAGTCACTGCTGTGAAAACATGATACATGGCCTTGCAGACACCCCACTTCTGTTTTCCTCCTGCAAAGGCATGGAAAAGTCTTGGACAGCAGGAGAGTGTTGGCTTTGGGATCCTGAGGTTGCTTGTTTTGCAGCCGTGGCAGAGCAGTGTCACTGGATAGTGTTGATACCTCGTGGCCTTACAGGTGCCCAGTCTGTGCCAGAGGGTTTGGATCTGGCCCATTACATCAATCTTTCCAATTCATTTTTCTGCTCCCTGCAGACAAGGGACTGGGTCTGACCTTATGCTGTGGGTCAGCCCAGCCCAAAACTCTCCCTTTGCACCTTTTCACTAAGGACCTGCAGCCTTTTTCTGTTTTTACAGAGCTAAAAGCTCGGCACTGACCAATTTTCCTGTTCCGCAGATATGCAGTGAGAAGGCATTTGGTGTTGTGACAAGGACACCTGGGATCAGGTGGTGAGAGCTGAGAGTTCTTTTAAAAACATCTAGACTGGAAGTGAGTTTTAATATACAACACTGTAGTTTTTCCTGCAGTACACATTGCTAATGACTGTTCCATGGCAATAAGTCATGGAAGAAAAGAAGGTTTAGGGAAGAAAAATAAGTAACTCGTTGAAGATGTTCGGTTGGGAAACCCTGTGTAATAAAATTGGTTGCACATGGAAACAGTTTAATCCGTAAATGGTAAATATCACGTACTCCTCGAGGCTTTCTTCCAGCAGGACTCTGCACCTCACAGCCATAGGAAGCTTCCCGTTCCATGTGTATGCTGGGTTACTTAGAACTAGAAGTCAGGAAAGGTGAAGTTTGGAACACACTGATGAATATTAAAGTTACTGCTTCCATTGCAAATTAGAGCACAACATCCTGTGAGCCTAAATCTTGGACTCTTCCGTGGGATTTAGGCTCCTCAGTGCACTGCTGGTACCTGGCTTTCATTAGGCCTTTGAAAGTTCCTATGGATGATGCCTACTCTTTACAATAGTGTTCAGAAGAATTTCTGTGAGGAAATTGTGACCATTCCCAAAACAGGAGGTTTAGAACATAAGGCAAGCGGCTTGGGCGTGGTGGGACGCGAGCAAAGCTAAATGCATTGGATAAATGGTGTTTCAAGTTAGAGGCTGTGAAAAACGAGGTTCACTCTCCTGTTAGAATTTAAAGAGTTTAATATAAAGACAATAAGAGACACATAAAATAAAGCAAAGGGATAACGGCCGGGTGCCTTGGCGCTCTGCCAAGAGCACGCCTGATGCCCGAGGTGATACCATTTTTACTGTCTGTTCTCTATTCATATTAAAACTTTTCTAGGAATTGATCTGCATGGCCACTCCTTGGGTCTGCCTTTTTAGAGCATGCGTAGTCTTCGGCCTTGTGGTTTTATTTCTTTTGATTCTTGGGGTTGGGCCCGCTAGGTGAGAGTCGATGGTAGGGTGGATCTCTTAATTCTCCAGACAGTCAGGGCTGATTGCAGCTTTGGGCCTCTTTGCCCCCCGGGCAGAGCGGTGATAACGGCTCTCGGACCCTCTTGGCCGCCGTTCTCCGGGCGGAGTAGCCTTTGGGCCCTTTTGTTCCCTGGACAAAGTGTTGATTAGCAGCTCCTTGGGCCTCATCTTCTGCTCGCTTGAAGGTTATCTTACTTGCTCACACTTGCTAACATTCTTGCTAAAACGAGAGAAAAGTATATCCACACAGCAAAAAGCATTTCTAACATTATATAATATCTACTTTAATACTTTGCGAGAAGCCAATACTATAATACATGTTTATAACAGAGGCAATAGATTTTTATCAGAATTTTGGGAAGTGTTCTGTTTGAAAAATGTTGTGAGCATCTCAGCCAATTAATATTCCAAATGTATGTTGTAGTTTGGTGCCAAAGTCAGAGATGGAGTTTCACCCCATTGCCTAATTGCCATCAGTTTTATTGTCCTAGTCAGTTCAATGGGAAAAAGAAAATCACAAGCTGACCTCTCAGAGGTAAACGCAGCCCTATTAATGCCAAGGAAGTCCACTTTCCTAGTGATGACAGTATAGTGATGATTCCTTAAGATGTCTGGTGTGCTTTACAATGGGGATCTGGAAGTGCTTGTGTCAGAGTATGGATTTCTCACATACTCTGGTGCTTTTGCCTCTAAAAGAAGGAGCAGAGTCATCCTGCTGTACATGTATCATGGTTGTTTATTCCTCAGCACAGTGGGAAGATGTACTGCCAGAGGTCCCAAACCTTCCTGACATGATGCTTTGTCTGCCAGGAACTATTTAGTGTGATAATGGCGTTTGATAGACTGGACACAAACACCATTGTCACACTCCACAGCTCTGGGAGCAGGTCCTTAGCCCATGGAAGGAGTCATGGATGCACGCTGCAGACTTCAGCAGAGGGGGTTTCAAAGACCTGCAAAACAGAGACAAGACTGGGTTGTGCATATTTATATGTGGCACATCGGGATTCTCACAAGGAGGCGGGACACAGGATCCTGAATTGCTTTGAGGTGAATATTGTGTCTCAGCTAGCTGTGGGAATGTAAAAGCTAAGTGGCTTTGAGTGCCTTTGCAGACAAGGGAGATGGACAGCACCTGGAGAAAGTAAACTGTACTATTCTAGAGACAAATTCCTGAGGACAGGGATGAGTCATTCCTGCAAGGGCCCATGTCTTCCTCTAATTGGTGGAGACAGCCCAGAATCAGCACCAGACTTTTATAGCTATGTCAGACCTGAGGAATCACAATGCTGGAGATTATATTTGATTTTCATATACTTGTTTTTAGCAGCATTTTTGAGTAGCCCACATACAAGACAGCCAAGTTGGTCTGTACTCCTGGTCCCACTGCCCCTGTGCTATTCCATGCTTGTTCTTCTGGGACACATCAGCACCTGTGCATCAGGGAATTAAGCTCTAGGATCCATAGCTGTGGTGGTAATCTCTGCACAGGCTGGGTGTTTCAGAGTGTTTCTCTGTGTGTTTAGCCTGCTAGCCAAATAACATTTCTGCATATTCAGTGAGTAGAAAACATCCCATAAAAGATCACGTGGACTAAGGAGTGGATTAAGAGCACACAAACATGCTGCACAGGGATTTGTAATCCATGGAAATTCAGTTATATGCCATCATCACATCTGAATGCTGCAGAGAGGCAGAGAAAACAGAGAAGGAGGAGCACATGGAATGGAGGAGGTTTGTTGCAGTGGGGATACTGCAACATGCATATATCAAACCAGGAGTCCCGTGGAAAGGAAATATATATGGACGGATTCTTGCTAGATGTTTCAGAGAGATGTTTATTTCTCCAGCCGCATGGCCGGAGCTCTGCCCAGGAACTGTTCAATCACGGGACCAAGGGTCCTTCTGCCCGCGCAGGGAACACAAACCAACCCATGGGAACGAGGCTGAGCAGGGGCAGGGAAGCCCCGTGTCTGTGCCCTCAGGGCCCCTCTCCCAGGGCTACATGGCAGGGGAGGGACCCCAACACCTCACCCGTTTTATTTTAATAAAAGGAGAAAGAAAACAACTGGATAAACATAACAAGAACAGTTTCAAAACAAAATAAGCCACCCTCCTGAGCCTTTAAATGTCTAAACAGATTCTGTGGAACATCTTAGGGCTGACAGAAGGGAGACAGGACTCTCTGGGCATGCTTTGTGGGGAAACTGAGGCAGGAGAGGGTTTAACTTCTTCTCTCCCCCTTTTCATCCCCCACTCGGCATTGGAAAGGGATTTTTGGGGAAACAATTGGCAAAAGCATGGTTTTGTGAGGGAAACCATGGATGAAAAAACGGATTGGGAATACACTGGGGGTAATAGGACATAGGGTAAAAGGGAAAGGTGGGATTAGGAAAGGGAGACTGTAGGGGGGGCTTACAATGGAGATATTGTCTAACATGACTACGATTTTTTGCATATATACTGCCTTTTACAGGAACACCATCAGGCCCAGTGACCTGCGATGCTTGTAACCCTTTTCTACCTTGTATAATTTTGAACTGCATCACCTCTCAATCTCCCAAGCTTGGGATGCATTTTTCAGGGTTATTCTTTTTAATAGCAGTTCTATGCACGAATATGTCTTGCTGGTTGTCACACCTTGTTATAAAACCATAATTTTGCTTAACATTATACCATTTTACTATCCCTAAGACCTTAGGTACTGTGATCTTTTCCTTTTTCCGAGTGGCTGCTGTTTTCTGTCTCGCTGCGTCTTTGCTCTCTCTTTCGGTCGCTCCCGTGTTGGAATTGTCGGGGCTGCTGGTGCCTGCGCGCTCTTCCCGGGGTCGCGTTCGGGGCTGCGCGGGCCGGGCTGGGCCGCGCCGCTCAGTTCTCCGTGCGTCGCCTCCTCTGGTCGCAGCTTCGCTGCCGCTGCCGGGCGCTGCACCCACATCTCGGCCGGGCCCCCGAGCGACGACCCCCCCGCGCCCTGCTCCAGCGCACGTTTCGGCTGGGCGCGGCTCCGTTCCACCGCCACCGCCGCCAGCCGCCGCCCGCGCACCGCCCCTCTCGGCCGGGCGTTCACGGGGCTCGCTCCACCACGCGCTGCGCGCGGCCGGGCGGGCACCGCCGCGTCCCGCCGCTCCCACCGCGCCTCGCTCCACCACCGACACTGCGGCTCGCGTGGCTCCGCCCGCACGCGGGAACTGCCTCGCTGCTGCTCGTAGAGCGCTCGGTGCACGTGGCCTGGGCCGCACGGTCCCTGCGCCAGGCTTCCCTTCGCCAAGACACAGCTGACATTGCTCAACAGTCTCGGTAACTAAATAATATTCACGAAAATATTCTTCCATCGGCATATATTTTGACTCCAGTATTAACTGTGTCCAAACGGTTTTCCAAAAGCCCTTGGTAATAATTAAATCCCAAGAAACATAGAAAAAGTTCTTAAACAACCATGCCAGGAAGTGTTTCAGTTCTTTTTGAGCTTGAATCAAGCTAAAATTTACAAATCGTTGTTCAAGAATCATTTTAAGATAAATGTCCATATGCGGCTCTGAGAGCCAAGAGTCTTCTCACGGTTCCTCCATAGTTTAGATATGGAACAGCAAAACAAAACCAAGAAGAGGAATCCAGAGTTTCCAGGGTTTACTCACACAAATCAGTCGCTTAGGGATCGGGGATCGTTCTACTCACAATTCTCCACCATTATGTTGCAGTGGGGATCCTGCAACATGCATATATCAAACCAGGAGTCCCGTGGAAAGGAAATATATATGGACAGACAGATTCTTGATAGCTGTTTCAGAGATGTTTATTTCTCCAGCCGCATGGCCGGGGCTCTGCCCAGGAACTGTTCCAGTCACGGGACCAAGGGTCCTTCTGCCCGCGCAGGGAACACAAACCAACCAACGGGAACGAGCCTGAGCAGGGGCAGGGAAGCCCCGTGTCTGTGCCCTCAGGGCCCCTCTCCCAGGGCTACATGGCAGGGGAGGGACCCCAACAGAGGTTAGAAACCAGGGCTAGGGCGAACAGCAGTAACCTTTTTTTTGTAGCTACTGAAAATTGAACTTTCTGTCTCAAAAGAGACTCCTCTGTGGACTGGTTAGAAGCCCCTTGTGAGGGGATGCAGTTGTCTTTTTGTGCCAAGAGGTGAGAACGGGATGTCTTGCTGTAGTGCTTTTCAACTACTCTCTCATTTATTTTTAAGCTCAGAAAGGCATTCCCATTTTACATACTGGGGAGAATTTGCTGCCCATGTGTAGTAAACCCAGACTCTCCAATAGTCTTCTGGATCTGGTTCTGCTTTAGCAACAGAGTGTTAAGGAAGTTAAAGCCCTCAAAAGGCTCATCCTCTGAGAACTCCTCCCTGGGCTTAGCCTTTTCATCAATACCTTTTTGTGCACGGAGCACAGGGCTCACAAATTAGCCCACTCAATTCTACAGCATCAAACGTCGAAGTGCCCACAGAAAGGTGACACTAAGGCACCCAGATGAGCTGCTGCCCACCTGTAATGACACACCTGAACCACCAGCCTGCTCTTCACAATGTAACAGGGATCTCCTCACCAATCCTCACCCCATGATCTAACTTTTTATCTTATCTGGATCTTTCCCAATTGTAATATAGTTCAACCAGTGTTGATAGGTCAGGGCAGACTTAGTAGGGCTCTGGATCATTTTAATTGCTGATTTACATCTAGTCAAACCTCAGGGGAGAGTTTGTGATAACTCAGTGCCACGAGCTGGCAGTAGAAGCTGGGTTCTGAGTGCCCTTGGCTGGTGGACAGAACAGCAGAGAAATGGACCTTCACTGTCTGGTTACCAGATCAGGCTGTTTCATTTCTCCAGCGTGATTATCACAACAGTAATAATCTAGCATTCCCATCCCTGCCACAAAAGCAAGCCTAGAAATGCTTGTGCATGGCTGACACCCAAGGGATTTTCATGTTCCACTGTGTTTTGAGTCTGTAGTGCTGCAGTGGGACAGAGCTGGGCATTTGAACATACACACAAAACAGGCAGATGTGCAGATCCACAAGTCAGGCTTTTGTGCAATCCCAGCTATGAAGGAGACATGAAAGAAGGAGAGGAGCAGCAACACACCCTGACCATCACATGGCACTGAGTCTTTGGAATTAATGATGGCAAAGACCCATTCATGCCAGAACATTCTGTCAGTCAGGATGCAGCTGTAGCCCTGAGGTCCACGGGGCTGGTTTTGGTAAGTGTGCCTATCCTGCAGCTGGTGAGAGTGAGAAATTAATGCCACGGGGACAGAGGTGCTGTACCTGGATTTCTAATTCACCTATGTTGGTGTCTTCCCTTACGTTTCCTCATACACATTTTACTCAGCTTTCTCTCTGCAGCAGAGGGGAATGATCAGGCAAGATCCTATTAATGAGGAAAAGCCTGGCAATCCTGTGCAGAGCAGGAAAGCCCGGCAATCCTGTGCAGAGCAGGAAAGCCCAGCAATCCTGGCAGAAGGACTCGACTTCACTGCAGAACATGTAAGGAGAAAGCAAGGCAGCTGATGCCACTGCAAACAGGCACTTTATAGTCCCACAGCTGCGTGGAAACTTCCAGCAAATAAACAGGAATATTTCCAAGTCAAAAGATAATGAAAGAAAGAGAAATGGCCACTAGTTTTTAGTACTGCAAGGGAAAAAAACCCAAAACAATGGGACAGTTGCAAGGAGAAAGCAAAGCATAATCATCAGAGAAAAATCTCCTTTTTGCTTCTCTTCTGCTGGACATGTTTAAAGAACATTATTGGGATGTTCCAATGCAGAGGAGCATTGTGAAGAACAAGAGGGTTTTCAAGAGGGTTTTTCAAGATGGGTCGCAGAACCTGTCCTTCCCATATGGCCAGACTTGGAAGCATTCCTGTTCACACCAGGAAGTCCGTCAGCTCCCCCATCACCCCATTTTTTAAAAACAATAAACATTCAGGGTGGTTTGCACTGCCCTAACAAAAGCCTAATCTCTTTCCAAGTGCAGGTAGAGATCCCTAGGTCCAAGACATTAAATCCTGTTATACTACACAGCTGAGCCCCAAGCATGTGTGGATATTTTGGTATGCTGAAGTGCTTAGTGTTGGAAATCCACCTGCACTATATTTGTTAATATATTTTAGCATTTCCTTTTCCTCACATGAATTGAGCACAGGAAGACACTTACCATCGGAGACAACAGCCAAAGGGTCCTCTGGTGTGTTGTTAGGGCTTGGCAGAACCAGGATTCTCTCGCAGGACATTTTGCTGACTGTCTGTACTCGAATCTTTGGAGTCCTGGTTTCTTTTCTGAGTTCCCAGCAGTGGGCAGCTGCTGCAAGCCTCTGCTTCCAGTGGACACCTTTCCCTCTCCCTTTATGGGATCCTGAGGTTTTAAAGTAAACAATTCATTCTTGCTCTGATAAGTCATATTAAAATATTGATCTGGGGGAGGGAGATGACCCTCGCTGCACTGAGCTGGAGTCACCAGCTTTAGTCACAGACTAAAGAATGGAAAAAAAGCCCTGAGACCTCAATTTTCTCTGTTCCTTCAGAGAGAGCACATGTGGGGAGGGAAAAATGCAAAATATAAGGGGTTTCAGCTCCTTATTTTGCTGAACCCTGAGATGGAGTGTTTATTCTGGCTGCATATTAATTGCTTACTTCTGCCACTGAGACTGATTTCATCTCTTCCTCAGGTCACAGCGCTCATCTCATGTTCACTGCTGGGGCTTGTCAATCGTTTTTCTGTCTTAAATTTTAGTGTACTGTCTGCTCTGTGTGGGAATTTTCAGACTGCACTTTCCAGCACACCTAGGAGGTGGGGGGAAAGCCTGGCTTCAGTTGAGCCTGTCTGAACACTGCTGGCAAACTCAGGAACGGCACACACCTCCCAGATCCTCATCCAACAAGACCGTTGCATAAACCTCCACATTTAGGGCCTGATGAATTTCACTTTTTTGGGGGAAGGCTAAAATAGGATTTGAACCTGAGATTTTCTCTGAACATAAAATAAAGTCACATCTTGGGTATGAGAACCTTTGCTAGTTAACTAAAAGGTGTTTCATCGCTTACTTCCATTACCATACTTCTGTTCCATTAGAACATTTTGGAACAGTCTGAAGTAGTAGTTTGGGGGTTTAGAAACCAAAGTTTTTGATATAAATACTTCAGAAAAGTGAGGAACCAGGTCACTTTACTGATTTTGGCTGGATGTGTCCATCCAGCAGCAGAAAACCACCATGAAATCAAATCTAGAAAACATTCTGTGTCTCGCCCTCTCCTCCTGACACCTCTTTGTTACCAGTTGATGACATGTCATTTTTGCTTAAGGCTGTCTTGGACTGCAAATGTGTCATGGCAAGAATAATCTACTGTTTCCTAAAATGCTGATTTCTAATCCCAGTCCTGTTATACAAACAGTAATTCCTCGTTTGGGACTGGTGCATGCACACAGTGTGAAGATGACAGAAATACTACTATTACTACTAGTACTACTAGTAATAGTAGTAGTTCAGAGTCTGCCCTAGTAGTAGAACAAGGTTTGGGGAAAGTAGGTATCTAGAAATGAGCTGTACAATTATATCTGCATCCCATGTGCAAACTCCTTATGCTACTCAAAGTATGGATGTGCATTCGAAGTCTACAGAAGGTATCTGACAATGTGCTTGATCAGAAAAAGAGGACAAAAGTCCTCAGATTAAAAAAAACCCAACCAACCCAAAACTGAAAAGCCACATGTTGTCCAAAATTAGCAGAGAGAAACTAAAATGTGCTACTTTTAATCACAGTGGAAACACCACTTACTTGATATTTTGTGGGTTGTGTTTCTGGGGGAAAAAAAAAGCAGTTTCCCTCAAAATGAGGCTCTGCAACTGTAGGTGAAGCACTGGTCACTCCACAGGGAGCCTGAGGAAAGTCTGGAACTGCATTGCAACATCCAGTACTGCTGCAGGCTGGTTGAGGTCCAGTTCTCTGAAATGAAATGCCAAAGTATTGGGAAATTCCTGGAAAAAGAAAAGGAACTGGTTTGTTTAAATGTTACTAAAGGTGACACAGGGACAGATAATGCAACATAGGTTGCACATGCACCTGAGGGCCAGATTCTTCCCGTGGAAATATGTAGCTATGACCCCAAGCAAAATCACCTAACTTTGAAATGCAGTCTAACTTTGAGGCTGACACTGCTCGGAGCAGAGGACTGAGTCCTGTGATCCCAAAAAGTCCCTTCCAGCCTAAATTATTCTGTGCTTCCATTTTATAAGCAGTGCTCCTGGTGAGTAAGGTGTCACTAGACAAAGGACATGATTTGATCCATACAAAAGTTCTTTCCTCTCATTTTTCTTATATACAATGTGGAGGATATGTTGAGGGAAATGAAAATCACAGGGATGGTGTCTTTTCTGTGTGGAAACAGTGGGAGAACAGCTTCAAAACTGAAGGAATAGCTGCAGGGTTAATAAACTGAGCTGTATCTTTGTGGCTTTACTCCAGCACATAATCAGTACTCTTCAACTGATTTGGGGCTGGCTATTTCATCCATGGAAAAATCCTGTTATGGTCCCACCAGCCATGGGCATGGCTCCCTTGGCTTAAACTTCCAGACAAAGCTGGGTCAGAGATTTAAGCCGGAATCTTTTATGGAGAAGAATGACACTTATCCAACAGTGGAACTGAATTTATCCCTTTGCTTTCTTAATGTCAGTGACTCTATGCTGACTCACATTGCTTTTGGATATGGCTGTGTAATTTTTGAGAGGACATTGCTACAGGGATTCTTGGGCTCAGAGTAGACAAAGGTGGTGTTTATCAACTTATCCCAGAGTACTGCAACATTCAAGGGGCGCGTTTACCACGATTTCGTGGACAGAGGTAAGGGCTACGAGTGCTGGGACAGCTCAGATCCCCGAGGAGAAATGCTATGATCCTTGTCAGTCAGTGGCCACTGGTTAAAGATTACCTGTGCTGGTCACTCCAACTGCTGGGTAGAGAAAGATTAACTCAGAGCAGCAGAAAGTTGAGCAAAGGTCTTTAACCTGGAAGCCATGATCTCTTCTGATTTATGCTGGGGCTCAGTAAACGAAATTGATTTGAGTTTCCCAATCATCAAACTCATTACATCAGTTCTGGATTGCCCTGGCATTTCCTGTAACCATTCTCAGTGACAGAGAGAATCTGGGTTGGGGATTATCTTCAGATTAGGAGAGTAAAGTCTGGCTGACAATCCTCCATGACATTGCTGTTTCCCCAGCAAAATAGTTGTGGGCAGAATTTAAGCAATTTTGCTGTAAGCGGAAGGCTAGCACATAAAACTTTTATTTACCAGTCCCTCAGGGCAACTCCCCCCAGGAGACCTGCTGGCTCTGCAGACAGGTGTGCTGGGCACACCAGAATGTGAGGGATGCCCTGGGGTGGGTTTGAGGGAGCACTTCCAGCTCTGTTAGTGTCCCTTGAGCCACACCTGGACCATCAGACAGGGCACAATGTGGGGCTCGGATGCACATGAGGATAAGCAACTGTATTGATTTTTTGGCTCTGTAAGTAAAAACCCTGCTTAAATCCACTTCTTGGAACTTGAAGAGACTTTGGAGACCTGAACTCTGTCAGTCCCTAGCGCAGTCTGTGCGCTAGGCTAGGCTCTGCTGAGGGGTCCTGTGCCCTGTCCCTGTCCCTCCGTTAGCCCAGCCCCAGCACCAAGGCCTGTGGGAGGTCTGAGGCAGTTTGGGGCAGGGTGGACAGGGTACTTGGTGCCCTTGGCCTGCTGCAGCCAGCTGTAATTAACAGTTACTTTTTTTAATTGCAGCGCTGCAGTCCAGCAGGGAGCAGTCCCAGCATGGCTCCCGTGCCTTGGGAGATGCCTGCCAGCATCTCACACAGGTGCTAGTTTTGCTCATTTGAGAAAAGTAAAAAATCAGTTTGGCCCCTTGAAAAATCGTGAAGACAAAGTTTTTATAGTGTTTTTATAACTGCATGCTGGTGTTCTACCCTGCCCCGGCCCAGTGGTGACTGGAGGAGCTCCCCACAGCTAGCCTGGCCACCAGAAGGGCTTAAAGTCAGGGCCCAGAAGTAGCCAAGATAAGGCCAGTTAAACCCAGATTGGCACAGGCTGGACTTGGCTTTCCTCTTCTATATTCATCTGCTCCTAATCCCCCAGTTACACAGAAAAACAGTGCAGCTGTGATGGCAATGTTTTGGAGACAGTAGTGACAAAGAATGAGCCATCGAGTGTTTTGTGTGACATTGCAGGCACTTTCCTTGCTAAACAGAAACTTCACACAGATTTCATATGTAGTCTAATCTGTTTTACCAACTTGTTTACCACCCTATGTAGCATGAAATTGCATTTCCCATGGCTATTCCAGTCTTGTTTGCCGTGGCTCTGCTGAACCAAAGCATTTTTCACGAAATCCTGATTTCAAGACCTCAGAGACAAAGAAGCTGATATTTTTTCCCAGTCTGTCATTGTGGGTAATGCAAACCAGGAGTTTTGGGTGGGGCAGGCTGCGGCTGCTCAGGTGCAGCTGCTCTGTAATTACTTAGGTTGCTGCAGGTGCTGAGCATCAGGCATCGTTAGGCATTCAAAGATAGTTTTGAGTGAAAAGAAGGACTAAAGCGGGGAGGAAAGTGAGGCAGCAGCTTTTGTGAGAGTTGAAGCGCTCTCTTTCTGGTTGTCAGTGGCAGCCTGAGCACTTGTTAACTGGCCAGGGATAACTGGGAAGTTTCTGTGTCAAAACTAGGGAATCCCAGAATGGTTTGGGTTGGAGGGGACCTTAAAGACCATCTCATGCCACCCTCATGGGCAGGGATGCCTTCCACTCTCACAGGTTGCTCCAAGCTCTGTCCAACCTGGCCTTGGACACTACTAGGGATCCAGGGGCAGCCACAGCTTCTCTTGGCACCCAGTGCCAGGCCTGCCCACCCTCACAGCTGAGAATTTCTTCCCAATATCCCATCTAAACCTGCCCTCTGGAAGTGGAAGCTGTTTGCCTGTGTCCTGTGAGTCCAGGCCCTTGTCCCAAGTCCCTCCCTAGCCCTCCTGTGAGCCCCTTATGTGCTGCAAGGCTGCTGTGTTGCAGGGACCCTGCAAGCAGAAGCAGCAGGGGGCTGAAATATGGATCTTGAGCTCAAAATAAAGTGAGCATTGGCAATTCCTGACCTAGCGCTGGGAATTGCAACATTACATATCAAAAACATGGAAAGAAGAATTATTAATCAACTGTACAGGTTGTAGAAACAGGTGTGAGAGCTACACAGATGTTCAGGTATGCTGGAAGTTAATTAGTCTTAATTAAGATCAGGTGTGAGGGTGGCGCAGGGACCTTGTAAGGGTTTTTTAGTCTAAAGTGATTCTCAGTGTGGTAAGGGGTTTGGAATTGGTTCTGCCAAGCTGGAGAAGCTTACCCGTTGCACTGGATATTAAATTTACTGGGTAACAATAGCTCTGGAGTTCCCGAGACTGCTCTTCTAAACTGACTCACCTGGAGAAACTTAAAACTGACAAGTAAGTGGATTTCTAATTTGTGGTTGGAATAGGATGACTCTGAGGTTCCTGTACTTGGCAATTAAAATAGGTGGTGGTGTTCCTTGGCATGTATTAGATTTGGTGAACTTTATAGAATGATTATCTGTGGGAAATGTGCTTGATCAGAAAGAAATTGCCAGAAAACTTTTCCCTTGCCTGCCAGCATCTTTTTGCTCTCTGAGGATAGCTTAGAAACAGAAAAACAGAAATGAAAAAGGGAGTGGTTAGTGTATCAGAGGTGGCCTCATGTTTCAGCCTCTGGATGATCAAGGGTGATGTTGTCTGGATCCCGGACACTTCTGCCTGTTTTGTGCTCCAGGGCTTTTTCAAGATCAGCTCTTGGAAATCAGTGGGTTTGCCCTGTACTCACTCAGCAGCATGGCACAGAGCCCCCAAAAGTATTTAGCTGAAGTGTAATCCCAAGTACTGTGTTATGGATTAGGTTAAGGTATTCATGTCCCCACACTTCAGAACCCTCATGTGATGTTTGTACCAGCATCTACAGCTTCAGTGTATGAGAAACAGAACCAGTGTGGACACTGGAGTCCCAGTAACTGGGACAAGAGGTCGCCTTCTCCCCGCTTCGGGAGTCCTTGGCAGGAGTTTTGTAACTGCAGGTTTGAAGGATGGCTGCAGAGTGCCAGGTGTCACCAGGCACCCACTCAGGGTGTGCTGTGAAGCTGAGGGAGGGCTGGGAGCCCTTGCAGGCCATGCTGTGTTTCCAGGTGGTTTCAGGGTGCTCAGGGGGCTGAGGTAGAGCAGCACGAGGGCAGGGCCCGTGTGGAACATTGTGCTGCCCTGGGGATTGTGGCACTTGCCTGGTTAATGGGGCCAGGGTGGCCTCGCAGGCTGCTGGCTCTGTCCCCTGGGCAGTGAATGCTCCTGTGGGTAAAGGGCTGTCCACAAAGCTTCAGAGCATGCATTTGCTGGCTTTAGAGAATAAAGAACAGCCTCTCCTCTCCCTCGCTGTGAAAACAGACACAGTCACTAACCTGGTGTTCCGTGTCCGCCTTTGTCCCGCACACCGTGGAGATGTCACTGGGCAAATGGGGCTGGCCAGGGCTGAGCTGGGCTTAAAACGACACAGGTTCTTGTTGGGTGGGAGGGAGGAGTGCCCAGCTCTGTAAGGAAACATCTGGCTGTCTTTAACCACTAGGAACTGCATGCACGACCTGCCTGTGTAATCACATACTAGTTCAGCTCAGCAGAGCTTGAAATCTATTGCCATAACCTCATAAAGGTTTCCCAGTTACACAATGTTGTCCTCAGAATACAGTTAAAAGAAAAATTATTTTCAGAATTCCTTTTTTGTGTTTCATTTCTTGCTGTCTCACAGTGTTAGTAGTATTAGTGTTTGAGAGAGGAGCTAGTTTGCTGGTTAAATGAATTTTCTTCTTTTTTCTTTTTTTTTTTTTTAATGGAGAAATGAGACTCAACAGTGAAAAGTAACCTTTTTCTTTTTTTAATGAAACACAAAATGAGGGAGAAGGGAGGAAAATTCTGTTTGATATCCAACAAATGGCCACTTTAAATATCTATATATTGATATTCTTATTTGGAGATGAGATGTTTCTGTCTTTTTTTTTTTGGACCAAAGATACCTGCTCTATCAGTCTATGTTAGTCCCTCCAGGGGTTGTATCTCACAGCCACTGTAGAGCCCTTCAATGCTGCATGGGACCTCCCTTTTGCTGAATCATTGGTATCAGCTTGCTGTATTTGGGAGTGTTTTATTTTAAAAGCTAAAACTTTCTACAGGCTCTAAAACAAAACACTTTCCAGCCTCTTGGAATTTTTCTGTTATATTGGAAAACAATTCAACATATGCAATTCTTGTTTTAGTGATCTCGGTGAATTAATTTTTATTTTTATTAAATAGGAGATAGGCTTGTGTTCATTTAAGATGAAGAAACAATTACTTAATCTCATGTCCAAGTGAAGACCCTTAAACAATGCAATTTGCAGTCATTTCAACCTATTTGCTTCCAAGGCTTATTCAGGGATTCAATGATTATTCTCTCTGCTTACCAAGAAAAAAACCCAACTTTTAATTAATGTTGGCAGGATTAATTCTGTATGAACTGAAGTTTAAAACTCACCTGCTGTTCCTAGAATGCTCCTGAAAACTTGGTTTTCTTCCTCAGAAGTTTATTCTGACTGGGAAAAACAAAACACCACATACACAAATCTGAATCTTTATCCCCAGTGGAAAGTGAGTTATTTCCTCCAGATATCAGCTGGTGTTTCTCCAACTTACGTGAGAGCTTGCTCCCACTGCCCAGACCGTGGAGCTGCCTTTGGTGTGGGATGGGGTGGCCCTGGTCCCTGCTGGAGCCTCCAGCTGCACATGTGGCTGCAGGGCTGAATGGACCGTTCCTGGAGCTGGGCTCTGGGAATGATCCCGGGAGACTGCCCCAGCTCTGGCCATGCCGTGGGTGGTGTTCCCAGGGATGGCACCTGGGCTGTTCTGTGCCCTGGGATGGGCTGTCCCAGGTGGCACCGGGCAAGGCAGTGCCCTGGGATGGACCACCTGTGGCGGGTGCAGCGCCTGGCACAGGAGCGTCCCGGAGCTGTTTGGGACACACGGATGAAGATCTTTGGGGCCTGGCTGAGAGGGGCTGTGACTGTGGGGTCTGACCACGGGCCAAGCCGGGCTGTGCTCGCTCCAGGGTGGCAGGGACACAGATGTGGGCAGGGCCATGTGTGGGTGTGGTGAAACATGCCTGCTGGTGGCACAGCTGGTGTGTTCCCAGCGTGCGTGGTGAATTAAGGTACCATCTGCCCATGGCTGGCATGTTGGAGGTATTTCACATTGGTGAGCTGTAGCATGTTAGACATTAATCATTCCTCTCAGGCCTCTATGGGTGTGGGCCAGGGCTCTGTTTTACCTAGGTCAATGAACAACACTCTGGGGCCACGTTTGAAGCTAAGTGGTCAGTGTGGCAAGACTCCCTATGTTTCACAATTCTTAAGTGCTAGTAGAACATTCCTGAGTGCTAGTGGAACGTAAAGTCCAGTTTTAATTTAGGATCAGTGAGTAACTTAACCAGACATGAGTGGCATACTGCTGTGACAAGCAGTCTCAGAAATTCCTGAAGTTTGTTGAGGATAATTTCTCATCACAAGTGCTCAGCGAGCCAGCTAAGAAAGGGGCTCTGCCACGGATATAGAGGAATAGAGGACTCATGGCAGGAGTGATGGTCCTGCTCGCAGTGGTCATGAAATGGTTGGGTTTAAATTTTTTGGTGTTGTTACAAAAAGCAGAGTTGTCACCCTGGATTTCAAGAGAGCAAACTTTCAGCTCGCCAGGGAGCAGTTTGCCGTGTCCCCTGAGGAGCTGCCTCAGGGGGCCCCGAGTGCTGGTCAGGTTTTAATGA